>NC_039276.1:6847824-7212824 GCF_003368295.1 Carassius auratus
TTGTCAAAATTGAGTTATTCACAAATTCTTATTCTGTGACCACGTATTTACATAATGTGATGTACAAGATGGAATGCAACAACTTTGAAGCTCAATATCTCAAAACTGCTCAGAATGCAAATAGAACCTTATAATTCCAAATTGACAATATATATAGAGAGAGAATTTTTCTTACAATAATTTATCCCTCAGCTGTGACATTTAGGGTTTCATGGCTTTAATTCTTTATTTAGTGGTTTGATCGGCCAGTTGTTGGCCTCCTTTGGAATAGCTGTGTTTCTTTGGCCCTGGGCTTTTTCCAGACCCCCTGCTTACTTACACTGGCTAATCTAATTTTCTCAAGATGGTGCCTGGCGATCTGTAAACTATAGTTTTCTTTTACCGATTGGCTGTGTAATGCAGCATGGTCCCGCATCCTCTTTTGCGCTACATTACAAATTTCCAATTTAGCATTGCTTATGAGATTATGAAACCCTAATAGGTAATTATAAATAAGTACAGGCCAGTTGGAACGCATTCAAACAAGGAGATTAATCTATTCATAGCAAGTAGGAGGAGAGGATTGGAGCTTCACCAATTGAGCATTCCTGTCCTAGTGGCACTACCGCTGCACCGGCTGAGTAAGAGTGAGACGGAAACAGCTCTGCATGGTGAGCATAGCTCCGTAAGTGCTGGCTGGAGGCCCCGGGGAGTTCCTTATCTCTCTTTTAGTTTAGTTCCACTTACAGAGGTGAGAAGGCCATGCTATCTCTGAGCTTCTGCCTCCTGTGGTTCTCTCTGTCAGCAAGTGGAGAGGCTGGAGGGGGATGCCTAGGTACAAGGTCTGATTATAGCCCACAAATGGCAGATCAATAGAGCTCAACCGGAGGCCTCATCGATCAGCAGGCATAGGGCAACAAATTTACTCACATTCTTAGGCTCGGCCGGGACACTAGGGTGTGAAATTCAGATTGTTATTCAGCCAGCCTGTTCCATAAGAAGGTAGAAGGACATGCAGGACATGCGTCAATGGTTGCTTGCCTTTATAGGGGCGAAGACTTGCCCTTTCCAGCATAGACAGTGGTGACTTTAACGATCTACATCAGATCCACACTGACCATACCCCTTTAATGAAAGAGACAATCATCTAATGAGGTCATCTTTTTTAAAACCACATTGCCTGTTTGCTATTTAGGTAAGGTTCTATATGTGTGTGTGTATAAGTATATAGAGATGTGTGTATGTATATTCCAAAGTGCATGGCAGACTAAAATGGCATCACATTTTTACTATAGAAAAAACAGCATTTTACTAGAATAAATAAATGAAATAAAATAAAAATGTATAGGCGAAATTTTCAATATTTTGAAAATTGTATTGTTATAAATATTTATTTATTGAAATCAGAGCAGTTATACACTGAATTGGCATGTGAAATAAACTGGCAAAGTCTAGCAGGAGTGTAATGTCTAAAACCGCTTTCTGCACCTTTTGTGACTGCACCATTCTGAAGCAACATTGATATGACCTTGTCATCTGAATAGCTTTCGGGGTGTTTGCATTGTATGTTTACATTGATCTTTCACAGTAAAGCATCCTGTCCACCAATGTTCTGAAACTCCTTAATGGAGAAATCTGTGGCTGGTGGTGGTCTCTTGACTCTTGACTTTTACACTAAAGTTCCCAGGTTTGAGCTGAGAATTTTTTAATGAATGGTATTGAGGTTGAACATTTGTTTGAGCGTGTCTTGTACACAATCGAGGAATACAGACAGAAGTGTAGAAAGAGAGAGAGTCAGATATCAGTATGACGGTGTTGAAAAACAGGACGGCCATTAAAACCAATCTGCGTGGGACAAATTAACTGCTGGTCGTTGAACTCGGTGAGGAATTTTGTTCTCTGGCCTTGGATCAGAATTAATTAAGATTGCACTGTCAGACAAGTGAAGAGCACAGTTGAGGTTGATTTAGCCAGCATTTGTGTGTGCTAATGGAGAATCAATGGGCTCTGTAGCGAATGGCTGCAGGTCATAGAAGTGTTGTCTTTGTTGCATTGCTTCCTCTAGAGAGATTCTTCTTTTGTCACAGGAATCAGTGCCATATGTCAGTACAGAGGTTTACAACAGAAAAGGAAGTGTGAATGGTCCGTTAATCATGGAGGTGCATCTATTTGTGTATACTGGATTTCTTCCAAAGTCTCTTGGTCCCTTAAGTATCCCCGGAGTGTCTTTCCTGCCAGATCCTTCATGCTATTTAGAAAGATGAATCATCTGTGGGTAGCATAGTGCTGCAATGTAAATCCATTCTCAATCCCAATGAATTGCTCTGCTGGTCCTGGATATGAGGACCTGGTGAACAGTTGAAGCTGGTTCAAAAGCATGGTTGACTTAGGTACAGGTGTCTTTGTTGGTTATTCTAGTCAAATAATAGATTCTTGTTTGTTGTTAATGTGTTCTTACTGAGTTTTAAAAAGATATTTAAAAAATGAAAGTTCTGTTGTTATTTTCTCACCCTCAAGAACACAGAATGTATCATATTTTAAAGAACGTTGGCAACCAAACAGTCGCTGTTCCCCATTGTCACCTGCCCACCTCAGTTGTGGTATTGAAGGTGGAAGAGAGAAGAATAATGCTTTTTTCCTGCTGAATGAATAGTTAGGACATACTGCTATGACAGCCTTTTAAAAGGCCATGTATTCTGATAAAAATGTAATTGCAGCTTATATATTGCTAATATTTTATTATATATTTTTAATATTTAAATTATCGAATTAATTATTTAACATTGTGCATTAATATTTATTATTTATATATTTTTTCATAATTAATATAGTCATTTTTTTTTCTAGTGCCCAATTTAGTTTTGGCATCAAAATCCATTTCTTCATCCAATTTGGTTATTTCATCCAATCAGAATAAATGGTGAATGTATATTTTAGAGGGCTGCCAGTCACATGTGATTTGTTTTCTCCTGCACATAGCAGCGGCAGTGGGCTTTAGGTGTTCAGGGAGTTCAGGCAGAGGTGTTGGATTTGGGACTTTCTCTTCATGCTCTCGTCTTTTTTTATCACTCTCCCATGAAATCAACATGACGATAAGATCCTATCGGGGGATGAGGGGAATATTAAGTCAGTTTGAGTCAATAGCCTCCTTTGCACTGCAGCAGTGAAGCAGTGGTAGTTTACACAAACTGGCTCACTGATGCCTAAACCAGAAGCCACTAAAATCCCTGATATTCTCCCACTTCTGCTGAATGTAAACATTTTTTTTCAGTGTATTACGATCATTCCCTACATGCCATTCCCATGACTCCCTGTATTAATTTCCTCATGGTTTGAGTTGTCATTACTTTCTGATTGATTACCAGCAGTCTGTTCTGAAAGGCTTAAACACTTGCATAGTAAGATTGTCGTCATTGACGAGACAAAT
Source organism: Carassius auratus (assembly GCF_003368295.1). Lineage (NCBI taxonomy): Eukaryota > Metazoa > Chordata > Actinopteri > Cypriniformes > Cyprinidae > Carassius > Carassius auratus. The sequence goes on from NC_039276.1 coordinate 6,851,231, forward strand.
TTGTAACCTGTCTGTCTGGTACGGAAAAGCAGAGGTGAAAAAACAAGGTTCTCTGGCGTGTGTCCCGGCTGAAATCAGGTTTCTAACCTGTTCACGGCCCCATGTGTCGAGGTTATACATAACCTCTTTCAGAATGCACTGATTGCTCAAGTCAGATGGATTCAGCAGAATAAACAAACCAAAATATGTCAGTTTGCATATATGAAACTGTTTACTTTCGTTTGAAAAATGACTGCAGTAAACAATGCAAAATGCCTTGTCCGATGTCAATCTTTTGAAAATTTTAATTGTCTTGTTCCCTCTCTCTCTCTCTCTCTCTCTCTCTCTCTCTCTTTTGCAGGTAAGATGTGGACATTTGTTCTCCTCTCTCAACTCTCCAAAAACAGCAATGCAGCACAAGTCCTGAGTAACAGCAAGTTTTTCACACTGCACTTTATACTTACAATACTGGAACAATCAGTTGGCTTGTCTGTCAATTTGTCTGCGCACAATGGTCTCGTAATTATAACCTGCTGATCTCTCTTTTGTGTGGCAGATGACTGTCTGAGATCAATGTGTTTTTTCTTAAAGCCACTAAGAATCAATTCAGTCTGGTAGTGTCAACACAAAATAGCATTTGCAACTCATTGTACTTGAGCAATCTGGCTTTTTTTTTTTTTTTGTGAAAATGAATGATGTCAGTTGAAATTCCAGTGAAAGTATTATGCAGACATTTTATAAGAAAAGGTCCATCAAACTTTGAATGTTGTCTTGGCAGTTTAAAACAGTTTGAAGGTTAGTTAGAAGTTTGAAGGTTTATAAACCTTGTGTACATAGAATATTTAGGTTGATTAAAGAGAGATTTGAAGTTTGAAGGGATGAAGACCTTGCTAGATGATTGCTAATATGTATTGAGTGGTTGCTAGGCAGTTTCTATGTTAATTTGTGTGGTTGCTAGACAGATGCTAGGATGAGCTGACTGCACACTAGGGTTTTGGGTCAGCAAGGTTTTTTAAAGTTTTGGAAGACGTCTGTTATGTTCACAAAGGCTGGGTTTATTTAAAGGTGCAGTATGCCATTTTGAAATGGGTACTGCAGTCTAAATTAAAAATAATATTTTCCCCCTCCTCCTCTGAAACAGTGTTCACCCAGGTTGTCAGGTTGAGGACACATTTTCTTAGTATACGCTGATGAATAGAAAGTTCAGAAGAACAGCATTTATTCATTAAATATCTTTTACTGTCCCCTATGATCAGTTTGACGTGTCATCTCTGAATAGAATTTATCTTTCTTTCTTTCTTAATTATTATTTTTTTAATAATAATCTTACTGACCCCAAACATTTGAGTGGGGTTGGACAGATAGATTAAGGCAATCACGATCCGCTTCAAAATGTAAGAAATAGTGTTTATTCAGTGTATTTTTGGTGTCAGTGTGTGTGTGTGTGTGTGTGTGTGTGTTCATAAATGTGTGTAAGTGTGCATTCCAGCTCGTTTGGGTTCTCTGATGTGGAGGAACAGGTCTAGCAGTACCTATCTTTCTGTCATGTATCCAGTCTGTCATTCACTGTTTCACAGCACAGGTACTGCTTACTTTGAAACAATGAGTGAACTGCATTGATTTGTACACACTTGATAACCCAAACTTAAGCATGGTGGGTAATTACTCAATCCATTCCCTGCTAGCTTTGATGCATGGATTCCCTTAGCCAAAGCTTGAACTGAGTGTGCATGAGGGCGATTTGAATGATGTGCGTATCTTATGCCTATATTCTTACTGAATTCAAGATTATATTCGTATTGTTCAGTGTTTACCAGACATATTGATGCCTGGAGCTTTATGTATAAATGTTAGGTCATTGGTGATCATTTTCCTGGACTCAAATGGCTTTCTGAGAGCAGATCTTTTGCTTCTTTTGACATATACTGATGTGCATCTCCACCTCCAGCAGAGCGCTGACCTTAGACCTGGCCGAGCAACTCATTTGTGCTTATTAACACACACCCCTACTGTTCAAACAACCTGTTACGTCAGGTTGAGAGTGAGAGAGAAAAAGAGATAAAAAAATGAAACTGAGAGAAGGAAATGGAGAGATACCTATGTAAGACAGCACGAGAAAGGGATGTGTTCCTGGAAATTCTCTGTGCTTCTCTTCTAGTCAATACTGTGCTGTCATGGTCACTTGGCTCAAGACCAGCAATCGCTATAAAGGTGGTACACGGATAATTCAGTCATGGAACATTGTAAAATAAACACATGCTGAGCAAATGCCTAAGGTGCTTTGCACAAAGCCAGGGAGGGGCGGTAAGATAATTTCAGTTGATCTGGTGCCCAGCATTGTGTCATTACACACCTAACTGTCATCACTCCAAAACGTAATTCAGCACTCTGGAATTTAACTTTTAGCACCAATACTACAACTCGACTTAACTCTACTCATTTCATCTCATCTCAAAGAAAGAAAAACCTAACTATTTGTCTTGTTTTGCACAAAAAATATGTAAACATCCATAAAACTTTACATTTGCTTTATTTGTAATTTTAACACTGATGTTGGAAATAGGAAGTTTCCGAAGACAGCAGAGAAGTGCTCTCGCTCAACACAGTGAGGTGAATTGTTTTGTTAACTTTGTTTTTATCTTTCAGGAAACAATATGTTAAAATAAATAACCATGTGTCATCAGCCAGGGTTCTTAACACTGGCGCCCCACAAGGTTGTGTCCTGTCTCCTCTATTATTTTCTCGTTATACCAATAACGGTACGTCCAATTTAACATCAGTAAAACTGTTAAAATTCGCAAAACTAAAGAGATGGTAGTGGACTTTAGGAAGAAGGCAGTTCGGCACCTTCCCCTCTCCATCAATAATCAGATTGTTGAGAGGGTCTCTTCCTTCTGTTTCTTGGGCACCACCATTCATCAATCCCTCTCATGGAACCTGAATATCAGTCTCATTGTAAGCAAAGCCCATCAGAGACTTTATTTTCTTTGTCACTTGAGGAAATTTGGGATTAGTCAGAAAGACAGGACTTATTTTTACTGAGCCACCACAAAAGGTGTGCTGACCTTCTCTATCCTGTCCTGGTACGATAATGTGAACAGTCAGGGTGGGCAACAGCTAGAGAAAGTAGTGAGAAGAGCCTTCATGATCATTGGCTGTAGTCTGCCTACTATAGCCTTACACTATGACTCCAAAATTATTAAGAAGGCGAGATACATCATCACTGACCCCTATCACCCAGAACATTAGTGGTTCATTCTACTGCCCTCTGGGAAGAGGTACAGAAGCATCATCAGTAGAACATCACATTTTAGAGATAGTACCTACCCCCAAGCCATATGTTATTTAAACATGGTCTGAAGTTAGAACATTGAATGCTTATATTAAATTAAGTTCATGGAATAGTTGGATGTTTTCCTCCCCACCAGTCACTTTTATTTTCACCAGTCTCAACTTCTATGCTTTATTAATATATTTGCAGTTTGTCTTTTACACCACAAACTTATGGACTGGTTCATAACCCGCTGACACACTTAATGTGTAATATGTGTTGTTTATGTATGTGTATTGGTTGTTTTGGGAGGTATATATGTATGTGAGGTATATGTTTTGGAATGTGTTGTTGTGTCAGTGTATTGTCAGTGTTTTGTATTTGTATGTTATATTTGTATGCATACCAAGACAAGTTCCTATCAACTTTAACGTTGAAATGGCTAAATAAATGTTGAACTTGTGGTTTATTATTATTGGTTTATTATTTATATTCAGAAATATTCATGCAATCATGTATCAGAAGATCTGCACTTAATGGGTCATTTGGTTGTTGGCTCACACTCACCGTGCTCTGGCCCAGTTCAGATTCCAACCGAGATAGGGACTGCTAAACGGAACAATCACACTGGTCAGAAGAACTAGGCTTTGGGGGTCAAACGCGCTCGTTAAGACTGCCTAGTGTGAGCAGACCCTAATTATTTTCCCACATCCCGTGCACACACGAGTCTCTACACGCCAATCAAGTGTTGTCCCGCGCCACACTCTGCTGCAATGGGTCCCGCGATCGTGCAGATCTCAACTCAGAAGATGCCTGTTATAATGTTATGATCGAGGCTCTGGACTCTGAGTATAGCTTGTTTTTCTATAACAAACTATAAAATATTTTCTATAAAACATCCTTGCCGTGACAAATATCTTGTTTTATATTTATTTGAATTACATTAATGTTATTAGTTAAAATTTGCAATAAATATTTTAACTGCTACTTTGTAAAATGAATACTTTTAATCACAGTAAAAAATGTATATTGTTGCCCAGCATATATATGAAAATGTATACATTGAAAGTTTTATTTATTTATTTATTATTTTTTTTAAGTAAAGAAAAAAAAATTGAATTAATAGGGATATACTTCATGCTTCTTAATATTGCCGTTAATATTCTTTTTTTATACTATAGGTCAGAAAAATATTTTATACAAGCATAGAACTGTAATGTATTTATGTATTTGTTTAATATACGTGTCATTAAACTGGATATGTTATTCAATTGGCAACTAACTATGAACATGTTGATAGTTTAAATAACTGTAATTAGTATGCTTACAATTATGCATTACATTTTGAATTCTCTTTTACATTTCACTGTACAGACTCAAATTGTGTCGCTAGAAGCATTGTTGTTCACATACTTGGCTAGGGTATGACTCGGGCCTAAGTGTTGTAAACTAGCTTAAGAATTAAATGTGACATGTATTACCCATCTAGAGGTGAAGGTACACCTGACGCCTCAGAATAATATATGACCTCTCTTGGTGTGTATCCAGGCATGTTCATGTACATGTATTGCCAACACCGATAGCTCCATGCCTTATGCAGTTTTCAAATGTGAATTCTTCTGAACAGGTTATGGTTAGATGTTGCTTAATAGGGCAAACTAGTTTTGTCGTTCGGATGGCTGGTACAGTACAGGTTCAGAGTGGTGCAGTCATGTGACAAGCCTCATGCTACCTAACTAGCTCTTTAACAGTTGTGTTCACACTCACACAGTGATCCCTAAAGTTCAAAAAGTGCACTGCAGATTAAGCCTACATGAATTGTTTTATTCTGAGGAGCTCAGACTTGACTTGCAATAAATCCTTTGATTTGGTTTACATTGATTTGAATTTCAATCACTTGGACACCAATGGATTCACTCCAGTGAATGGGTGCCATCAGAATTAAAACAGAGTTAAAACAGCTGATAAAAATAGTGATTGTTTATATTATGCTAATTAACTAATTGATGGGCTGGAGTCATGGATTACTTATGGATTATTGTGATGTTTTTGTCTACTGTTTGGGGTCTCTTTCTGACGGCACCCATTCACTGCAGAGGATCCATTGCTGAGCAACTGATGTAATGCTAAATTTCAACAATTCTGCTTTGATAATGAAACAAAATCTTCACTTAAAGCCTTTATATAATACATTATAAAAATAGTTTTAATACATTAATTATGCCTTGTAATGCACCTTTGTGCATTTTTGATGCCTCATGAATAATTGCAACCACAGTTATAATAAACTATTCAATGTTTCAACTTTAGAAAGTATAATGCATTAAAACACGACAAACAAACCTTTTAATATTATAATGCATTTTAACTTTGGTTAGTTATTTATGAAAAGATAATATATTACAAAGTATATTTAAAAGCACTTTTAAAGCAAACCTAAAGACTTTTTTATTTAGGAAAGCATATAATTGCTGAGCTGTCATGTTTTAGTAATCTGTGATGTTTTGATCTTGTTATTTTATTGTAGCACTTTGAGATTCCCCCAATGAAAAGTGCATTATAAATAAAATCTATTATTATTATTATTATTATTATGAATACCTTTATAAGAATTTGCATAAAGGCTTTAAGTAAAGTTTTACCACAATCTCGTCTACATCTTGCATGGTCTGAGGGTGCATGTTTTCATTAACATTAACGTCAGAAACAAATTGGTTTTTGTTGGAAAGACAAATCTTTGGTCAGATGCAGTGCTAAATTCAAACTTATGAAATTGTTGGATGCAATCCTACTTATTTCAGTTCAGCTTCACATTTTAAATGAGTCAGTTTTCTATCCATAATATGGCATGTTATGAAAGACAGAGCTCTTTATTAAAAGCTAGAACTCCCATCCCTCCACCTCTGCTGCCATCCTCCTGTGGTCAGCCTGCCCTGGACTCCAAAAGCAGAGATCAAAGGTTTGACCCGAGGTGCGTACTGATAAGTCGAGGGGCTCGGCAGCTGCTTTGAACCTCTCAATCATTATCACTGACCTGCACTAATCAGGGGAGGAGGGAGGCCGTGACTCGCTCCTCGATAGACTCCTACCAAAATATATCAGCAATTAGCCCATAAAGCTGCAAATTACACACCCCTGTGAGTCATTTGAAAAATGTGATGAGAGCGAGACATCTCTAATAACTGGTACAGGTTGATCTGTATACGGACTTTAAGGATTTAAACAGGAAAACTATCTACATTTCTTCTTTTTTTTATGATTGCATGTACTGTCTGTTCTGTAAGTCTTACTGAATCAAGATAATTCGGGGGATCTATTGTTGCAGATTTTTCATAATACGTTTTTATTATTTAACTGGTGTCTGGGTAGGTGACATTTGATTACATCTGAGTTTGTAGGGGTGTAATGAGTTTGGTTGTAAATTTCCCTTGTGTAAATGACTGTTTAGAAGTTTGGGGTCAGAAATATTAAAGTAAAGGTAAATTCCCTCTGCACCAGCAGACACCGGACCAAGATTATGGTCACTTCTCAGACATTCCATGACCCGACAAGTGCCGATTCAGTATGTTCGTTCGGTGAAAATGAGTTCCAACAGACAACAGGAGAAACACACTGAGCCGACAAAACCTGATGAAGTATCTGTTGATTGTCTATTGGAATTTGCCAGTGTGGTGTAAATTAACCTTAAGGTGACGAATAGAATAATCTTTGTCATTATGCACAAGTACAATGAAACTCTGTTTGGCTTCTCCCCTGCAAATAAATCTGAATATTTTTTGAGCACCAGAATAGGATAATATAATGATTTATGAAGGATAATGTGACACTGAAGACTAATGATGCAGAAAATTCAGCTTTGTCATCACATTCATATATTTTAAAATATATTACATATGTAACAGAAAATAAGTATTTTAAATTGTAATAATATTTCACAGTGTATTTTTGTTGTTGTTGTTTTGAATCAAATAAATGCACCTTTGGTAAACTTAAAGGATTTCTTTCAAAAACATTATACCAACCCCAAAACATTTGAATTTAAGTGTATGGCCCACTCCTGATAGCTATTTTATAGCTTTTGCCTGTTACAAAGGAAATATTCGATCACCCAGAAATCATTTCTGCGATGCAGGAGTCAGGGCATGTGTAAAACAGGCCTCAGGCTTGTAAGTCTTGCTGATTCCAAAGCTTTTCCCGCACATATTCTGACAGCTTGTGGTCTTGCATGTCTTTTTCTTGCTTTGCCCGTCACTCTGATCCCCCGTCTAAGGCTCAGCTTCCTCTCGGACTCCTGGAGCTGTGCAGGCTGGCGGATCTGATCTCTCCGTTATACCCCTCTCCCCAATCTCCTCTCAGTTCCCTGATCCCCCCTAATTCACTAATCCACTACCTATTACAATAAATGTCTGCAGGAGATCGGCTCAGCTGGGTCTTTTCCAGAGGTTTGATACTTCTCACATGGCTAAAACGAATTATCTAGAACTCTTTTTTTTTTTTTTTTCTTAAAGAAACAGGGAGTACTGGGAAATTGGATAATTTGAACAGAAAAAGGTGAGGACAAACTCTGTAGAAAGTGGATCGAGACTTGTGTGAGAAAATGTGTAGAAGGAACAGGAAGAATAAAGCCTTTATCTACACCTTTTTTTTTTTTTTTTTTTTGTCTGCGGTATGTCAGTGGCACATATTCATTTCGGTACCCTGCTGGAAGTATCATTTTGGCGGTGAACTTGTGTGATAACCCAGAAGTAATTGAATTTCCCGTGTAGAGCCACAGCTCAGTTATGCAGCAGAAACACTGTCTGTGCAAAAGCTCAATGTAAGCCAGTTGTTGTAATTGTGCTGCTTCATTTATGTTCTGAGGAAGCAAGATTAGGGAAACAGGCCTAAATTGTTTGTGTTGTCAACACAAGGTTCAGAAACTGAGAAGTGGATTTTATTCCAAACAAAAAAATTATCTGATTAGAATTATGAAATATACAGCCACCTATTTCCCAATGTGACCCGAGTTCTTTGCAATGATTCGGAAGGAAGGAAGGAAGGACGGAAGGATGGAAGGAAGGAAAGATGGAGAGAAGGAAGGAAGGACAACCAGTTAGATTCCTGAACGAATAGTTCTTATGATTTTGTTTATTTTTAGTGAATCAAAACTGTATAGTCTCACCGATGTAGTTTGATTCCTGAGAACATTATTTGTATGATTATTTTAAGGAAATCAAATTCACCACTGAACGGACATTTGGTAATGAAGTTTCTTTCTCAAGCTGAAACTAAAATAATGTACTCAAATTATTAATGCTACTGTTCTTCCCATACCTATAGTCAATGACCTGTTTATGAAGTGTTTAGTATGAGTTTGACTTTAATATTCAGTAGCGGCAGTCTACACCGTCAGTTAAGTGCTAATATTGCAAACACCAATAATGTCACAGTAATACTTATGAACTACCGATATAGTGGCATACTCTCTCTTCAAGCCGTTCTCAAACTGTTGCTGTTTTTTTTTTTCCGGTCTCAGATGATAGTTTTGGCATTACGGAAAACATCCCTTTTCCTCCCCAGCACCACCCGAAGGGGCGCTTTTTAATGAGATGGCGGAGAGCCACAGACCCGGGCCCTCCCAGCAGTGCAGGCACAAGTACAGACGCCAAGGGGAGCTCAGATCAATCTGTTAATCAATCAGACCGGAGCACTGCTCATAATGAGGGTTTATTTAACATGCTGTGCAGTTACATGACTTCACATGCAGCCATTCATGTTAGACTGACATATCAAGAGAATGACTCTTTAATTATTATTGAATGTTTAGAGTGTCAAACATGAGTCGGCACATCTGAGCCTGGATTCTATAAACAAGTGGCTCACATTACATAAATAAGTGCTACCGATACAAGCAATTTCTGATTATTATAATGTTCCTCATTAGGGAAATTATTTGTAAGTTTTGTCCGAGGTGTAAAAGCTCCTAATGATCATGGTTTAGAGATCCCTTAGAATGCGGTTACTGTAAACTAACTAAAGCTATTAAAATTGTATTCAGTCATTGAAATTAAGATAGAAAAAATATATATATAAATATTAGATGATGAACTTAAACTTACTTCAATTAGCTGCCAAGACAACATTTCTATATTTAATAAGTACTTAAATATAGAAGAAAAAACAATAAATTGACAAAAGCACATTATAAAAATATTGAAAGGAAAGCTAATTAAAAATATTAATATTCATACAATGGTATATAAATAATACTAAAATAACAATGATTCAAGGACACAGCAGGATTAAGGGATGCCAATTTCCTGTTTCCTCCAGATCGATTTAGCTGCCATTTCCACACACTTTTAGCTGTCACCGCTTTTTTGGGAGTCCATCCATCAATAACTTAGTCATATTTCTTACAATAAACAGTGACGTGTCAGGCTGTCAGGTATGCAAGACTTAAAAAGGCAAACAAGACATTCGTCAGTTTAATCCGTCAGATTTACTTTAGACAATTCAATTCATCTTGTAAATTTGCTTTATGTTTTTGCTGTTCTGTCTGTCTGTCTGTCTGTCGTTCTATCATTCTAGCTATTGTTTTGCCATTCTATCTATTGTTCCATCCATCCTGTCAAATGCATTAATTATTAATTATTATGCATTATCGTTTTATAACCATTGCAATTTATATGCAACAGTTATTAATATAGATGATTAATGCAGCCGTGCTCTACTTTACTGAAATCAGTTCAGGTGTTCCTTTAACCTGTTTAAATACCCACTGGGAGAAGTGAACCCCTGGATGGGACGGTCCATTCCTGCTTGAGGGGTCACTCCTCTGACTCTCTGTCTAACCGATGGCAGACAGTGAAATAGACTCCTCTAGTACATCAAATCATTTCCATCAGCTTAACATCATGCTTTCACTATATCCTCTTGTTCTCTCTATCCACTTATCTGTTTCCGCACAACCTCGTTAAGATACCCAGGTCTAAATGAGCTGATCTTCTTTGCTTACCTCAATCCCTATCAATCAGCCTAAGCACAACTCAATATCCAGTCAGCTGTGAGGAACCATCTGCACTTTAAGCACCGGTGATCCAGAATGCAGCTTCACTGCCGCTGGTCCAGAGCCAGGCAGGACTCTGGGGGCCCTGCGGGTGTGTGACAGCGCAAAGGCTCTGTGGCTTAGGCCCTGCTCAGTCAGGAATAATCCCCCCAAAAGCAATTAACACCCCGGTGCAGTGTGGGTAAACAGGGAAGATGGCTGGGGAGGTATGACTGTCTCTCTGCACAGTGCTCCAGGTGTGAGAGAGCGTCTCATTCAGCTTTGAGATTGTGTTTGCCCCTTGACACCTCTCGCTGTGTGGGATTAGTCTGCCAAACCTTGGGAGAGAAAAGAGAGCGGGAGAGAGGGAGAATAGGTGAGTGACAGGTCAGGGGATGATCTTTTATCCAGGGTCTTTGGTGTGGACCCAGCCATGTCATCCTCGTTATTAAAGACTCCTCTTTCTCTTCATGCACACGTCAACTATATTATCTCTATATTAGTTCACTGGCAGATGTTCGGATCCATTTCACATCAGTGTAATGATGCTAGTGTATTTACATGCCACAATAGGGAAACACTTGTTAATCTGCTTATGGTCAACCTGGAAGAGGAGGAGCTCTTTAAATTTTTTAACAGTGATAATTTTAACACAGATTTTTTGTTTATTTTATTTTTTGCAGTGTTCATTAAGTTTTAAGAAACCGAATAGTCTTTATTTTCATAAACATGTCCATGATTTTTTTCTTTCTTTTTTTTCATTAAAAATTGCAGTGCTCAATCTTTGAGTCATTATTTTCCATAGTTTTCTTTACTGCTTATAAAGTTGGTCTGTACGATTATTAAATGAGCCATTTCAAATGTAATAAGAATATAAATAATGATAATAATACTATTTAATAAATACTCTAAACAAAAGTACATTTTCAAGTGTAGCTTACATAAGAAATGTATATTTTTATTCAGCAAGGATGCATTAAATGGATCACAAGTAACAGTAAAAACTTTTTACAAAATTGTTTAAATGCTGTTCTTTTTATCCCTCAAAGAATCCAAAAATATCCAGCATATTAAAATGATTTCTGAAGAATCGTGTGATGTTGAAAATATAGCATTGCCATCACAGAAAGAAATCTACACTTTTTGTTCATGCAAATATGGTGAGTACAATAGGCTATTTTTTAAATAACATTAAACAAAATCTTACCAGCCCTAAACTTTTGAAAAGTATTGTATGATATTTATTGAATGTCTGTTGGTTGTATTTAATATTCATATGACCAGTGAACATCACTCCAGTGTAGTTGTGCTCTCGTGGTAGCTTAAGTCATTAAAAACAGCAGTGCTGTGTACAAAAACTTGTAATGTTTCCTCTTTGTTGTCATTCACCAACAGCCTCTTCCATCATTTGAATTTGAAGCCACCTTGTATCTTTTATTGACTGGTGAGATATGATGCCAAGCAACACACAAACACACTCTTTACAAATAACATACTTTAATACACACACAAAGACTTACAGTGTTCATGTAAGCAGAGTGGATTGTGAGGAGGCCTGTGATTGATGTCATCTCATTTAGAATGCAGAACACCCAACACTCAGTGAGAGAGAGAGAGGAGCTGGTGGCATGGATTGGGATGTGGAAACTGACACTAATTTATCTGTTGGATTGAATCTCATGTATTACAGAAGAGCGTGACTGCTCTCTGTAATATCTATGTGCTGTGACAGATATGCGTGGCGAGAGAAACGCGAAACCGGGGAGATTGTGTGGGATCAATTTGGCATTTGTGGTCAAATGCAAGTGCAAACACAGTAAAGAGTTAGTCCGTCTTTCTAAATAAAAAATAAAAATAAAATAAAATTGGAAGTTTCTAAGAAAACTGATTGATCTGACCTCTGTTGTCTTCACCATATTTAGCTAAATTAGCATTATAGTAATTGCAATTATAGTAGTAATTCAATTTCAATGCCAGTGGATTTGTGTTAATACAGAAAAAATAGAATTTGTTTCAACTTTTTACTGTCTAACTTCAACCTTTACAGCTGAATGGTCAAAGATGGAGGATGGTCATTTGTATAGAACTGGACAGTGTAGACAGCTGAACCAAAGACCAGAACCTGAAACCATCTATTCCCCCCCTGTAGGGACCGTAGTTACTATCAGCACATAGATGTCCGATAACCCTGTACAGTCAAATGTGGCTCTCGTGCTGATTCACGGCTGTCACACTACTCGGGGCTCTCCTTATATTGTATTTTATTGAAGGGTGGATGAGATGGTGCAATGCATTAATCCTCCATGAGTCCTCCATGAATGATAATGGTGCTAACATTCTTTCTCTCTGACCATCCAGTCGCTAATCACAATATTACTTTGACAATTTTAATCTACTCAGTGATTGTGCTTTAGTGATGTGACATACAACCAAGTATGGTGACCCATACTCAGAATTCGTGCTTTGCATTTTCACACACACCGTGAACACACACCCGGAGCAGTGGGCAGCCATTTATGCTGCAGCGCCCAGGGAGCAGTTGGGGGTTCAGTGCCTTGCTCAAGGGCAACTCAATCATGGTATTGCCGGCCCAAGACTTAAACATACAATCCTAGGGTTAGGAGTCATACTCTCTAACCACTAGGCCACAACCCCCCCCCCCCCTTAGTCACTTGTAAAGTCTACAGAGACTATGTAAAATTGAGCATTCACCCAAAAATTATCTTTTCACATGAAAGTAAATGGAGATTTTTGTAAAAAGCTCCAAAATGACACAAAAGCATGGTAAAAGTAGTCTATATGATCTGTGTGCTTTATTCCATGTCTTCTAAAGGTCTTCTAAAGCCATATGATAGTTTGTGTGAGGAACATACATATAATCATGGAGGATATTTATTATATTCTGTAGCACTCTTCTCAGAATGGCCATGAACCTACAACATTTGCATCTTTGTGAAGTGTTTTATTGTTTTTTTTTTTTTTTTCTTTCTTTCTTTCATTAGATCATGTTTTGATGGAGCAAGGTCATAATTGACTTGTTGTTCTGTGGGCAGATGCCCAAGGCGGTGATCCTGAGATTGAACATTGCAAATGTCTCACACATGCACATGAAGTTCAACAGGAACAGCCATGCTCTGCTGCACTGCATCCATGAGAGGGCATCATGGGAGGACCCGTGGACTAAAACAAAAATAAAAACTCAAAGAATAAGAGAATAAACCAAGTAGGAATAGAGGAAACTTGCTGAGGCCACAGTCAGCGTTTTCCTCAGTAAACTCAAATTGGTCATCTAAGGATTGCTTTTTCATAGCTCTAGAGACTCGGAATAGGAATAGCAAAAATAGCAATTATGTCACCATTTACTCAGCTTCACATCATTCCGAACACAAACTGAGATATTCTTAATGAAACCTGAGAGTTTTCTATGGAGCCAGAAGAGTCTCATGTACCTTAATTGAAAGTCCAGGTAACTGAAAAAAAAAAGAAAAAAAAGGACATAAATACATGGTAAAGCAAACCCCAGGATCTTTTTTTTTCGGTTTAATCCAAACTAGAGATATGGTCATTTGATGATCAGATTTAATTTAAGCTTTTATTTAAATATGAACTGTTAAACCGATTTCATATGGTAAACATGGATGCTCAAACGTGTGGGAACTAATGAGGATTGTTCTAGCATGTGAAGCATTCACAGGCTGTGTTTGCCAAATGTGATCATTATTTAAATAAAAAAAAAAAAAAAAAATTCTAAATTAAATCAGTTTATATAAAACAAACGTATCTCTCTATAAAACTTGGAATAAACTGCTCAGTTAACATGAATTCATTTTATAATGCCATTATGATCTTCTCGGATGATATTTCAATGGTGGAACAGAAAAAATAAAAAGTCTTATGTAGTTGGAATGACATGAGTGACAGAATTTTCATTTTTCGGTAGACTGTTCCTCTAATGGAAATTTCACTTATGCTTTCTTTAAGCGTCAAGATGTTTCTAAAACAGAAATAAAAATAGACACAGATCAGACATTTATCTGACGCTTTTTTTTTCACACCAAGAATGCTAACTATAAAGATATCTATATCAGCGTCCACACCAACATACAATAAGCTTGTGCTACAGTTTCGTCACCTGTGGCTTTAAGTTCTTGAGCTCTGTAAGAAAGGATAGATTCTTATTGGCTGTCAATGTTTTTATTGTTCACCAACAGTAGATTTGTTTTTTTTTCAACAATATCAGTTCCTCTGTTCTGTTATTGTTTTAGTTGTGGTGTGGACTCTTCTATTCTTTTAAGTTTAAAATGCTTTTTAAAACTATGTATATATCATTCATATATAATTCCCTGACTTTGAAAGTGTCTCGAACACAGATTGAGTGTTGATCTCTATAGGAGACACGTGGCATGAGATTGGGACAGTACTATCTGCTTGAGTAAGGTAGATGTTAGAGGTGCAGAATTGATACACTTTACCTTTAAGCAAACCTCCCTTTGATCTGCATTTAATCCCATTTCTGTCTAGTAGAAACAATTGAGATATTACAGAGATCTCATTTCCTAGGAGAGTTTTATTTATGCCATCATGTTCCTGCGTGACAGCTATAGTTTATTAAAGAGTGAAAACAAAGCACAGTGCTGATGGGTCAGGTGCGAGTGTGACGTGCATAAGGAGGGATGTTTGTGCCCTGTTAAGCTCACCTTTTAGCTGCGGTGCAGCTCTAATGCCTATTAGTCTGGACGCTTGATGGCCGAGTCCGACTGAATGTCATTCGCAAATCATGGGGCATTTTCACCTCATTCTTCTCAGAGAGTGGTGTAATAATGCAGTATTCTTCACCCTATTACACCTCACTCATTAATTTTTTACTCTTTGCAACATTTCTGTAGTTTTGTTGATGCAGTGGAGAAGTACTGTTATTTTTTTTTGTCTTCAGTATTTCACAGGAAGTTTCATTCCTTTTCCAGGTAATCTGGCATACAAAAATATTTTAATACAGGAACTTAAACTGCTCAAATGAGCTTGAACCACACAAACATGCACATTTTCACATACAGAGCATGCGATACAATTTCGATTTCTTCAGCGAGATGCCGCGTTTACAGGTGGATATGGATAGTCATCTCTGCAGATCCTGTGTGTCATCCCTTTACTTAGGATTCAGAAACTTTTACAGCCTACTAACACAAATTTAGTCAACAGATATTAAATACCTATGTATGCATATACATCATTTGGACTGTAATTCAGTATAGATGCACCTGATATTTCAAACAGGTGAATGTCTTTTTTGTCTATCCTAGAAAAAAAACAGTGGCAGACTGAATGATAATCTCATAGTCAAAAGTTTAGCTCATAGTTTAAAATGGTTTTACTTACATTAGGGTTGAAAATAAGCCTGCAAAACAGTCATCCCAATAAAAAATTCCAATTAGTACGGATGTCTTTGTAATACGTAAAAAAAGGTCATTTATCTGAGATAAATTAAGAACCGTGTTCTAGAAAAAAATATTTGATAATATTTAAAGAAAATAGCACTAGCACATTTTTCATTATTTTGAATCTAATAGTCACATTCAAACATTTTATAATAATGACTCATAATACTTTCTAAAGTGAATATTTTTATCATTTTTATTTCTAATAGTAATCTGATTGTAGATGCAGTTTTAACTTTTAGCAAATGCTCCCATAACAGACCCCACTGACCTTTTTAGATCAGGGTTAGTCTGAATCTGTTGTATAATATAGAAATATTTCCTAACAGCTTTGGTCTGAAATGGGAATTTGCCAGTCTCACTATGGCTTTTCTTGTCTCTTACTTGTCTCGTGAATATTAATTAATGTTTATTTAGTTTTAGAGAAGGTTACATAACATCTGTATGACCTACAGCAATTAATATTCTTAATAAGCCTTCACCTTTGTTATGGCATCACACACAGTGCATGCGTTATTTCAGGTCATTTCTATTTCTTTCTTTCTTTCTTTCTTTCTTTCTTTCTTTCTTTCTATCTCGTTCATTCATTCATTCATTGTGCCAGTTCCATCACAGTTAAATTAGATTTGTCTCTCTTTTTTGTCAATGTAAAAAATCCTAGTAAACAAAACAATTACCGGTAGCCATGAATCCAACATGCAAGAATTAGCTTTGAGATTTACAAACATTTTCTGGTGGTCACTTCCATGCAGCCAGCCACAAATGCTGTCTGAGTGCTGGTGTGTGTGTGTGTGTGTGTGTGTGTGTGTGTGTCTGTGTGTACTGGAAGATGGTTGCTTAAGCACATCTCCTCATATGCAGTCACAGAGCAGGACGCCGTACCAAGGCTGGGTTTTGCATTTATTTGTGATTTGAAGATACAGCGACAGAACTCAAAAATAAGAGAAAATGAAAGGGAGAGTGTGACACATGCAGAGAGATAGAACACTAGTTAAAGGAGTACAGAGATCCTGGCCGCCTTCCAATCACTCTCCCCTGCTTTCCTCTCTTTCCTTCTCTGTGGTTGTTTCTCCATGGGAGAGTGAGCAGGTGTGTGAGAGGTGGGTGTCTAGGCTTCTTGCTGCTCCTGTCAGCTGTGAGGAGGGTTTTCCTGCTCAACAGCACCTCATTCCTGTTGCTCAGCATCTGAGGGATGCATTTTCAAAAATTGTCAACTTAATGAAACCCCATATTAAATAAATAGTATACCCTAAAAATTATCATTACTGATAATTTTATCCAGTCCTAAACCTATGACTGACTTTCTTCCCTGGGTAACAAAATAATTTATTTTGTGTATGGACATGAAACACTTTTCTTCTGTTTTTTTTTTTTTAATCTGAAAGAAATTGGTAATAAATGTATTTAATAATAACAATAATATATTTAAATAAATGGAAAATAAAAATGTAAAGGCAAATTTCAAAGAAAAATGAAAATTCTTCATGTTGTTCCAGTGTTCTTTATTTTACAAAAGCACAGCATTCTGTTGTTATTTTGAGTGCATACAGATAAAAGTAGACCCTTTTCAGATTCTAATGATGTAGTACTCTAATCTGTAAAGTAATCAAAATTGACAGAGTAATTTAAGTTAATTTCAACTTTGTCAGGAAAAAATGCCACAAAATGTGGCTGCGCATTCGTCAACACCATGGGGTTAATTCTGAAGATAACAGGAAAATATATTTGAAAGAATGTTCCAACTATTTTTATTTATACAATAAAAGTCATTTGGATCGAAAATAGCTGTGATTAAATGTCAATGTGAAAGATCTGAAAAAATCTGTAAATTTCTTCTTTGTATATTTTATATGACTCTGTAAGTGACTGTATGACTATGTACTGTTACAAAAATTACAATTTTTTATTTTTTATAAAAATGCAAACCACAGTATTATGGCTGTAAGAAAAGTTTCATTATTTTATTTTTATTTTATTATTTTCCATTCACCCACGAATAAAGAAAAAAAAAACTTTTACATTTCAGTGTTGTGAATGGTAAGAAAAGTTACATTAATTAGTTAGTTAATTAATTATCTCCATTTTAGTGTTGGTATTCGGCAGTTACTTTGTTTTATCTTCATAGTGCAGTATGGCTTTGTGGCTGAACAGTATTATGCACAGAATATCTACATTATTCTTCAAATTTGAGATCGCCCAGGGGAGGGGTGAGCGTGATCAGGGTTTAGGGACAATCAGCTCTGCATCTTGTAAATTAGATTTGCAAGGCACTTACTGGCTGAATGCAACACATTCTTTAAGAGTATATGACCTCTAAAATGAAAAGTTTGTAATTGCTGTACAAAGGGTCACTTTTTAAAAGCAGGAAAGTTAAAAGAAGAAAAAATAGTGAGAGAATGCAATATTCTCATTTGATTCTGAACACAGAGCATGGCTGAGCCGCCGGTCTCAGGAAGGAGACAGTCTGATGCAGTGTGACAGAGACCAGGCTGTGTTTAATCATTTCCTCTCCTCACTCTGCAGATCTCATTGTGTTTGGTATGTCACGCGCTTGCACCGTTAATAATGGCGCTGGATGCATCTTACACTGATTCTGTTTGCTGCATGTTTGGCTGTTCTTTTCCACAGAGAGCCACAGGGACAAAGACAGACTTGGGATTTTTGGTGGAACACAGTTTAGTTGAAGGAATCTTTAATATTCATATGCTTGCCTTGGATATTTCTCTCTTTGATATTTCACTCTATAGTGAATGGGTGCTGACAGAATTAAAATCCAAATTAAAAGAATTAAAACCAATATCACAATATCCCACAAATAATCCACATGAATCCAATCCATAAATTGACGTCTTGTAAAGGTTAGCTGTATGTTTGCAAGAAACACATCTATCATTAAGGCATTGTTAACTTTAAACTTCTATCAATAATATTGCTTGCTTTTCTGAATCAGTAAAGAAATATCCACATATCAAGCTTAATTTTCAAATGAAAACAATCCAAAAAAGTTCAATATAAATTATTTTGGTGGTTTTAGGTGTGGGAAGACAATGGGATGAAAAGCATTATTATGGATTATGGACTGGTATTTTGGCTAGAAGCGATGGTTTAAAGTTAAAACACCTCAATGATGGATTTGCTTTTCACTTTACAAGACATTAATTGATGGACTGAGTCATATTTGATCAGACTCTCATTCTGACGGGACCCATTTACTGTAAACGATCCATTGGTGAGCAAGTGATGTAATGCTTAATAAACCAAAATCCATTCTGATGAAACAACCTAATCTTGTATGGGTGATGGTGAGAAAACTGTCAGCAAACTATCATTTTTTGGTGAACTGTTCCTTTAATGATACAGCACATTCTGGGATTGTTTTGGACATGTATTTTAGGAGGCTGCATTATTGTACTGAATACCTTAAAATACTGCCTATGTAGGAAACCCATTAGATTTTTGAGCCAATTAAGTGTACAATAACAGCATAATAGAATGATAATAATTGTGATTCTGCATAAAATTTCTGTAAAGCTATTTTAGGTCAATGACAGAGATTTCATGGTATTTTATACATCCCATCAGTCAGATTAATGCAAAGTGGTGTCCTCAAACTAAATGGTGAATGTATCATCTGCTGTTATACAGTAAGTGCATATGGAGAGCAATATAATGATCTCATTAGTATTCTTTGGTGTTTTGTATGGAAAGTGTATTCACAAATTACTCCATCTATCTATTGATATGTTAATCTGCTACTTGTTTAATTTGGCGGATGTTTTTCACATAATGCATGTCAAATCATCCAACATTGTTTGAACTGAAAGCAAATATTTTATCTATAGTTTTTATGTTTATATTTTAATCCATATTTACTATTTCAGTTTAGTCATTAGCAGACACTTTTATTTCACTAGCTCTCTGTCTTTTAGTAGTTTTAGTCACAAAAAAGGCCTTTGTAAATATATGTACATGTCAAGTTTAATATGTACACACGTTTCGATTTTAGAAGCTCTCTATACATACAATATTGTACGCATCAGCGGCTTGCCTGTAAAATTGTATGTTCACTTTTTACATACACTGAATATTGATGAGATGAGTTAGAGAGGAGAGGAATAAGGAGGAGCTGAGAAGCAAAGCATTTAATTGACAGCGTCAGGAATCTGAGTGATAGATTGCCTGATTACTGGCCTGGCAAGGCTGGTGTCACAGATGGTACATTAACAGCTGCCCTTTGCCCAAACACCATCCTGTCCCTTCATTCTTCCAATCAGCATTCACCCTCTCTCATCACCCCTACCTGTCAGTTTATGTCTCACCTCAGCCATTTACATCCTCCTTAGGTTTTCCTTTGCTTGAATAATAATTGCATGAGTCAGATTGAGTCATACTGTACAGTGCAGTGTACATGTTAGGATGCAATAAAAACCTAATTGCAATACTAATTAATATTGTATTTTATATGTTCTAATTAGTGCTACTTGCTAAGCTCATTTGAACAACCACTAACTCTAAGTATTAAACTTCGTCACATAATCTAACCGGTTGCGTTTATGTCAGTTGTGTGTGTGTGTGTGTGCGTGTGTTTACACAGTTTGGACAGGTGCGCTCCGCTCCATGTTGCACTGTGCAGGGATTACACAGTGGTGAGAACCAGTGCCAAAGTCCAACAGCTGCCCGAGCTGTGGGACTTTAATATTATATCATTAATAATATCGGTTTTTATGCACACACACATTCACTTTTCCACCGCCAGCCCTTCAAACTGAAACTAAAGAACAGGTATTCAGTTGTTATGCGCAGTTAGACTGTGACGATTACTTAATATGCGCTGTATGGATATTAATACTATATGAGTTTATGCCCTTGGGCTCAAGCATTAGCCATACTATCAGTGTGATTCACTGCAGACTGTAGTAATGACGGCTGGTAATTCAGCATTGCCATCACAGAAATTAATTCTATTTTAAAATATATTTAAATAGAAAATTGTTATTTTAAATGGTAACATTATTTTCGCAGTAATATTATTTTTTACTACGTTTTTGATCAAATAAATTCAGCCTTGGTGAGGGCTGAATCTTTCAAAAACATAAAAAACAACTACATTGTAACTAACACACATTGTGTAAACATACAGTATGTATTAACATAAATAATCTACTGATCCTGTTTGCAAAAATTGTGAATCAAGCTGAAGTATCCATGTTGGTAGTTGGACTAATGACTTCTGTGCACTAATGAACCTACAAAGCACAAGATTGCAAACCAGAGCAGTTCAGTATGAAAATGTACTGTATACGAATTGTAATAGTATGTCCCTTCCTTTCCTTCATGCCCTTTTTAAATACCACAGAAGATTAAGGCAGACAATAGAGACCTGTAGGAAATTTCTCGGTGAAAAGCATGTCCATTTTTTAACATACGCACATATTATGCCGTGCACATTGCATAACATTTAAGGATTTGGCAGATTCTTTTATTCAAAGTGATTTATAATCTATTCAGGATAAACATCAGTTTGTACGTTCGATGGGAATCAAACCCTTGACCCTGTTGTAGCTAGCGCAATGCTCTGTTGTTTGAGTTTTAAAGAAGCAGGCTGCAGATCAGTGCTGTTATTTTTTACTTTAATAATGTTGAATAAACAATAATCCCAAATAAGCTGTGGTTTACAGTGAATTTCAAACAGCTAAGGGACATTGTTAGGCACAATGCGGAGCTGTTCTAAATTCACAGTAAACCATTGCTTTCATAAAGTAGTTTGCATGTGCTTAGCCCACCCATTAAGTTGAAATTCAC
Organism: Carassius auratus; assembly: GCF_003368295.1. Lineage (NCBI taxonomy): Eukaryota > Metazoa > Chordata > Actinopteri > Cypriniformes > Cyprinidae > Carassius > Carassius auratus. The sequence continues at coordinate 6,872,745 of NC_039276.1, forward strand.
AACGAAATCTGCTTAAACTTTGGTGTTCCCCTCATGCATTGAAGCATAAATAAGTTTTTTTATTTTTTCTTCTTCTTCTTTTTTTCAACCATTATTATTGCCAATGTTGTCGAGTTAAGGTTATTTTTTGATGCCTGGAGTTAATTTTCTTCTTTGAATGATTCATGTGTTCAAAATGTATTCATAGATTTTTTATACATTAGAGTGTTTTGTGCACCATGAGGTTTGTGTGTGCAACTTGGTGTCTTGTTTCCTCAACTTGTAAGATCTTACTTTCTTAAAAATGACAATGAAATTATGACAATCAATTAGCTGTTTGAAATGTCAACATATATTGCTCATTTAAATGTTGTTAGGTTTTAAGTGTTTTTTAAGTGCCATTGGCTCAAATTAGCATTTTTGTACATGTCAGAAATGTCTACACTCCAGTGTTCAGTCTCACATGATCCTTTAGAAATCATAATATGCTGTTTTAATGCTCAATACATATTTCTAATTATCATCAGTGTTGGAAACAGTTGTGCTGCGTTATATGTTTGGAGAAATGGTGATACAAATTTTTTTGATGATTCTGTATCGAAAGTTTTGCTTATTCGAAAATGTAATCAAATTCGTTATAAATCATTATAAATACCTTTCTCTAACTTATGATCAATTATGCATCTTTGCTGAATTAATATATAGTTTGACCTTCATAATAAATGTGCAATGAACTGTACTGTGTGTGGGAATCACCAGCCTCATTCTTCCAATTCCCAACAGTCATATTTAGTCAATCGTGGAAGCAGTTTCTCACATTCATCTCATGGTTCCATTTCTCTCAACCCATTTTGCATAATTGCCTGATTTCCTCTCACATCGGTGATGACAATTTCCTTTTCTTCTCATCCTCCTCTCTGTAGACAGCTCCATTTATTGCTGCCATTTGCAGGAACCGCAGGAGGCTCATCTTAGTGGACTCGCTCTGTCTTATCCCCAGCTTGTATGGTTGAAGGACCATCTGCTGTGAGGAATTTCGAGCCGTCCTGAAGTGGAGAGGCCCAGCGCGTGACGCCTCTCTGTGTAACCGTTCTTCCTCTTTTCTGCCATTGTGTACCTTCTGATACAGCCCACACACTCCCACTCACCCCCTGGCTTGTTTTCCTCTCATTTTCTCCTCCCTTCATCTTTTATGTTGGAATTAGAAATGGTTAAGAGCAAAAGCGTCTGGTGGACCTCGCAGCAGACGGGTTGTCACGCTATGGCTCTCAGCGTAAAGTGTCAAACGTGGCCACCTGCGCAGCTTCAGGCGCTGTCGTAGAAGCAACTCGCACACGCCGCAGTCGTTTCTCAATTGTTCAACCTTTCTTTCACCTGCTTTCTTTGTGTTTCTATCTCTCAGCTCTGATCTTTTTACTAATCTCACCCCTTCTTACTCAAACATGCATGAATGTGCTTGCCACCTACTTATTCAGTGAATAACTGCATTCGTCTGCTGTGGGTGAAGATGAGGCCATCGGTTGGTGTGTGAGAGCAGTCAGCTCAAGTGTTTTTTTTATTTTTATGAAGACTTCCTCCTCAGAGCAGCTGCTCTTGTGTGTCCTTCTTAACCTTGACCTTAAGCATTTAACGGTTAAGGTTTCTATATTTGATCCGTGACTAGCTTTTTGGGCCCTGTGCATGAAAGAAATATCGGTAGCACTTTATTTTACAGTCCTGTTCCTCATGTACATACTATGTACTTATTATAGTAACCCTAACCTAACCCTAACAATAACTATGTAATAAGTAGGTACTAACCCTACCCCATGTAGTTACCTTGTATTACCAGAACTTTCTTAGATAAATACACTGTAAGTACACCATAAGTACATGTTAGTACACGTACTGTAAAATAAAGTGCAACCGAAATATCATTATTGCTCTTTATTTCACGCGTCTTAAGGTAAGAGGCAGTAAGTTTTATGTTGTGCAACAGTCAGAACATGCAACATTGTCTGTATACAGGAATTACATAGATATAGCTCATTTACAGGTCACAAATGGGTCACAGACTGTTGAGGTTTGTCTAGTCGAATTTGTGATCAATTTTGGTTATGTTAGCAATACTAAACAGTTTTTTAAAGAAGGCAAGGCTGCACTTATTTAACCAGAAATACAGTAAAAGCAGTAATATTGTGAAATATTATTACAATTTAAAACAACTTTTCAATTTAAGATATTTTTAAATGTAATTCCTCAGATATAATGTTGCAGTGTATAGAATTATTTGAAGCTAGTTTTGTTTTCTTTTTATTTAGCTGTAAGTGTCACATGAGTTTGTTTGCACAGAAATGGAAATGCATGAGGCAGGTGGAAGGAGTTGCACCTTTACTTGAAACTGCTGGAGGACCAGACATTTGTGCCAACAGTAAGGGTCTGTAGGTTTGTCAATCAATGAACTGATTTGTGTTTCACTGCCAAAAAGCAAAAAAAAAAAAAAAAAAAAAAAAAAAGCATCGCCGCCAGGTCCAACCGTTTAAAAACAGACAAATCCTCCACAAAGGCATCTTGAACCAAATATCCTTGCCAGAAATCTAGAACAAGTCAGTCTTTAATGTGGCCTTTGTGCAGGAAACAAACAAAATAGCCCCTTTTGAGAAATGAGTTATATTTCTCACATCACACGCAATATCTTTATCATCCCTCACTCTGCTGTAGTTTTTTTTTTTTACTTGATCCCCTGAGAAGTCGCAAGAATTTATATGAGATGCCTAGAGTTGGGTTGTATAATACAAATACGACCTAAACCTAAAAGTAACCCAATTTTTGTACAAAAATAACTAAACGTTTTTATATGATCAAAGTCAGTAGAATCACATACATTATGAATTATGTGTTGCCCCCCCCCCCCCCGCCCCCCATTTTAATGCCATTTTGTTAATTTTGAAAGCATTTCATTGTGAATTTGTAAACTACCATCAAACAAATGACACATTTTTTTTTAAATAAAAAAATAAAAATATATATATACTTTTTAAGTCCCACCCAAACTTCCTGTTTCAGTTGGAAATGCATCAGCACAGGAACGAACCAAGATGCTCCAGACTCAATGATTTGACACTAATGTAGATAAATACATTTTGACTTTATGAATTTGATTTGAATTTAACAAAGCACCACATTGTTAAAGCGGAATTAGAATTGTACTATATATATATACAGTACAGCCCAATAGTTTGGACACACCTTCTCATTCAAAGAGTTTTCTTTATTTTCATGACTATGAAAATTGTAGAATCACACTGAAGGCATCAAGGGCTATTTGACCAAGAAGGAGAGTGATGGCCTCCACAGTCACCGGACCTGAACCCAATCGAGATGGTTTAGGGGTGAGCTGGACCGCAGACAGAAGGCAAAAGGGCCATCAAGTGCTAAGCATCTCTCGGGGAACTCCTTCAAGACTGTTGGAAGACCATTTCAGGTGACTACCTCTTGAAGCTCATCAAGAGAATGCCAAGAGTGTGCAAAGCAGGAATCAAAGCAAAAGGTGGCTACTTTGAAGAACCTACAATATGACATGTTTTCAGTTGTTTCACACTTTTTTGTTATGTATATAATTCCATATATAATTCCACATGTGTTAATTCATAGTTTTGATGCCTTCAGTGTGACTTTACAATTTTCATAGTCATGAAAATAAAGAAAACTCTTTGAATGAGAAGGTGTGTCCAAACTTTTGGTCTGTACTGTATATATAATTAAAAAGACAGTAAAAAAATGAAAAAAAGAGAAAGAAACTTGTCATGATTTACTTAACATCATGCCAGTATGACTTTTAGGCTTTTTATGACACAAAAGATTATATTCATGTCAGTGTTTTTTTTTTTTTTTTTTTTTGTCATGAGGTGTGTAAGTGATGAAAAAGATTTAAATATATATTTAATATTGTCTGAACGGTCTCTTTGAGAATGACATGGAATCTAATATATGGGCTTTGCCACTATGCCATTCCGGTCCGCTCTATTTAATTCTCTGTTCCTTTTCAACTTACTGAGCCGCATTTAATTAACTTAGTTTTATGAATTGCATTAAAACTTGCCGTTTGAAGCAGTCATTGTCAAATGGTCAATGTTCCCTCCCCCTTAGACTGCAGAATGTGCACCACCTCTCTGATCTCTAAGAGGTCTCTGAGTTGGGACCTCTCATGTATTCAGTTTGTTTCCTACCGAACATCCGCCTCTTATGTTTCTTTTGTGTTCCAGAACATGTGCAACCATATTACTTCGGCTGAACCATTTACAGTCTTTTAAAACGGATTTACTGGATGAAAGTTGAATGTGAATCTGTAACAAATCCCAGAAATATAATATCTGGGTGCCCCCTTGTCAAGCAGTGTTAAATGTAAGTTGAAAGGTTTTGTGTGTGACGTCGCTCACTCTTTTGCTGTTTCTCCTCATTAAACTGTTAACGACACGCTTTCCTTCAGGACATCTTCTCCTTTCAAGTCAATCATGGAGGAAGGTCAGAAAGAGAAAGATAGAATATGAAGGAAACTGAATTTGAGAGCAGGTATAAGAGCTGTAAAAGACAACTGCCTCTTTATGAGGACTAGTATGCTGACGGGATGATGGATGCTTCTCATAACTACATCACGTTGCGTTCATGTTCACCGGTAAAGTACCATGATATTATAATGGAAGTTTTGTGGCTTTTATTTAATATCCGTTAGCTTTGAGGTAGAGAAATATATCTTTTCTGGTCCCGATCCCGCCCACAAAAGTCCCACATAGAAGTTTTAACATTCAAAAAACAGTTATTTTTAACAGAAAAGCAAGCATGGGCTGCTGAATGCATGCTTTGGCATGGTAGAATGCGAGCAGTGCGCTTCCTTTAATACTAAAATCTGACATCTCATATCCGCGATCTCATAAAGCTCTGTTATAACACAATAAATATCTGCACAATGAATCTTTCACAGTGTCTACACTTAGTGTGTTAAAATAAGAGGATTCGTAAGCACGCAATTTCAGTAGTGCGGTGAGAGATTCTAACTTTTAATCAGCTCTGATTGGCCATTGCGTTCCAGAAATCAACAGCCGAGTCTGTGATTATATCCATTACACAACCCTTTAAACATGCATGTCAATCATTTTAATGTTAATATTAGTTATTTTTGCTTTTGTGCAACAGATAAATAACATTGTTTTAGACACTTTTATGTTTAAATCAATTCTATTTTTCTTGAGTTCGCAAATCATTTTATTCTCCCACGTCCCACACACGTACGAGTCTCTTTCCACCTGCATCCGCACTCGCCCATCAATAGTTGTCCCGTGCCTCACCCTGTTGCACTGGGTCCCGCGGGAGTGCAGGTCTCTACTTTGAGGTCATTTATATGCTTGTGTACTCTTAAAAGTTGTCAAAATTATTTTTTAATAGATAAAGGCTAAGCATCTATAATGAACTTTTCTGATCTGTCATCAGCAGGAAAACAGAACAAAAAAATATTTGACTCATCACTTAAGAGTATGCAAATATTTTATCCCTGAAAAAAAATAAAAATGAAAAAGCACTTAATTGTAAAAATGTAAATGTAACATCATGAACAAGCTACATAAAAAAAGCACTTACAACTAAAAAAAAAAAACTCAAATGTTTACACTACCAGTCAAAAGTTTGTAATAAATAAGATTAGTAATGTTGTTATTCTCTTATGCTTACCAATGCCGCATTTATTTAATAAGAAATTCTGTAAAAACAGTAATATTGTGATATATTATTACATGTTTACTGTTTTCTGTTTTAATATGTTGTAAATTGTAATTTATTCCTTTAATTGCAAAGCTGAATTTTCAACAGCCATTATTTCAGTCTTCAGTGTCATATGATCCTTCAGCCATAATTCCATTATGCTTATTTGATTATGCTTTCAAAACCATAAAAATAAATCTGAATTATTCCAGTCTTTTGACCGGTAGGGTACATTTATGTATTTAGCAGACACTTTTATACAAAGTGACTTACAATAGAGCAACCAAAGTAATTCATCACAGAGACAACAGTATTTAACAAATAGTAGTATTGACTTTCTGGTTGCTTTTTTTTTTTTTCATCTCTCTTTTGATTTAGATTAATTACTATGTGTGCGTTTAAGGGCTTGACAGAGACCATTTTATGTATTTGACTTGATCTCTTTTTGACATGCATAAATATTCAGCAGCCCATGGGTCACCATCTCAATTATGGTTCGAACACGCCAGCACACACTGGTGACAGGATGTAGTTTCTCCATGTGTCCGTCAGCTTCTGCGTCATTGAGACAGCCCTTTCAATTTGTTTTTCCTCAAAGCACTGCTGGTATCTTGCGTCTGTCTGTGTGATTTCTGCTCCTCACCCTGATTTCTGACGTCTGAGCAAGAGTGAGTGCACAGATCAGTCACAGGAGGGGTTATGCAATATGTGAATTCTGGAACTGTGATGCTTACATACACATCATCAAATTGGTCTGCTCCGTTAAAGGCATTGACACCATCCAAAAATGAAAATTCGGTCACAATTTACTCAGCCTCAAGTCGTTTCCAAACCTGTGTGATTTGACTACTTCTGCTGAACAAAAAATAAGATATTTAAAGAATGTTAATAGCCAAAGGTTTTTGATTCCAATTGACTTCCATTTCATTTTTTGTTGATACAATTTAAGTCAATGGGAAATGGAATTGTTACCAACATTCTTCAAAATATCTTTATTATTATCATTATTTTGGAATGACATAAGTGGGAATAAATGATTACAGAAGAATTTATGCTATAAGTTTCCATCATATTGTTTTTAGTCATGAATTTATTTCTGTTATGGAATACAAAAGCTGCAACTTTTACAATTAGCACTGAAGATGTTAGATTCATTAGAAAAGTTGTGTGATGATCATCAGTGCAGATCTGTTGTGTGATTTTTCTCTGACTCTTGGACCAGATGTTTAGACCGTTCTCAATTTTATTTCTCCCAGCATGCTCTTTGGCTTTGTTTGAAGACACAGCATCAGACAGGGACAAAGTGTTACTGAAGGCAGAGTTGGCTAACACTCTGACAGGTGTGGGTGTCATAGCTTGGGTTGACTTTGAGCTCCACAAACTATCACAGACCCTCCTAATGTGAATGCCTACACGTCCCCCAAAAAGTTTTTGATGCCTTTAAGGAAGAGTTCATCCAAAACTGATAGTCATTACTTACTCACCCTATTCCAAAACCAATATTACCTTTTGTTTTTCGTGGAATACAAAAGGTTATTTTTTACAAGCTGCTGAAGCTCTTGAAAGGACAGCAAAGCACCATAAAACTAGTCCATATGACTTGTTTTGCCATATTCCATGTAGTTTTTGAAGTCAAACTAAAACTTTGGAGTAAATTTGAGTCAATATTAATTGGAAAAACCTGACCTTTTCAATAGTTCTCAAACCACATTTGCAAAACTAATAGCATTTGCAAATATTAATGTGAAAAAGACTACTTTTATTGTGCTTTTAGTTTATCTCTGAGCTTCAGCACCTGAGAGGGAGCAAATGATGGTAGAATTTTAATTTTGGGTGAACTATTCTTTTGTTTTATTTTTAATGAAATTTATTATAAAGTATTATCAAAACATCTATCTCAGATGTTTTACTTTCTCATAATCTCTCTCTCTCTCTTCCTTGGTACAACTGCAATCCCGATCTTAAAACCTAATTTCGTTAGAAATTCAATTTAATACCATCCTGCTTTTACCCCGAAATGAACCTGTCCTGCGGAACTCAAGCATGTGTGAACCAGGCCGCCTGAGGAAAATGAGAAAACGATTATACTGAAATAATAGGAATCACTGACCATTTAGTTGAAATTACAGACTACAAAGGTGATTGTCAAAACCAGCTTGGTCTCTAATAGCAAATCATTTAGGCGGCATTAATCCCAAGTCTATTATTAGACCAGCCCTTTCCTTGTTGCAGGAATCAAAGCCTTTTTCCTGACTCCCGTTGTTTCCCTCTCTCCCTCTTCATCCGCGAGACTAAAGGTAATGCCCTCTGATATCTGTTTTTCTTCATTTCTTTCTTCTCTGGCAGCTGAAGTTGTGAGGGTATCGCGAGGACAAAGGGAGGTCACCAATGTCACACTGCGAATTTGCGCGAGGAGCATTATGTGGATACATGTCAAATAAAAGCAGCCTGTTTCAATATTTCTCTCAGCTTTGGTATCGGCCAGATATTGTGAATCCATGACCTTAAGACTCCTGTGCTCATATGCCATATTCTCAGCGTCTAATAACAGATGCCAGAAGCACCAAAGGAAAGTGGCTAACGCCATTTTAAATTCATTCTTAAAGGAATAGTTAACCCAAAAATGACAATATACGTATTATTTGCTCACTTGCATGTCATTCCAAACATAAATGTAGCTATTTTGAATCACACACAGAGACATTCTGTACAGTTTATGCACTATATATATTGGCTATGCAGTTATGGTTTATGCAGTTTTTTCCATATAGTGGCCAAGACTGTCAATCTCCAAAATCTCGCACACTACTCAAGTTAGCATCATCAAAAAATAACAAGCAAAATTCAGTCAGTTGACCTTCCTTGGTAAGCCATTAAAAAGGTTGATTGACTGAAAGGTTGTTTTGAATTTTTTTTTTTTTTTTTTTTCTTGAAATGTGCTTATATATTTCAACTTTATATTGTATTTTCATTGATTGATTTGTGTGGATGGTGCCTTATGTATTTTTTATGCTTTCTGAATTAAAATGAAATATGCTATCAACCTGAATTCTGGCTTCAGGAGACCTGTAATATACAAAATTATTACTAGTTTTTAAAATGTCATGTTTCTCTGTAAATAATATGATTTTGAATAATACACAAAAGCCCCTTTCACACTGCCATTCTGGAAAATACATGGGAAATGTGTCCCTAGAATTTGCCCCTTTCACACTGCCAGTGATTACCCAGAATATATGAGCGTGTTCACACACAACCCGTAAAGGTCCCGTCATGACCCGTGACATCGGAATGTGACGTGTAATGTACGAGTCAATAATGCTAGGCACATTATCTTTCACTTATAGCTGGTGAACGATCTCCGATTCGGCGCGGAAAGTGAGAAGCTGGCTGATCTCTGCTTCATTACAGTTTGCACATTTTTTTTTCGTTGTGAACGTTGATCAAAACACCTGGTAAAAGAGTTGCGCGATAACGTGCATCATCACTATGACTCACCCTTAACAGCATTTGTTCTGGCTGTTGTTCACACAGCGCGCATTCCGAGACTGAACCTGGCACTGTTACTAGGTCCCCCAAACAGAATACTGTTTGCATTCACACAGAAGGCGACTCGGCAATTTTCCGGGTCTAATGTGCAGTGTGAAAGATGAATAGACAGAATTTTCACTGTGGGATGAACTATCTCTCTAAACTATCTTCTCCCTGGCAATTGTTCTTTTTTAGTAGCCTTTTTTATTAGGATGACAGAACACTGGTCACTTTGTCTGGCAGGCTAATTAGTAAAAGCATCAAAGCACTTTTGCTGTCCTTTTAGATGTGAGAATCAAACCAAAACAGCGCTTGCGTCCAAATCCGGCATCACAGACAGTAGAGTAGTAATTAATGCTGTGGTCGCCACCTCACGCATCTTTAATTCAGCACATATTACATTAAAGCTACTTGATATACTGTAGCCCAGTTCTGGCAGTTGGGTCTCTCTTTATATCTGACCCTCGAGAGAGGCCCGACATCTCCCTTTCTTTTCACATCCTCTGATCTTCCACAAACCCCATCTTTTTATCTTAACTCTTCCTCTGAATATATCTCTAGGGTTCTTATTCCTCCACTCGCTCACTCTCTCACTCCCTATAAGCCTCTTTTCTCTGTCCTTTTGTTTCTAATGCCACTCTCACTCATTTATTGTCTGTGTGTATGTGCACATGTTTATGATAAAGCTGGGTGGTTTGACAATAGATTCCAAGTAAGGGTGGAAATCTGACGACAGGTAGAGATTTTGCTACATTATTTATACCATGGTAGATATAATAGATATAATTTTACAGGTGTCCGTGAGTACAGCTGCTTTCCATTATTTCCACATCAGAGGGATGAATAAAGTTAATGTAAAAGAAAATGTTTGATAGACATCATGTGAAGCAGAATGTGACTCACGTGAATCTTAAACAAGATAACTGTGTAAATAGATATATTCCTTTATTATACAGTGAATGTTTCTAAACATCAGTTGGTTGTATATTAAAGCCTATTTGTGTAAAACATATCTTCAGGCTAAACAACATGGAATTCAAATAGACTAGAGGAAGAGGGCAAGCTGAATGCATTTGCTTGTTTTCTTCTGTAAATTTCTTTAAAAGTTTTCACCTGTGTTCATTCCCTCTTCTCAATTTCATTTACCGTAGTTAAACTTGGGGCGGCTGACAACCAACCTTTTAGGAAAATAAGTTTTGAAACATCCAAGTCTAGCTGGATAACTTAATGTGAGCATATTAGACTTTTGTGAGACAGATAAAATCCAAGTTGACTCAATTATCTTATCTTCTTGGTTCATATGCAGTTCCCAGCCTCACGTGGCAGTGTGACTACATTATTTATTTTTTTCTCATCTCGATCTCTTCTTTACACAGCATATACATAATTAGTAACTCATAAATGTCAAGGCACACAGCAAAGAGCTACCGAAATGTCAATAGTCAGTGTGATGTGTTATACCCTCCTTCCACATTTCATTGTTTGTGTATCACCTTTGTGTGTTGAAGAGCTGTTTTAAGTGGCATATCTTCTGGTAAAGAATCTGTCAGAATTGCACATTCTTAAGGCTGGCCTTCATCTCCCATCTTCACATTCATCTATCTATCTATCTGTCTGTCTAGCTATCTGTGCCATTGTTCCTCTGTCGATAGCTTCATTAAGCAATTCTATTTATTTATGTTATATTGCTATTTTATATTTTTGGAGCGTTTATGTTTACATAATTACTTTTTTTTGGATCAGACTGAAGGAAAACATAATTTCCAGGAATGCATTACTTGTTGAATTTCCTTACTTTTTGATTTTTTGATTTACATACAAAAACATTCTAACAATGGAGTAATCACTCAAAATATTAACTGCATTAATGTTGACATTGACTAGTAACTCTAGGATTGTTGTATATTGTGTTTTGTTTGTTACTGTTCACTCCCATGTTTATTTACATGAACACTTTGCCAGTTTGAATCTCTCAACAATATTTTGTGCAATTAGTTTCTACTCTATTTTTACAGGACAGAGACCCTCTGTCATGGTCCATGGTCCTAACCTTCAACCGTGTTTTTTTTTTTTGGAGAGGAACAGACCCTCTGTTATTCAGAAAAGGTGTGGGCCGAGCCTGATTCTTACCTCAGGCTTCGGTCACAGCTGGTGAAGGCAGGCCTTGGCAGATTTTTGAGCCCAGCACCAAGCTGACAGGCTTTCAGACCTGACCTCACACCCTGAAACCCACTCCAAGGTGACATGCCCTGACCTGTCCCTCCGAGTCTTTCCAGTTTGATGTATCGCCATTATGTGGGAATGGCATCGCTTGAGGACAAGAAGACTCAAGGTCTGATTGTGAGTGTGGTGGGGGCTGTAAGGGTGTTTGGACTCTGTCCAGCCCTGACATGGAGGCAGGAGTCATGGCAGCTGGCCCTTAACCATGTGTGTGCCCAGCGCTGGCAGCCCTGTTTCTCTGCTCTCTCTCGTCCCTGTGTCAGATGGTATGATTTGGGCAACGTTCAAGAGCTGCCAACCCGACTGTCTGTCTCCCTGTGGCAGTTCCCAATCTCTCACTGTGACGAAGAGGTCACCTCCTGAACGCCAGCTGACTCTACACGTTCTATCCTCTTAACATGTCGCTGCTTCTTCTGCGCTGGCCGTCTTATTAGAATGCGCTCCAAGTGATGGATGTAGGTTGTATAAACAGTCGTAGATGATGTCTTCAGGGTTATCTGCTCTCTGCTCATCTGCCAAGTCATTAAGCCGAGAAGCAACCTCTTCCAATAGTAACAGCTTGCTGATTTCACACCTTATTTTTTCCTCATAGAAAGAGATTGATCTGTGGAGAGTTCTCGAAATGGAAGGCCCACCCACACACCACAAGCTGCATGTTGTGTGTGTGTGTGTGTGTGCTAATAGGGTCTGAAGCACAGTGTCCCCAGGCCCTTTGGAACAGCAAAGGTTTGAGGAACAAAATGAGATGTTGCACAGAACGTGTTCTTGTTCATGGCCGTTTCTTCTGTGATGAAATGTTCATAGGCTCAAGTGCATCCTGCAATCGGTTGAAAATCGAGATGCTTTTGTTTTACTATTGCTCCTTGCAGGCATATACCAAGGGCAGACACGTTAAGACCGAGTTATAAAATCCACAATTCTTTTGCCATTTACTGTTTTATTACATCCCGAATACACAGCTATTGATTTTGGCCCGGCTGGAGAAGGAGTTTGTTACTGTCGTTCGACATCTTTTAAAAATAAACTACTAAATAATGTTGTTAAGCATTATTTCTAAATGTAAGCAATGCACAAGCCCCGCCATTACAACCAACCTCCCATCCAACATTCGTGTTCTCAAGGTCCATGTAAACTACAGTCAGTCACATTGGCTAGAGCAAAGCTGTTTCTGTTGGATATGTTTTCATTAGTACCCAACCAGGCAGAGAGAGTTGTTGTGCTGCTACAACATATCCACAGGATCCTGTCAATCACTCTGGAGCATACAGACTTCAGACCTCTGGCTCTAAATGCCCCATTGAATCTGGAGGACATAAAAAACACCACATGTAGGGAAAATGAGAGAAGCTCTGTGTAAATAGTCTTATGAGAGTATATAGGATTTTAGATGTCTGGAGGCAAACATCAAATCTGTCTTTTTGCTCGAATTTCTTTTCCAGCAGGATATAAATGTTTAAATCAGCCAAAGTCCTGTCCACCTGTAGTAATTGTGCAGGTATCATGCTTTTGGATGTTACGGGCCATGTATACAGCAATGTGAGCATTTTAATGGTTATCTCAGTGTTTCTCTGTCATGCGTTACCATCGGATTGCCTGTTGTCTGGCTGGCAGATGACTTCCCGAGGAACTCCCACAGTACATTTGCTATCAGTACTGATGAACCAGATATGAGTCACCCCTGTAAATGTCTGCAGCAGCTCCCACCAAAGGTCAGCAGCAGTAGACAACACGAGAAGATGAACTGAGAGACCATTGCATCTATTTCAGCAAACAACTGACAACTGGCAGAAATTATTAATCTGAATGCATTGCCATGAAGCAAAACAAGAGAAATGGATGTGATAGAGGAAAATACTTTTGGTTGTTTGGTGTCGATTGGTATTGCTTTATTTTAAACCATACTAAATATTCCCATTTAATTTCTACATAAAGTTTACAAAAAGCTTTATCAGGGAATGAACCTCGTGTGCATTGTGAACCCTGTGATGCATTGTGAATTATGTAAGAGTATATTTTATATACAAAAAAACTAAAACTTCTGATTGTAGGTAATGGTTAATGTTAGACTATTTGACCATTAATTAGAATTGTTTTTCTCTATAGAGAAAATGAATAGGATTTTTGTTTCTGGAACCCTCTGTGCTGCTTTTCATGAGGAGATCATGAGAGTGTTTAACCAAGAAAGAATGTAGCCCTTCTCCGTACAGTAGAAGCTTCTTATGTAGTGAACTTTCAGCACTGAGATGAAACCATAACTGATGGCTGGTCATGAGAAACAAACAAAATGAACAATTAGCCTCTGTATGTGGTCAAAAAAACCTGTGTTAACATCATTTCAAGCTTGAAAGTATCTCTCAAACTCTCTGTCTGGAACCTTACGTTTGTGTGTTCTGTGGACACATTGATGTCGTAAAACTGAATTTCTTCAAATTCCAGAGAGAATGACCTATAAGTTTCTTCTTGTGATGGGAAAATTCTACAATTACATCTGATATTACTGAATAAAACCGCTGTTCTCTACAGTGTGAGATGGAGCTGCATCTCTGCAATAGAATGAACTGTATTGAACAGGGAAGATCAGCGGCTTTGGTGCGAAGCCTGTTTATACTGCTTATAGACATTTTGTCCAGCAATGCCGACGGGATCTTTTAGATTGCTTTGGGATTTGTGTTTGCAGGCCAAAAAGATGCTGGATGAAATATATATATCTGTTTTAACTTGATTTAGAATACTTTTGTTCCAAAATCCAAGTCAACAGGTCTACTGTCAAATATAAGACTTCATCATCATAAATGAAACATTTGTAAGGGGGCATTCATAGGGTGTCATCTGGTTTCTGATGGATTCTTGTCACAAATTGGCCTCTGTCTGCTCACAGCTGTTGCGAGCTAGTAAATGACTGTCTGCGATGACGTTGGCTCCGCCCTGCTGTAAAAACAATGTCTGAAGTGGACTGAGACACCCATCATTCCCTTGTTAATGTTAATGGACTATCAATGGACTCTCATGGCTGTGTTCAGGATAGAGTACATCCATTCTCACATACAGTACAGAAGTTTTTAGATGTGGTTACTAATTTCCTTGTAAAATTTCATAATTTGGCTAATGTGATTGGACTGCCAATACTTGAAGTTTTTACAGAAGTGTTAAGTGTTACATATTGCATGCATTTGACTCCATATTTGCAGTATATTTTGTACCATATGCATTGAACGATAAGCTAGCATTCTATTCTGAACATTTCAGAGCTACGGAGTCCTGCACAAACCTCTTTTATTCACTAGAGTTCCTTATCTAAGAGCTTGACTCTCCTGTATCATCAGGGGAGCAACACTGGCTATTTTTCCAACACAGTATCACGGTGTCAGTGTCTTAGGTGGTATTTTGGCTCTTGTGTCTCTGCTCTGCCTGATCTCAGTGTTTAATGGTCTCTTCCCACTGAACTTCAGCATAGTCTAGAATAATACAGCAGGTATAGAATGATTTGAGTAGGTTTAATGTGATGTTGGCTTTACAAACAATGCGTCATTGACTGTCTGATGCAATTCCAAGTCAAGTTAAATTTGTATCGGGGTCAATCAGAGCGAGGTTGGTTTTGGACAGGTCCAAATGGATTCTCCCAGAGCTGTAGATGTTTAGCAGATACGCTCTTAAATGTTTTGCTTGGCCAGCCGCTCAACTCCCTAAGTACCAGCGCTATGATATTTTGTCCTTGAAGCATCAGATGTCAGCTTGGTTTTTACTGAATAGTACACAGAACAGAGCCATTCTTGTTGGTCGGTATACTGCTTATTTTATGTTTTGCATGTTTTAACACTATAGATAATTTATTGGTGAAATGGTGGATATCAAAATGTATGGAGATTTTTTTGTGAATTTTACATTACATTTCAGAGGTACATATTCTTCTATACAGTAAATTGTAACTTTTTATTTATTTAGATATTTTTTGCAATTATCCAGGCATTTAAATTCAGTTCTCATGCCATGTATAATCTGAATCGAGGTGTCTTTGAAAGCTTTCATTTCAGAAATACATTTATTAAATGTCTTTTATGAGTGTCTAATAAAAAAAGAAAGAAAAAAAGGAAGAAGAATCTCTGAAAGGAATATTTCACCCCATCATGTACTAGCCATATATACTCTTTTTTTAACTTTATATTTATTTTAAGAGTTACTTTTTTGAGATTCTTTAACATATCTCATTTTGTGTTCAACAAAATTTAAGAAGCAAAATCCTAAAGGTTTAGAACAACATTAGGATGAATAAATTATTTACGGAATTTTCATTTTTGGGTGAATTTTCCCTTTAATGCAGTTGTTCTGCATTGTTTCTTTCCTTAGACCTGAATCATTATCATCCAGTTTTCAGGCAAATCACCTCCCACACATAGTGATCCAGTCAGAAATGCTCATTTGAGAGCCCCAGTAACCTCATTTGGACTGAAGTATACCTCCACACCTACACTGGCTGCACGCTTACTCACACAAAATGTGAAGGAGAGCACGTTCTTCAAATGAGTTCTACCATTGTTTTGCAAATTGTGAATGCCTTAATGTACCGTACCATTTAACAGGGCTCAGACAGCAATTAAGACTTCTCTTCGTAGAGGTTGTGACAAGCTGTTGAGCTCTCAGAGGCAAGTGAGGAGAAATGGTAAAAAGGGAACCAAAGGCTGGCGGCAGTGAGATGAAAGCAGGTAATCTGGTTTTAAATGGCATCTGGCTCTTCACATTACCACTCATTACAAAATGATGGAGAAATGGATACAGAAATTATGCTGGCTGTACATGATAGTTTTTTTGAGTTTCCAAAAGTTAGTTTGTGGACTTTCAAAAAAAGCTCTGTTTTGTTTTGCTTAGGCTCTGTGCCTCTTTCCCAAAAATAAACACACGTTGATGAAAAATTACTATACATAAATTGTACAATTTTTTTTTTTTAATCGACCAAGAAAAGCACCCTTGTTGCTATTTAGCATTAATTAATTCAACACTTTTAATGACGGAACACATTCGTTCCCTAAAGCATTATCTCACAGTGAGGCTTGTGCACTTTTACTGAATTATTCGGTTCATTCTCATTACCAACCTACAAGTGCTGTGATTAGCAGGCACTTCAATGAGGCAGTGATATAGAAATCAGCTTCCCTTCATCTAGACTTGAAATGGTGAGCAATCCTCGCAAAAAAAAAAAACATGGAGGATTTTTTTATAATATGAGACCAGGTGACTTGTGGACAGCCGTTTGATGGAGCATTACTTACAAGCCATTGAGTTTATCATTACACCTCAACATTATTCCACCCTCCCTCGGTCAGCATGTGGCTCTAGCGCTGACTAATTTACTTAATTCCTTGATTATCGATTCCACGGGCCTCTTGGCAGAAAGGTCAATGTTTTCCTTTTGCTCACCTGAAATTTAAAATGTCATTCAAAATGAGGAGGCTGCCACTAAGCAGAAATGGCCTCTTCAAAGGGCATTGGCCCACTAATTGAGACCATGCATGTGCACATACGATCAGGGCTGTTCACACAGGATATGTCCACAGAAAAAAATAAAATAAAATTATACATATTACACAAGATTTACTTAGATTTTCACTCAGTAATTGCTAGTAAATTTCACTAATAATTAATAACTTAATGTGGAATTTTGAAGCAGAAAGCCTGATTTTTCTTTTCTTTTTCACTGTATGCATAAATGAGACAGCCTAGGACTTGGATTTTACAGGCATGTAGCAGTCATAGCAAGACTGCATGTGCACATTAATTGCACCATTTGGGACAAGGCTATTTTTGTTTTAGTTCATCATATGTGCTAGTTTGTTATTGTTTATCTCTGAAACCATGCTTTGCAAATGGAAGTCAATGAGATACAGATTTTTTATTTTTATTTGGCTATGCTAATCAGACCCCAAACTTTATTTCTCAGTGTAGCAAGATCACTCCAGGTGAGGGAACCCACACTATAGGCTACTTCATTAAAAGACTCAATCTGTCTCTCCCTTCTCCTATCATTTTCAGTGTTACTCTTTAGAAAGTATTCTGATGATAGGATGGAGTGAGGGCTTCCAGCCAGCTGTACCCACATATCTACTTACTGAAAGATTCCATGAACAAAACTGACTCCGAAGTACTATTGGCTCATGATATCTTGTGTAATCCAAATAGAGAATGCTTAACCATGGACAAACCTTCACAGATTCTGCGCTCACAGAATTAATTTAGAAAGCCATCTGTTTATAAATGTAGTTTATTAAATATTAAGGTAATATGATAATCATGATCCATTTATATAATCATTCATTTATTGATTTCTTTCATTCAGTATGAATTATGGCTGGTAAAATCAGAAGGCTGCCCTTTAATGGTTTGGACAAGCACATTCATCTTTGTGGTCTTGAGCGAGACACTTAACCCCAGGTTGCTCGAGGGTTATTGTTTCTGTGTACTGTCGTTTCTCGCTTACATCACTTTTCTCCTCACAGCAAGAAACAAGTCAAACGTCTGTGGACACATGCTTGCTCACAGTTGTCTATTATATGACATGCTGGAATGGTCTGAAGTGATTTTTGTGACTTGTTGGAATGTTGCCCTGATCTGTCTTCACCTCTTTCAGAAACATTGTTATTTAAGGCATTGGCCCTTTTACACAGACCTACACACATAATATAGCACGGTCAGATTTGGCACTGCTGGAGTGTGTTGGGTAATTTGGGGGGGGGGGGGGGGTCTTCACAGCTGGACAGGATTTGGGGTCATATTATGGTAGAATGCTGTAGTTAAGCAGGACGTCACCTTAGGAGATATATTTAGAATATTTGGAATTGGGTATACAGTGCAGACCAAAAGTTTGGACACACCTTCTCATTCATAGAGTTTTCTTTATTTTCATGACTATTAAAATTGTAGATTCACACTGAAGGCTTCAAGGGCTATTTGACCAAGAAGGAGAGTGATGGTATTCAGACACCTTCAACATTTCTTACATTATCACAGTTGATTTGCTCTAGTTTATAAAATGGTAATAAATTATGACAAGAACTCAGAGTTGAACTGACAGAACAAATTCATCTTGATAATGTCAGATTACTTTGATAGAAAAATTTGTAATGGATTACAATCAACCAAACAATATTTGCACCTAAATATCAATACTTTGTTGAACAATTACCAAGCAATGCCTAATTTTGTTCAGTCTGTGGTGTTGAAAGGTTGCATTAGCAATTCAAAAAAAAAAAAAAAAAAAAAAAACACGTAAGCAAAACATGGTGAGGTCAAAGTGTCTGAATAATTTTTGGTCCAATTTTGTTTTTCTATTTCTCTAGTAATCCAATGTATGAAGATTTTTTGGGTATAATATGTCACAGCTCACTTTATTTTGCTATTTTCTCTTACCTAAATTCATTATAGTGTCCTGCACCTACTATTAAAACGTAAAAAAAAAAAAATGTATATGTGTGTGTGTGTGTGTGTGTGTGTGTGTAAAATAAATACACTTGCATATATTAAAATATTATAAATGACTGAAAAAATCTATAACATTTCTATTTTCCTTGTAGCTTTTTATTTTTTCTGTTGTTGTATTGGTTTGATTTTTAAAATATTTTCCTTTCTTACTTTTGTTCTTTCTATTGTCTACACATTGAAGAATAAAAACAAATTATACACTTCAACTTCAAGTGTAGCAGTGGCTAGCGAAAGCATCTTATCCTTCCTGCCTTTCTTTTCCTACTTCCTGGTTCACAGCAAGGCTCGTTTGGTCTGACTGGTCCTGATGTACTGTGTCTAAGAGGGAGGCATTGAAAGAGGGGGAAAAAACTGTCACATTGTTCAGTGTTTTCATTTCTCAAATAAAAAACAGATGCATCCGTCAAGGTTAGCTTAGAACCTATGGATTTAGTGGCATCATTATTTTCAAGCAATATTATTTTAATCATTAATCTCTAACACACACTGTATGCCTCAAATGAGATTTAGAGGAAAGCAATAAGGCTTTGCCACTGCACTCAGATAATATTACTGCACTGTCAGGGGCCACGGGGAGGCAGGGCCCCAGGCCAACTGCAGGTGGAGAGAGAGAGAGAATCACTAGCTTCAAAAGCAAAAGGGAAAACCTTTCTGCAGTTGAAATGCACACCAATACTTTGAAAATACTGGATAAGTCTCTTTTGCAGAGAGCTTTTTCTTATTTATTTATTTTTTTTTTTTTTGTAGTGTAAATATTTGCCTTGACAACAGTTTGATTCAATTACAATGCTGAAACACTGAAATTTGGTCACAGTTTTAAAGGATGATGAAAAAAACTTACTTTTCGCAGTTAGATTGAGGCATTGTTGTTTTCATACATCTATTTATTTCAATTTTGACTAATTCATTATTTAAATTAAATTAAAATATGGACTAACTCACCAAATTGAATCTGAAAATTAAGATAATATTGAAGTCTTTTAAAATTGCATTTTTATGTTGTAAATATTTTTCATTCATTCAATTGCTTAATTATTGTAGATTGAATTATAATTTTAAATTCTGTAACCAACGTTGAATTTCAAATTGAAATATAACAATATTTATACCTCTTTATTTATTTAATTTTATTTTTGACAATTAATCCAATAAATGAATATGCTGACTTTCCAAATTTTGTCTAACAATTAAGTGTCTTTTAAAACAGCAATTTTATTTTGTGTTTTTATACAATAAATATAATATTTGCATATAATAATCAATCAGTTAAATCAATATGGACTAAATGGAAAAACATAGTCGGTAGGTGATTTACTTAATATACATTTTTTTTCATGCTATTCTATATAGTAAACATTTTTAGATTTATTTATAGTTTTAAATTATGTAGCTGATGCATTAAATTCTCAAATGGTTCCATAATCATTTGTGGACCTTTTAAATAAGAAATTAAGGAAAGGTTTAAGGGAGGTTTTGCTTATAAAGGAAGGAAGTGCTTGAAATGGTTTAAAGAAAGAGACTCCATGATTTGTGTCTAGAATGGTAACTTTCTCATTAAGCATTGTGAGTTAGTCAGCACTACAAAAACAGTGCCATGCTGTTCTGTTTTTGCAGCAGCAGTCACCCTTTGTGGGTCCCTGCATGTCATAGCACCTCTGCAGCAAGGATCAGCTATACCTCTGCTGAGGCTCGGGCACAGACGTGCTCTCTCTGTAATGACAGTGATAAAAGGTCAGGGCACATGTCGACCCACTTTAAAGAAATTGAGTTATAAAGACTGGCCAGTTGAAGCTCGTAGTTCTTTATTTTGTGTAATCCTCTGGCAGCCGAGTGAGCCTCAGATGTGAAGTGTCTGTGCTGGTATAATGAGAAACAGTGAGAGACGGAGCAGACGGCCCCCCTCTACGGAAACCTCCGTCCCTGCTTCACTCCGCCGCTCCGTCTCAAAGCTTGTTTCCAAAGTCATCCTGCAGTTCTCTCTTGGAGTCTCTTCATTATGGCGGGTGGCAGATGGAGGGGTCTGCTGAGCTTGAGCGTTATTCACTGTGACTTGTTTTTCATTAGTGACCAATTTGACGTCAGGAAGCATAACTGCCAGGAGCCAAGGGGTATATAGCAATTAGGTTAGATCCTCACACGCTGCTTTCAGGTACACGTGTGTGTTTGGTTCTAGTTAGTAGAGACTGAGGATTCATTAATGTTGGTATTTTCAGCAAGCGATCGTAAATGAGTAGACTTTGACACAGATGTCATAGGTGTCAAGTTCTTCATAATTTGTGCATTCTAAATATATTGCTTAAAGATTATTAAAGATTTATTTCGTGATTGATTACAGAGATCATTTTGTACAGATAGCAGCACCATTCTTCTGTTCTTCTCCTGCAGAGTTCCGATGGTTTTCTGCGCCCCTGTCTCAGTTGATTGGGCCCAGAGTGCACTGGGCTTCCTGTAGTGTTGCTCTGGAAGGGAAGGCTGCACTTTTAAAGAACTCCACTTAAACCTCTTTTTTGACTGCAAGTTGTCATTTTACCCTTAACTGAATCCAACAGCTGAAGGGCAGCTCTGAGAGATGCTACAGACGGTGAACAGGTCTTTTGTGAAGGTGACCGGTTTAATCAAATATAATACATTTAGTTTTATTTATATTTTGGATGCAGTTAGTCCTTTTAATTTAGATGATGTATATGTATATATACCTTTTTATGTTTTGAAATGTATATTTACATTTTTATAGATTTTATTTATATATATATATATATATATATATATATATATATATATATATATATATATATATATATATATATATATATATATATATATATACATACAGTGGGGATCGAAAGTTTGAGCACCCTTTGCAGGTTCTGTGAAAATGTGAGTAATTTTCAAAAAATAAGAGAGATCATACTAAATGCATGTTATATTTTATTTAGTACTGTCCTGAGTAAGATATTGTACATAAAAGATATTAACATTTAGTCCACAAGACAAAATAAATGCTGAAATTATTAAAATAACCCCACTCAAAAGTTTGGGAACCCTTGGTTCTTAATACTGTGTGCTGTTACCTGATGATCCTCGACTGTCTTTCTGTTTTGTGATGGTTGTGCATGAGTCCCTTGTTTGTTCTGAACAGTTAAACTGAGCAGCGTTCTTCAGAAAAATCTTTAAGGTCCTGCAGATTCTTCAGTTTTCCAGCATCTTTGCATATTTGAACCCTTTCAAGCAGTGACTTTATGATTTTGAGATAAATTTTATCACACTGAGGACATTTGAGGGACTCAAACACAACTATTTAAAAAGATTCAAACATTCACTGATGCTCCAGAAGGAAACAAGATGCATGAATCTGTTTAATCCGTTTAAACACTTCCGGGAGGTATTCAGCCAGGCAACCATGGAGATCACAGTGCATGATGAGCTTACTGATTTTTAGTTTTAAATGGATACTCCACCCTAAAATGAAAATAATGCAACGTTACTGAGATATCTAAATGTCTAACTTCTGGGCGAGTTTTCCTCTGGGGAATCTCAAAGTAGTTTTGGTGCCCTGGTTAAATGCATCAATGAGTCTGTAGGCTATTGCAAAGCACAGTATAATAGCATTCAATGTGATGTACAGCTCCTTTATTTATTTTATTTGTTTGTTTGATTGAGGCACGGCTGCCACTGTAAAATGTACACCCATGCGCTCTGAAAGCAGAGGTCTTTGAAAGGTCTTGCTGTTGCGTCACCGTCGGCAGTCATACGAACTGAACTGCTCTCTTCAGCTGCCAGCTGAGATCTGTAAGTCTATTCAATTACCTCAAACACCGCCGAGATCAATGGCTGTATTTCTTCCTCGCGGTGAGTTAAGCAATTCATCTTGTATTAGTTGTGACATGGTCTTCCAAGAAATCAACTCTGCTTTCATCTTCATTCTCGTGTCCCAGGCGACGTATCGATTCCTGATAGGAAAACAGTGAGAGGGGAAAAGAGCAAGAGAGAGTGTCAGCGAGATGGAAGGAAGCAGAAAATAAGAAAACAAAGTGAAAACAGCCAGTTCTAGCCGTGAAAGTGGCTTCCGTGCCAGTAAAAAAAAAAAAGCCCGGGGCCTAATTTCCCATGGCTCCAGGCTCATGGCTAATTTGTGTAAGTGAGGAGACTGACCTCCTTGAAGATTAAACAATTAGCAGCTCCTGAGCCTTCAGTGAACACAACCAGTGAGTCTCAGGAGAAGACGACAAATTAGAACGAGCCCGAAAGAACCTCTGGGATGTGTGCTATGCTACTCATGTCTGTCCTGGGTTGAGATAACACCTGAGACCGCCTTTGAGTCGCAGGACCTTCTTGATTGACTTGTGCGTAAGAGGTCTGAATTGGATTCTTTTTTTCTTTGTTTTTGGCAGTAGAACTTAGTTACAACCGTTAAACTTGTAGAGGTAGGAACTGGATTGAAACTCTCAGAAATGGTTGAATAGCTCAATTGGAAGTCACGAGACACATTCTCCTTTGGCTCGCTATGCTCTAATGACTTCTCACTCCATTACATTGTGTTCAATAGCATCCTCTTTCTGCACCACATAACCTTTTTGTTCTGTTTCTCCCAAACAGCACTAGAACAGACACAAGTCATTAATAATTGGCCTGGCATAGCTTTTACCAATGTTACCGAGATGTAGTGGGTCTGTTCAACCTACATTACCATCACCTACACAGCCCTGCTGCAATTTAACACCAAGGCTGAGTGTGAAGGAGGGTGAATTACCCAGCTATATATCTGGTGGGGATGTTTTGGCTGTGCTGTAATAACATGTCAAATTAGCATTTCTCCAATTTGGCACGTACAAAGGCCAGGCTATAATTGCTTTAACCTGAAGCTTCTCTGTGGTGATGTGGTAATGAACACTTTCGAACAATAACAACACATCCATATTCCCTCAGCAGCTCGGTCCTTGTTTAAAGCATGAAGCCAATATATAGAGCTCCTGTCTGACTGTTTCTAACAAGAGATACAGATTGTGCTGTCAAATTTCCATTTTCAGGATTGGTAGCTGATTTGCTTGTTTGCGCACTCCATGAAGGTGTAATGAGGAAATTATAGGTGAAGTTTGTCATTTTTGCGCCTCTTGTGGCACCAGACGGCATTGCATTTTGCTTGAGCGGACATGATATATTTGCTTTAAGCAGTTGTGTAGGTCTTTTTGGCTTAACACTTAATTGTTCATTATTCTACTAACTAACACACTCAACTGCATACATAAATAACAATGTCGTAATGTACCAATTTAGAAAATGCCTGTGTGATTTATTTAAATTGAGAATGTGAGTTCACAGTCTGCATTAAAATTGATTAAATGGAAGTGCAAAATAATATCAAGAAACATTTGAAAAGATCTGAACAGTTTAGTCGGGTTTACAAACAAATGATTCTTATGAGACAGTTTATTTAGTGAATTAAGAACATGCAGCATGAACAGTGTACAAATGAACAAATAATTTTTATGAGACAGTTTTAAGTGAATCAAACTTGCAGCACATTGGGTGTAATCTGACTAAATATATATATATCAAAACAGCTTTGTATTTGACATCACTTGCAAGCAGAAACTAATGGTATGGCAGTTTGTTTGGCATGCACAAATGTGTGATACCAAGGTAGAACATAAAGCAAGGATCACTGTCTGAAGGGCCAAAATGTTGAGCTGAAATCTCAAAATTTGTGTGAGTGTGTCCCGCATTGCCAAGTAATCTAAGAGAGCAGAAATTTCCCATGATGGCTCTGATAGCTCACACTGTTAGCCCTGCTCTTCATCACTCAGCCAACCCTTTCACCCGCCTTTTATATTATATCTTACAGGTTGAATTTGTGCCCACCCCTAATGTAAGTGTATATTGCCCCCTCGGTTGAATTCTATTGCTGTTCCTGCCAAGATTGCATTGGCTGAGTGTTTGTATATCTTTTTAAATTCCAATCACTTGCAGTTTACAATCCTCTGCGCAGCATTAAAACAAATTATAATCGATTTAAAGCATAATGAGCAAGACAGGCCTACACAAATTAAAATGAATATTTTTCACTTACAGGCTGCTAATGTCATCCCAGACTGGCTCTGCATGTTTGTGATTGAAAAGGACAGGGATACTGATGTGATCCGGCTTTCGTTAAAGCGTTTGCGTAACCCCCAACCCATCTGTCATGATGTCTGTTACACGTAAAGCTCATGGCGATGATATAAAACGGCCCTTCAGGCAGGTTGTGATGTATACTAGAATCATTAATCAGCTTTGTGCCTTCCATTAGAAAGTGCACTGAGAGAAAATGTGACTTTGCTGATTCTGGAATATTTGTCTTGAAATCATATATTTTATTCCAGCAAGGTTGGAAACTGAATCCCTTTCAATCCATTAGTTGGAATTTAAATTGAGTTGGCCACACCCACAGGAAGTTGAACACACATACATAGCAGTTCATATATTGCTATGATGCATCAAATTTATATTGATATCGTCCTACTATATATTGATATTTTTCTAGAATTATATTCAGGAATTGCTCTGGATTGAATTTAAAAAGTGTTCTCTGTTCAGTTCTGAATAAACCACAACCTGCAATGCAGTAACCAAGATGATTGCATTTCACTCATCTGTCTAAATGTGCCACAGTGACCACTTTACTAGGTACAGTTGGTTTCTTGCAGCAGCTTAAATATAATAGACATACAGACTGATTTTCTTATATATTTTTTTCATGCAGATGATGTCATCCGACCGTGTTGAAGGGAAGCAGATGATATTAGCATGGGGGAGGAATAGTGGTCAGACCACAGTTTTACAAGCAGTAAGACAGATGAATAGAGAAATGAGGAGAACATCCCACCCTGTCATAAGCGGTCCACAGTGATGGATCGCAGAGATTAGTGGTACTTCTAACAGCTCGCCCAATGCTGTGGGAGCACAAGGATTACTGCATAGTGTGACGATCTGGGACGTTCTGCATAACAATCTAATTTTGAAGGCCTTGTCTCTAGTGACCATATGAGTGAGATGAGAAATAATTATTTGATTGTTTGTTTAGTTAGTGGTGCTTAGTGGTACACAATTTTACTTAATTTTGCTTTGCTTTGTTTTTGTGTGTGTGTGTGTGTGTGTGTGTGTGTGTGTTTTCTTGATGTCTTTTGTTTAAACATTTTTCTCTAATTATTGACGTTTCTGACTAAATTGATGCTCAATGCTGTGAAGCTTATATTTATAAGCAATTTAACTTATTATTATTTTTTAATCCCAATATTATATCACATGGAAATCATGTGGTAACCTGCTGTCAACCACCCAAGCAATGTGGCAGTTTTGTGTGTGATATTCACATTTTCTTGTACATTAATCCAGCTGTTATCAATATTGATTTCTTATCACATAAAATAATGATTTTGTATATTCAGCTTGGCCATTTGGAAAAACATTTTCTGCATGAAATCCATTTCAGAATCTTCTTGTTAACTTTGAGATATTTTCTGCAGTGTGAAATGGTAGATCTGGAACAAGTGAGCCACTAACCTCTTTTAAGCCAAGAAGTTGGTCTAAAAGCTCCAAATCGGCATCGACGGGCCATTTATTTATTCCCTGCCTCCTCCTCCTTATCAGTCCCACATTACACACACTCACTCACACACAAACACATGCATATACATATAATTTCATCTCCCTTGCAGTGGAATATGTCCCTTTCCCTCTCAGCATTCGTGTACATTCAATTCCTGAGAAAGAGGCTTGAGCCTCTGCAATTAATGAGGACTACTCGCTTACGAGATGAAGATTCATTTAACAGGCCACGTGATTAGATGGTCTCCCACATACACCACAACACTCCAAGCAGGCCTCTGCCATAAATGTGCTGTAAAAGCCATTAGGAAGGGTTTCAGTCACACCCATCTGATGTCTGCACAGATAGACCAGCCAGAGAGAATGCCAAAAACAGAACAGAAGTGCTCCTCAGACTCCTCAGTCTTTTGAAATCGAGTTCCCACCAGCTGTCAGCACATTTCTTTCACTCTCTAATTGCCAATGACCTAGTGCTCTGAAGCTGTGAGAGTTACCATACAGCAGCAAATTAAATGCTTTTGGTTGTGGCCTCTATGTGATGGGCCTGTGATGATAAATATTCTTTGCTATTAGTGGATGACATGGATTTATGACTCGATCAACATCACCAAAAATAAGATTTGGGCCTCCGTGAGATGGGAGGATGGGAATACGGGCCTGTCCTTGTTTTAAGCATTCTCGGTGCCTTAGGATTTGTGGCTTTCCTCCACATTACCCATGCAGGGAGACTTCTGAATGGAATCTGCCTGTCATAGGTGTCCTGCTGATAGGGTTAAAACAGGAGTCCAGTCAAGTCACCTTTATTTCAATAGCACTATATACAATACAGATCATATCAGAGCAGCTTTAAACTGTGGTAAAAGAGAAAATAGAGATGGGCAATAATGTAGTTTACATTTCTCATCGATACCAGAAATCAAGCAGTTGAGATATGCCATATGCGATTATATTGTATGTATATGGATTATTGTAAATGTATATCTATTTATCTATGTCTGCGAATTCACTGCGAATTCAATAGACCGAAGCTTATTTCCTTTGAATTCCTGTTAGAATTAGCGAATGCTATTTCATGCATACTGAGTTTTTTACACTGTTAAAGAGTTGGATTCCCATGCTAAACATGGACAAAGTTTCAAAACTTTAAGTTGTACGTTTGAAGGAGTATTTTTGTTCAAAAAATACTCCTTCTGGTTTGTCACAAGTTTCGGAAAGTTTTTTTTCGAGTATGGCTCTGTGTGACGTTAGATGGAGTTGAATTTCCTTATATGGGTCCTAAGGGCACTTTCTGCCGGAAGAGCGCGCGCTCCCGTATAGCAGAGCACTGAGAGCACAACAGACGTTCACTGATCAGAGCGAGAGCGTCGCGAAATGTCACAAAAGAAGTGTGTTTTTGACAACCCTGCACAGATTACCAAAAAAAAAACTGCATTAAGGGACCAGTGGATTGTGTTTATGTTTACAGAGCATCAACAGAGTTGTGCAAGTGTTTGTGTTTGTTCCCTGCATTTCAACGATGCTTGTTTTACAAACAAGGCCCAGTTTGACGCCGGATTTGCACATCGTTTATTTCTAAAAGGATAATGCAGTCCCAACGAAAAAGTGTCACGATCGTGTGTTGGAACCGCAGGCGGTGAGTAAAACTGCTTCAAATATCTCTGTGTTGTGAACTTAGCTATCGGCGCGTAAGCACATCAAGTAAACAACATGCGATGTTGTCATCAAACTGCACTTTCCACATGTACAGCTTAAAAAAAAGACAACATAAAGTGGAACTTAGTCATTTTCCAAAACCGCTAAGCAAATATATACAGTTTCAGTACATACCACATAGAGACGTTGTTACTGATGCTGCTCTTGTTAAATTTCAGCCTCTAGATCTGATTCTGGATCATAAATATACGCTGAATCTGACTGTTAGCCATGGTTTGTTTGCGATGATGGTTTTTTCCTCACAGTAATGTCACAGCTTCCAAATGCTCTCAACACAAAAGCCTACTGGCGCTCATGATTCTTTAGCTCCGCCCACACGTCACGCCTCCAGTCGGTCGTGTTTTTCGGGAAAAATCGGTACAGACTATCTTTCTCTTATGAATATAATAAAACTAAAGACTTTTTGGAGTTATGAAGGATGCAGTACTACTCTATAGGTACTCAAGATTAACAGGATATTGAGTGAAAACGTGCATTTCACCCCCCTTTAAAGCGATCGTTCTCAAAAAATGTACAATTCTGTTGTTTACTCCCTCGTGTTGCTTAACGTGTATGACTGTCTTTTTTATTTTCCAAAGCAAAGCAAAACAAAGCAAACAAAGCAAAGTAAAAAAAAAAAAAAAATCACCACAAGTGACTGTTGTGACCTATTCCAAGTATTTTGAGATCATAAAATAGCTCTAAGTGAGTGACAGACTGAATTTTATTTTTTACTGTGTGTCCGAAGGCTTTGAAAAGATATTATGTGCATTTAAAAACTAATTGTTCTATTTAATTTTATTTTGTTTATAAAATTGCCAATAGTCATTAGGGTATTAAGTAAAAATCATGTTCCATGAAGATATTTTGTAAATTACCTACCATAAAATATAACAAAACAATTTTTTTTTTATCAGTAATATGCATTGCTGAGGAATTCATTTGGACAACTTAAAAGGCGATGTTCTCTATTTAATTTTTTTTTTTTTTTGCATCCTCAGATACAAATAGTTGTAATTGTAATTTTTGAATGAATCATTCAGAGTGAACATTTTTGGGTGAACTACCACAATATGATGTTAAAACAAAAATTGAGCTGACAGCTAATGGCATCCTGTCAAAACCATTTTAAAACGTTTAACTCAAGTTTAATCAAAACCCTCTAGTGAATCCGATACTATTTTCATGATCATTTCATGAGACATTTACTTGATAAATGGTCTCTTCGGGTGCTTCAGAGAGCAATAAACCTATTATTTATAGGTGCACAAGTCTTCAGACAATTGCTAATGTCATAGTGTCCTGACCTCGCAGGTGAGTTCAAATCTCCAGTGCTCAGTTGGCCGAGTCGGCCTGCTAAAGGGTTCATGATACTAATATCAGCCAGTCCCATATGGAGAGGGCAGACCCATAGACTAGGGACTGGGACAGTAGAGGACACGGTTACCGGACCATAGCCCTGTCACGCAGAGATGCAATCATGATTGTCATTATTACCATTTAGTCCTTCACCAGATGCCCCCTTAACAGGCAACCAAACCTGACTGCAGTACGCCTGCATGAATCACACAATCACCATTCTCCTCCAGTGATTGGCTCTTCTGGTCCTCCAATCAGCTCACATCCTCCAAGCCGATGCATTGATGATGTTTACTTCAGGAAGTGACATTTGCAACTTTATTTAGTTCAATGAGTTGCCGGCTATCGGCATGACCTTTTCTGAAATTTCTGTGTGTCCAATAAGCCTTAGAGACACTGACTACATTCTTGCTTATATTGATGTTCAATAAACCCCCGTTCTTCACTGATGAAGTCATTATGCGCAATACTTATGAAATGCATTCACTAATAGAGGAGTGTTTAATTCAAGTGAGAATATTTATAATATACAAGCGTGAAGTCAGAATTGATGAGAATTGAGGTCTTGTTTATGCCAAGTTGTTTATTAGTGGGTGTGATATGAAACTCAAATTATATAAAAATGCTATTTTGTTTGTGTGCTGCCAAATATTTTGGTCCCTTGTCAAACTACATATCAAAAACAGTTTTTTAAAGGTTTTACAGGTTTAATCGATGTTAAGTCTCACACGGTTTTCTCTGCGAGTAAATAATGACAGATTTGTTTTATTATTATTATTATTTGTTTTCCCTTCATGTGATTTAAGTAGACATGCACTTACTATCCTGTAATTTAAATTCCCATTGGCTGAACCTTTCAGACACAGTTCTAAAGGCATCTTTCACAGTGATAAAGAAGTGCTTTATGTATTCCGGTCATGTCGGATATAACACACACACCTCTCTGACAAATGCAAGGCCGGCAGGAGTTAGAACTATAGGGGGATGATAAACAGTTTTGTTTGTGTATCTGTGACTGAGTAAGGAAAGGGAGCATTTTATTTCTTTGATGAAATGCATTAGACATGTGGTGGGATTGAATCACGTGCTTCAGCATGCTGTAGTAAGTAAAATTAACTCTCTCTCTCTCTCTCTCTCTCTCTCTCTCTCTCTCTCTATATATATATATATATATATATATATATATATAATATATAATATATTTCAAAAAAAGTGTTTTTATTTTTATTTATTTTTTCATTGCAGTGGTTGTTAGATCTGATCTGCAAACACCATATGTCTGCAAAAATACATGAAACATAAAAACATAAAAATATTCAAGGCTTTGTGCTGTTCATGTTTTATTCTCTTACTGTGGAGGTCCACTTTTTCAAGCTTGTTCTTTCCGATAGAAAAATGCTACCTTTGGGATTCGAGAAAATAAAAAAGTGAATAATACCTTTCCCACCTTCTCAAAAAGTTTGATAGAAAACATTCTTTGCTAATATAAACTCAGACATTTGTTCATTACTAGACCCTCTGTTCCAAATCCTTGTGATCTGCCATTTTGAGGCATAATAGACAAAAACCTTGTGGAGAAAATCCACAAAGAAAAGAGCTCAGTGAAAAAAAAAAAATAATCCATCCAAGATGATGGGTGAGGAGAGATGTAAATACAGTTCATTCAATACATAAAAGTTTCCATAAAAATAATTCAAATGAATAAAAAATGTATTATTTTTTTGTAATGTATTTTTATGTTTATCGCAGTATCTTATTAGCTTAGTAACGTTAATAGCAAACTCAAAATGGATCACTTATGACATTATTTTACAGTTAGAGTGCTTCCTTAACTTTTGAAACAGAATGATAATCTTTGCATTCATTGATTTAGAATATAAAATTCAGAACTGAGTTTCATTCCCCAATCCATCATTTATGATCCAAATTTCTTTTATATAAATAATAAAAATACAAGCAAGTTCAGTCAAGCTGCAGTCAGAGGCGTAAACTGGAAATAAAGATGCCATTGCTTTGTGTTGTTTGCATTGTGTGCATCAGAGATGAGGTTTGCTGAGGGGTAGCATCTCCAGCATGACTATCTTCTCCTTTTTGAAATATATAAATGAAGGGGGGTTTAAGCAGACATGCTTCATTTTAACAGAGACTTTTGAGAACTTAAGCTTGTAGCCTAGAAAATCATCTTGTTTACTCACTCACAGAAAACAATATATTGATTTAAATTTTCTAAGACAGGTTTTGTTTGTAAAAGTCATATTCGAGTAGGTGACGTATTATGTATATCATGAAGCATCATGAATATCATTGTGATTTACACCTGAGAAGACAAAGACCTGCATAATGAGCCGCATAATGAGCCTTTCAGTCAGCTGTGCCACTGAGAGGGAAGAGTTACAAGAAAGAATGTGAGGACAAAATAAATGTTATTTTATGTTTGTAGTTTATTTAGAATAGATTTAATTATCCCACAACATGATTTAATATTCACTTGCAAGTGCAGTTAAACAGTTTTTTACGAACAATCAAAGCTGACTTTTAAAGCAATATATCAATAAATAAAAAGTGACTTACTCATGTTTATGATCTCTGCTGAATAAAGCATTTCATTCTTTTTTCTGAAGAAATCTCAAATCCTGGGGTAATACACATCACATCTTTTCGGGGTGAATTATGTCTTACTCCTCCAAAAAAAAATAAAATAAAAATAAAATAAACTTAAACAGTCTCGCTGTGTTGTTTTCTGTTGTATGGGCGTATTCAAGCCACGCGTTTCAGTGAAACATTATAATCTGAATTGCGCGTTCAGTGCATGGTCGCATTTAGATATAATGAAGGAAGACGTGAAAACGGACATTGCGTTGTTTTCATATGGATTACATTATCACAGAATATTTGTTTTTGTAACTTGTTTAGTTTAAAAGTAGACATGTCAGGCTTTCTATAGATATATCGCTCATGTCTCTTTGTTGAGTATTCACTGAGTTACAGTTCATTTTAATGATGCGTGTTTAACCCTTTCGAGTCGATTAACGCATATATGCGTTTTGAGTCATTTTCACCTGATATCCCCGAAAAGAACTTAAATTACACTCTCAGTTTTGATCGTACAGATAAGAGCAATACATCAATCGAATCTGTAAAGGGTCTAGTTTTTTTTGGATACAGACATAATAACAAAAAACCTTTGTGCACTTATAAAATAAAGATAACAAACAAGGTGCGCTGTCTACAGTCTTTGTCTCCGCTGATCGTCATGTACAAACATTTCATTAAAATGAACTGTAACTCCGTGAATACTCAACGAAGAGACATTAGAGAGAGATCTATAGAAAGCCTGGAATGTCTACTTTTAAACTAAACAAGTGCTGCCGATAACAAATATTCTGAGATAAAGTAATCCACATGAAAACAACGCAATGTATGTTTTTCATATCTCCGCTCATTATATCTAATGTGACCACGCCCCGCGCTTAACGCGCTATTCAGATTCAAACTGAAACACGCGGCTTGAATACGCCCACACAGAAGAAAAAGCAGCCAGACTATTCTTCAAGTTTTTATTTTATTTTACTGTTTGCTTCGCGATGAGAGGACTAAGATATAATTCACCCCAAAAAGATGTGATGTGGTTGAGGATTTGAGAAATGGATTTCCTCAGAAAAAAGAATGAAGCACTTTATTCAGCAGAGATCATAAACATGAGTAAGTCTCTTTTTATTTATTTGTACTAGTTTTCACATAACGTGTAAACATTTTACTAGTTAGACTTTTTCCAAATACTTTTTCCAAACTATAATTCCTGACTTAATGTATAATCAAGTGAAACATTATGAAGTTTCATTAACAATATACAATACTATACCATTCAAAAGCTTGATGTAAATAATATAAATGTGACAAATAGAGATAACTCTAACAAATGTAAAAACAATGCAGTTCTTTCGATTTATTCCCCCTAAAAAAACCTGAAAAATATTATCAGCTCTTTTCAACATTAATAATAATAATAATAATAATAATAATAATAATGATGATGATGATGATAATAAATGGGGTTTATTTGGTAGAAAATAAGATTGTTAAAAGGATTTCTGAAGGATTGTGTGACTAGAGAAAGGATGCCAAAAAATTTGAAAGTCAGCTTTGATTGTTCCTAATAAACCGTTTAACTGCTCCCCCAAGTGGATATTAAATTATGTTGTGGGATAATTAAATATATTCTTAATAAACTACAAACATAAAATTATATACTTTTATTTTGTTCTCACATTCTTTCTTGTAAGTCCTCCCTCAGAGTGGCACAGTTGAATGAGAGGCTCATTATGCAGCTCATTATGCAGGGCTTTGTCTTCTCAGGTGTAAATCACAATGATATTCATGATAGTTGACGCCTACTCGCATATGACTTTTACCAACAAAAAGTGTTTTAGAAAATTTAAATCAATATATTGTTTTCTGTGAGTGAGTAAACAAGATGATTTTCACATCATTCAGAAAGAAAAATTCTAGGCTACAAGCTCCAGTTCTCAACTTTTCCGGCAACCAATTGTATGTATGTGTTTTATTGCCTTATTCAAGTGATTTAACATTTTTAGTTTTTCACTAACCATGCATAACATTTTTTTTCTCAAAAATACAATCATGTACATGCATGCATTTCACATATTATTATAGCCCAGTTTGTGCTGATTACAGTGATATTAGACTTTACCCATTTAGATATTTATAAGAAACTGAAAAAAGCACAAATGTCAGGGCATGACAAAACTTCTCAAGGCCCCAAAAATACCCTTAGACTCCAGAGGGTTAAAAGAAGATCAGCGGAGACATTCATTTATTTCATAAATGCACAAAGTTCTGTTGTTATTATGTCTTCATACAAAAAAAAAAGTAGACCCTTTACAGATTCGATTGATGTATTGCTCTTATTGGTACGATCAAAACTGAAAGTGTAATTTAAGTTCTTTCCGGGGTTATCTGGAGAAAACGCCTCATAATGCGTATACGCGTTAATCAAGTTAAAGCTCAAAAGTTATCACAAATGAAAATTCTGACATAATTTTAATTCCATTGCTGAGTGAACTGAAAGAAGGTTGGTGGAAAAATGTTTTGTGGCTTAATCCGTAAATATATTTTGCCTCCCTTTTAAAGTGGGTTAGCTGTCAGATATTGTATAGAATGAAACCTCACCTTAACAAAATGATATCCCACAATTCACCTGTAATCTCACAACTGAGCCCCCGAGGGTGCAATAAATGTTTATTACCACTAAGCTTCCTTTATAATACCTCCTGCATGTTAAAGGTTATTGAAATCACATAAGTCTAACACCTGGGAAACAATT
Organism: Carassius auratus; assembly: GCF_003368295.1. Lineage (NCBI taxonomy): Eukaryota > Metazoa > Chordata > Actinopteri > Cypriniformes > Cyprinidae > Carassius > Carassius auratus. Next base: position 6,907,657 of record NC_039276.1, read on the forward strand.
CTGTGTTTTTGTTTTAACCAACAATCTGAGGTAGAACGGTTGTTATGTGCTTGTGAACACTTTAAGCTTTTGATTCTAATGATGCAAAGGCACCATAAAACATCATAACATTTGTATTGTGAACTTCTGAAACTATACACAGCATCAAGAATCCAAATTAAAGTCCTCATTCATTTAAAATCTGCACTTCAATCTTCCATAAACCTTTTCAGCGAATCATTTGAGCTAGATTTCAACTGGTCTCAGTAAATTTCATCATGAAACTGATCTGAAGTTTAATTCAATGACTGGTGGTTAACTGCAAACAGGACACTTTTCTAAATGTCTCCTTTTGTGTGCTAAAGAATATGGGAATGCAATCCATATGAGTTTGATGGTGGGTAAATTATGCCAACATTTTAATTTGGGGTCAAATATTCCTTTAAATTGAAGGCTTGCAGATGTGGCCTAGAAAAAGTAGATGAATTCTACATTAAACTGGTCTCCCTCTCATTATGTGAGAGATTGTTAATGTGCACATGATGAATAAGTTCTCTGTTGCTGCATGTTAACAAACTAGCATAACATACATTACTCAAACTGTTGTAACTGTATATCAGGTATAAAAGGAAGATAGCTTCATTGTCAGTTAGTGTAATCATATGGCATTTTAATGCATATGCTGACTCTCCTTTCTCTCTTGGTCTGTCTTTCTGGTGGCCACAGAGCGGGTGGCATGGGACAGGCGTGGATGTGCTTGTGGATGTTGTGACAGTGGTTCAGTGAGGCATGAGAGGGAGGGTTACACTTTTGGCTCAAAGGCAATGCCAGCTGATGCAACAGATGGCAAATGTCTTTGATTGGTGCAAGGTGTTTGATGAGCAGAAATGGCTCTGTTTAATAACTTGTCAAGTTGTCTGTCTGGGGCTTGAGGCTCCTTTCCTGGCTTAGAGGCTTCTGGGACTTCAGGCCTGATTGAATTGCATTGCTGGATGGACTGAAGCACTAATAATTCCTGCTTCTGTTATTTGCACCATTAGAATGTAATTTCTCTTTCATTTTCTTTCCTTCTTGCAGTATGCACTGGCACGGAGAATAAACTGAGTACTCTGTCAGACCTGGACCAGCAGTATCGGACCCTTCGTAAATACTATGAGAACTGCGAGGTGGTGATGGGGAACCTTGAGATCACCAGCATCGATCGCAGTCGTGACCTGTCCTTTCTTAGGGTAAGTACTCTGTGTGAGGCATTACAGGTCCCTACATGGGTTCTTGGATTTTGTATAGTATTGTTTGTTTTTCATAGTGTTTTGATATTCTGTGCCATATCAAAGTCAAAGTTTCAAGGTGACAGTTACAGTAAGTATATTATTTACCATGCATTATTTGCCTGAGTCAGTTTGGCGTGGTCTAAAACTGGTTTTCTGAACTTTGGTGTTTATCATAAATCAAGCTTGCTTGTTTTTGGTCCCTTACTGTCAACCAGTAGATCCTTATTCACAAATGATATACAGTACAGTAGCTTGTTTATTAATTTCCTTCACAAATGACCTGTTCCAGTTCGTTTAGTCTATTCTCCAAATAAGATGTTTAATTTATTCCAATAAAGGCTTCGGTATACTCGCAGCAAAGTTCCTTTTTTCATTCTTCACTTAAGGTGTGGTCACAAAAAGTGGTCCATTTTCCATTGTCAGTAGTGATGTATGAGGTACCGTGCACACAGAAGTCACTTTCAAACCAAACAGCTTTCTACATGTCAGAGCAGCAAATTCACATTACCAACTTCTACATAGGGAACTTTTTCATCCTCGTACAAAACTCCCAATCTCATGGATTCCTCTTGAAATGAATGGAATTGATAAACGATAAATGTGACCACACCTTTTCACCAGTTTTACAATTTGGCACTCTAGTCAAGTAATTTGTTTTATCTTATTGGATCTATTGATCATTTTAGTCAAATCTTTTCAGTGAATCAATGTGTATGGTTCACAAAAGCAAATATGATTTGGACTTGTTGTGTTATAAGTGATTCATTGGTTCATGCTTAAATGTCCCTTCACAAAGCTAATCTGTGACTTCATAGATTTTAAGTATAGCGCAACAATGTGGACTTATTTTATGGCTTTTTTGTCAGCTTTACAGTTTAGGAAATGCTGTTACAATAAACTTTATATGTAGATAGGACCTTAGTGGACTCACCTCATGACATGGCCCAGGACAATTTCCAGTTGTCCTGGCTGATGCCAGCCCTGCAGGTCCATCAGTTTTTCCTTAGTGTTTGTTTCTGCATTTCTAATTGTTCTGGAATCTTTTTTAGATTAGTCGAAAACACACAATCTCACCCTGCAGGTCAGGAAGACTGTTCTACTGTGCAGGGCAAACATTGGCCTCCCACTGAGGTAATTGGCCAATACGACTGCTGGTATCAAAAGTAAAAGTGTCGATAAACTGAGTCATATTATTGCTCAGACTCAATGGGAAAATGGTTAGGAAGAAGAACACATTCTGTTCCTAGAAATCAATCAAAAAACAATTCTGGTTCATGTTTATTTCGTCACACCATAGGGGATAATATTGCATCAAGAAAATTACTCTTAGGAAGATGCTTTAACATTTACACCATTACACCATTTGCCATCTTTGTAGGCCAATGAGGTCTCGATGTATCTAGAGGCACCCAGTTACACAGGTTAATTGAACTTGTTAATTGAGAACAACAGCAGGGCCAAAGGGTGGAATCACGTGTATTTTTGTTAGGATTTTTAATATTTTAAAACATTAATATCACGCTTCCCCAGGGTCTTCCCATCAGCTGGGGAAAACTTCACCTTGAAGAGACAAGAACGAGGAGAAGAGAAATCTTTTCAGCAGTTGACTAGCCGTCTCTTTGGGTGATTGAAGCTGATGCTTTCCTTTTTAAAGATAGCTGAAGATCGATGGCCACTTCCAAAACAGCCAGAATAGCTTTAGTGGTAAACAGAGTTCATCTTCTCGTGCCTTCAGGGCTGATGAATTAAACCCTCCATGTGATGAATAACTGTAATTCTGCTCTCTTAAAATTTCCACATTTCTCTTTTAAAGGCAAAGGTTACATCACATGCCAGAGCTGGATGTTTTGTATGGCCATAAAAAAAAAAAAAAAAAAGATGAACAAGATGCAATATGCAATGTTTTGCATTTTCTTTTGTAGAATAAATAAAATAAAAAATAAATAAAAAAAATCCAGCTACTGACAACTTGAAATTATCCACCATCTTTGATTAGGCCGTCTTTTGGCCCTCCATCGCATGTAATGCATTATATGCTTAGTTCAGGATTTAATGAGCCGATATAGAGCTAATAACCGGTTATCATTTCCAAGAGAAAAGTGTAAATATTTCCACAAGGCAGCATGTCATTAGGATGAAGATTAGATACTGCAGAGAGCCTAGAGTGCAAGGTCTGATTGGAAATATTACTAGATACAGTGTTGCCATGGAGCCCTGACAAAGACCAGAACCATTCTTCTTTTTAATTTCACAACTTTTTTTCTCATTGACTGTCTCTTTTTTCTGTCTATGCATTTTCCTTCTGTTTCCTCATGTTGTCGGTTCTAGTCAGTTAATGTGGCTATACAGTATTGTTCAAAATAATAGCAGTACAATGTGACTAACCAGAATAATCAAGGTTTTTAGTATATTTTTTATTGCTACGTGGCAAACAAGTTACCAGTAGGTTCAGTAGATTCTCAGAAAACAAACAAGACCCAGCATTCATGATATGCACGCTCTTAAGGCTGTGCAATTGGGCAATTAGTTGAAAGGGGTGTGTTCAAAAAAATAGCAGTGTCTACCTTTGACTGTACAAACTCAAAACTATTTTGTACAAACATTTTTTTTTCCTGTGAATCACTAAACTAATATTTAGTTGTATGACCACAGTTTTTTAAAACTGCTTGACATCTGTGTGGCATGGAGTCAACCAACTTGTGGCACCTCTCAGCTGTTATTCCACTCCATGATTCTTTAACAACATTCCACAATTCATTCACATTTCTTGGTTTTGCTTCAGAAACAGCATTTTTGATATCACCCCACAAGTTCTCAATTGGATTAAGGTCTGGAGATTGGGCTGGCCACTCCATAACATTAATTTTGTTGGTTTGGAACCAAGACTTTGCCTGTTTACTAGTGTGTTTTGGGTCATTGTCTTGTTGAAACAACCATTTCAAGGGCATGTCCTCTTCAGCATAGGGCAACATGACCTCTTCAAGTATTTTAACATATGCAAACTGATCCATGATCCCTGGTATGCGATAAATAGGCCCAACACCATAGTAGGAGAAACATGCCCATATCATGATGCTTGCACCTCCATGCTTCACTGTCTTCACTGTGTACTGTGGCTTGAATTCAGAGTTTGGGGGTCGTCTCACAAACTGCCTGTGGCCCTTTGACCCAAAAAGAATAATTTTACTCTCATCAGTCCACAAAATGTTCCTCCATTTCTCTTTAGGCCAGTTGATGTGTTCTTTGGCAAATTGTAACCTCTTCTGCACATGCCTTTTTTTTAACAGAGGGACTTTGCGGGGGATTCTTGAAAATAGATTAGCTTCACACAGACGTCTTCTAACTGTCACAGTACTTACAGGTAACTCCAGACTCTCTTTGATCATCCTGGAGGTGATCATTGGCTGAGCCTTTGCCATTCTGGTTATTCTTCTATCCATTTTGATGGTTGTCTTCCGTTTTCTTCCACGTCTCTCTGGTTTTGCTCTCCATTTTAAGGCATTGGAGATCATTTTAGCTGAACAGCCTATCATTTTTTGTACCTCTTTATAGGTTTTCCCCTCTCTAATCAACTTTTTAATCAAAGTACGCTGTTCTTCTGAACAATGTCTTGAACGACCCATTTTCCTCAGCTTTCAAATGCATGTTCAACAAGTGTTGGCTTCATCCTTAAATAGGGGCCACCTGATTCACACCTGTTTCTTCACAAAATTGATGACCTCAGTGATTGAATGCCACACTGCTATTTTTTTGAACACACCCCTTTCAACTAATTCAACTAATTGCCCAATTGCACAGCCTTAAGAGCGTGCATATCATGAATGCTGGGTCTCATTTGTTTTCTGAGAATCTACTGAACCTACTGGTAACTTGTTTGCCACGTAGCAATAAAAAAATATACGAAAAACCTTGATTATTCTGGTTAGTCACATTGTACTGCTATTATTTTGAACAATACTGTATATATATATATATATATATATATATATATATATATATATATATATATATATATATATATACAGTAATGCGAGGAGCCAACGACAGACACAGTGGGTGTGGCATCAGGCCTCAGAGGCTTTTATGAACAGAAAATAAAGGAAATGTGGACAAATTTGGCCAAAGTGGGAGAATGTCCAAAACAAACAGGGGATCTGCTGTCCTCGTTGTGCTGCGGGGTTCGTGTGGGTCGTGGAGTGTTCATGGAGGAAGGGTATATGTATATGGGGCGCCTGCAGGATTTAGTGCAGGAGAGTACACACAGAGTTGTTGTTGGGACCAAATGATCAGTGAGAACAGAACGAATGTGTCACGTTTTAAATTCAGCAAAACTGTAATATACATAGATCAAGAGTATGCTCACAGATTAAAACAGAGAACAAAACAGTGTTGGATTAGAGCCCTGCCACGGGCCTCAAATATAGGCCCTAACCAGTCTTTTTTCCCCTTTTCCAAAAGCTTATACTACTGTTTTAGCTATTGAATTATTTCAGTTTTGTAATGGAAAGTGATTACTAAGTGCATTAAGTGCATATTTTGCTTGTATAATGTAAGTTTTTTTTTTTATTATTATTTTTTTTTTTTATGTAACAACCAAGTGGCCAGCGGCAGAGAGTGAATTGATTGTAACCTATTTGTTTAATCAATTTAGCCTTCTCAAATCATCACTGTAGACTAACGCAATCTCATGAAAGTGCATATAGCACGTTTTTCTGCTTCTTTTTGGCATAATATTTATATGCAGAAATTGATTTTTCCATGCATATACTATAATTATGATAAATTCATAATTAATGGCATGGCTGCTTCAGCTGACAGAAAAAAACGGGTCAAGATTTGCTGCTCAAGAATTACCATAAAAGACCATACAATTCTGGGTGAAGTAAGTCTTATATAAGTAAATTCTAAATAAAACAATGGCAGAAGGAAATAAACTCCATGTCCTCCATAGTTTTTCACAGCCTGAGGCGTCTCTGAGCACGGATGGGCCGAAGGTTGCTGCTGTCAGAAACATTCACCTCCACTTCATATAAACTTTCTTATTTGTTTGCTGACTCTAGATATTGATTCAAATAAAACTTACCTCGGAATAGAAAACATTTAGGATGGCTTTCCTGGCAAATACTGTCTAAGCAGCCATTGTTGTGTGGGTTGTGAATACTTCGTTCTCTGTTTAACCCCGAGAATATGTAACTCATTCTTATGAAGATGAGCTACAATTTACTTTCATAAATTTCAAGAGAATATAAAGTATTTGAAAAGAAATACGTTTTGTTTAGTAAAGGATGATACACTGGCTTTTTTTCAGTAACCTAGTAAACTACAATACTGCCTATATAGTAATAGAGCCTCGTAAGAAAGTATCTGATTGATGCTGATATTTGTGTATAGTTGTATTTAGACTCATCATTGATGTGCAGTCATCTTCAGCAATGGATCGGCCTATATATTGCTTTAAATAAAAGACTGGTGTGGCTGTTGAGAAGTCTTTACACTAGGATGAATAACCATAGCCTATATTTAATGACAAAATGGATTTTCTATTTTAGTAAAAGTAAAGTCAAAATTAGGATCAGTAAATTGGACATGAAGTAATGTAAATACTGATTGTACTTTAAAGGTCTAAATAAAATTTTATATAGGAAAAAGTGGCATTTTTGCATTAGAAACATATTTGAGGAAAAGTCAGTAATAGTAAACAGGAAGTCACCAATAGTATTTCTAAATTCCAGTAATTGCATAATGAAGTACAGTAATGGTAATGTATGTAGTTTTTTAAGGGCCAAGTGCTTCACACGTGCCGTGTTAGATCAGCTGTGATCAGAGAGACGTTTTCACAATATTAATGAAGATTGATGAAGTGTTTGGGAGCCCATGTCTTTCAGCTCTGCCTAGATGGGATTGACAATTGCAATTAGCAAACTCTCAAGATCATTTCCATCACTTTAATATGACACGAAGACAGGCTTAAAAGGGGAGGAAAGAGAAGGAGCATGGGAGAGGAGGAGAATTTCATATGCTTTGGGAATAACATGTAAAATATTAGTGCAATTAGAGCATGTGCAAGAAAAATCATTTTCACAGAAAAACATATCTTGACTGTCTGTTGTAAAAAAACAATGTATTATTAAATATAATGTATTTTTATTAGTATTATTATTATTATTAATATTATTATTATTATTATAAGTGGACTGCGAAAATTATACTAAATCTCTTCATTATACCAAAGTAAACAAAAATATACTCAGCGGTGGGAAATAATATTTGATATTAATAATGAAATACATAAAGTACAAATTATAATAATAATAACAATAAAAATAAGTATTACATTTATTATAATGCTAGTTTAAATATGTTAATAATAATAATAATAATAATAATAATAATAATAATAATAATAATAATAATAATAATAATAATAATAATGTTATTTGTGTAATTATTATTGTTGTTGTTATTTTTAAAATGTTAATATTTATTTATTTATTTTTATATTTATTTATCATTTACTTTTCTACAATAAGCAAATTTGGAACCATGTTGCATTGCCACTTGTAACATCTGGGTCCTTGAGCGAAACAGATGAGAATCACCAGAACTTTTGCCACATGTTTATGCACGCACAGTTTAATGGAGTTCTGGAACAAATATAAACACTCCCACACATGCATGTAAAAAAAGAGCAAGACAGAGACCCCTTAGCACATGGACCGCTCGAGCGTCTCCTAACTTCTTTTGCCTACGGCGAATGTCAGCACAGGTTCACATTCACAAAGGCCCGGCACACGCCCCAGTACTGCAGTCAGGTATGTCTCACTTCCCGTAATGATGAGTGTCGTCCAACTCTGGCAGAGCAGCAACACCTCAGGAGACAGTAGTGAGGAAGAAAGAACAAGTGTTTGAGTTGAAAGAAGAGACATGGGGAAGAGTAACAGGCAAGCATTTTAGCATTTTGTTTACTATAGGGTTGTTTTGTATGTGGCACCAGTCAGTGTTTGTCAGCAGAAAGTTTAACCAGTTTAAGATTCTTTACTACTTCCGTCATCCCTTCAAATATATATGAATGTGTATACATTGTGTCTAGAGTTTTGATGGAAATTAAAATTTCTACTGTAGCTAAAATAACTGTTGTCTATTTTAACTAAACAACATCATTGTTTTTAAATGGATAATAAATGGATAATATAGTTTTAGTGTAACTGTTTTTACCATATAACACACAATTAAGTGTTATATTTGTATGTGATGTACCAAATTGACTGGTGTGTCAGTTTACTAGACTTCCTGAATGAATGACAGAATGAGTTAGAGGCTAATCTGTAAGGATGCTAACTGAAAACTAATAGACAAATGTTCAGTTATTAGGGCCGAGACTTTAACGCGTTAATTGAGATTAATTAATTACACAAAAAATAATGCGTTAATTAAGATTAATTACAGAAAAAAAATTCCCGCATTTTTTATAACTTATTTTTGCACCGCGGAACGTTTCTCACTGGACGAGTTTCGGCGGACCGATTATACTGAAGCACCAACTAGCATTTGCATATCACCGCAGCACATTGAGCCTCAAGTATCACCTCAACGCAAAACATATAGCAGCTAGCGTGGACTTTACACTTTATGTTGAACTATGTATTTTGTTGGTGCAACAGTTTATGTTGAACTCTTTATTGTTTTGGCCAAGGTTATTGAGAGTTGGACTTAGTATGTTATGGCCTCTGAAGCAACCGAGAGATGTTTTCTAATAGTCAGGGTTTCCAATATTCTGAATGTCATTGACAGTATTGTGTTTTACTTAAAAAAACACTTTGCAGAAGGTTCCAGCACCTATAAGCTTCCTGAGTTTCTGAAATGTACTATTTCTAAATTGTTTCTAAATATGCTATTGCTACACTTCATGGCAAAAATTGCACTGGTCTGCTAGACTTGGTTGAACAAAAATAAACAATATTTTGTTGCTTAAGCTTATGTATTCAGTCATTATTCAATGGTATACTATAAATTTCTATAAACTTCTCACTGTTCTCAGGTCAAATATTTATATGCGATTAAAATGCGATTAATTTCGATTAATTAATTACAAAGCCTCTAATTAATTAGATTAATTTTTTTAATCGAGTCCCGGTCCTATCAGTTATGTAATTTGTTGCTACTGATATATTTTCTGATTTGTTTATATAATTTAAAAGGGACTGACTGATATGTGTTAATTTCATGATTAACCATCAAGCATTATTGTTAAATTTCAGACCAGATGCTGAATGTAAACGGGTTGTATTTTGCTGATCTTAAAACTATAGACCACAATTGATCATATCCACCAAACAAAAGGAGAAAGATATTACTATTAGATATTAATGTTTACAGTAGAACCTTCTTGTAAAGTATTACCAAAAACCCTACCCTACACTATTATAATGTAATATAATATAATATTATGTTATGTTATGTTATGTAATATAGACTGTTTTTTGCAGAGGTTTCGGGTTATTTTTAAACCTAAAGACTAAACAAAATCAACCAAATCAATAAAAACCAACAAATCAACCCTAGCAACCATCCACAAACTTTCAAAAATAAAATGTGTGTGTGTGTGTGTGTGTGTGTGTGTGTATGTATATATGTGTGTGTACATATATATATATATATATATATGAAATCATTTCAAGTCGACATTTATAATAAATAAATAAAGAATAATGATAATAATAATAAAAACAGTTGCCTTAAAAAATTGTTCAGCTGATTTATTTTTTATGTGAACATTCTTGGAAAACCACTAAGAGATTTGACTTAAACTTGGACAAAAGCAATGTTGAAACTGGAGATTTCCGTTTGGATATAATTATGAGTAGCTTCTCCAACAGCGCTCCAGAGAAGCTACTACAAGCCGTCTCCCATTGTGAAAGAGCTCCTTTAAGCGAGGAGTGTGTAGATGGTGGGATATCGCCATTAATTCCAGATGGCTTTGTTATCAGGAAGCAGCGGTTAATAAAGTATGTTCAGCCATTGTAGGCAACAGTGAGCCTGACACGACCCATACTATGAGCCTGTAGTGAGTGGTGCTTTTGTGTAAATTGATTTCATTTAGCGTGAGAGCGTGAGAGTCCCAGATTCACCTTCTCGCCATGGAGAACTGAGGGAGATAGGACAACGAGACGGCTAGTGTAAGTGCGGCCTCGGACAGACTATTGTGACTCCCCCGCTGCTCTTCTTCTCATGCTTTTTATTCAATGACCAGTGTTCTGTTTAGATAAGAAACCAACGGTTCTCCTCATCTTTCTCATTTCTCTCTCTTTCTCTTTGACCCTCTTTGTCTGTCTGCTGCTTCTTTCTCTGGGATTGGAAAGTGTAAATCACACAGAGTGCTCGTCAGGTTGTGCGCTCTACTGTGGTGGATGTAAGACATCTCAGTTAACACGGAGGAAGTTCCCGGCACACAGAGGAGCTTGTCACCTTCACAACATGCCTCCACACCATTGAAAGTCACCTTCCTGTTTGCACACTTTTCCTCCAGTGAATATTTCTCAGTATAGACATATACACTCCCATTCAAAAGTCTGGTGTCGGCAAGATGTTTCAGTGTTTTTCAATGTTTTTCTCTTGTTCTCACCACAGCTGCATTTATTTGCTCAAAAATACATTAAAAACTGTAATTTTGTGAACTATGATTGCAATTTAAGATAACTGTATGGAATATATTTTTGAATACATTTTAACATGTAATTTGTAATTTTCAGCAGCCATTACTCCAGTCTTCAGTGACACAGTTTAACCTACCTTTATTTTATAGATGCGACTTTGTTTAATCAAAATAATTTTAACTTAAAAATCACAAGATTCTTCAAATTTAAAACAATTTTGAACTACTTGTGTTGTTTACTACTACAAAAATTGCAATAAAATAGTTTATTGTGACAAACTACTTGAAAAAAATCAGCATGATTGTAAGATAACTACTTCATGTGTATGAAAGTAGCTTGCTCAACAGTTGAATGATGGATCTGACTGTAATGAAGGTGTCCATCGGGGCTTGTAGCATCATTAGTGTGCACTGTGAGGGGAGGATGTGCCCTGACTAGAGCTCGTACATCTTCCTGTCACTCAGAGTCAGGACCCTGTGAACTTCAGCCTCCCCACTAAACACTGACCCATTCATTATTAAACACACGAGCAGCACAATGAGTGTCAAGCACATCACGTCCTACTGCACGGAGGAGCCAACTACCACAAACTGTCCTTTCTAGCAGTGTTTATTCTGACAATCAGCAGAGAATCTTGAAACTTCTAAATTGCATTTTTTTTTTTTTATTAAAATTAGCCATTACCTAATAAATCAAGAACTATATACGTCAATATTGGGATTCCCGCATGTTCCCATAAATCTTCCAGCTGTGATAACTAGGATAAAGATGCTAAAAAATATTTTACAGACACTACTGAGTCCATTTGTTTGTTAGGTACAAAACCTTTTAAGTAATAAGCCTACATTAATTGATTTACTATTATTACTATACATATGACCATCAATTAGAATGGAAGCATGTGTATACTCTACAATTTAAAGGTTTGGGCTCAGTATTTCTTATACATAAAGAAAGAAAAATGAATAATTACAAGTTTTCAAAATTAATAATTATAACAAATGTTTCTTGGGCATCAATACAGCACATTCAATAATTTCTGAAGTTTCATGTGACACTGAAGACATGGGTAAAGACTGCTGAAAATTCAGCTTTGCCATCCCAGGAGTAAATTATATTTTACACCATTTCAAAGGTTTTACATTTTACATTTTCATGAATGACTTCCAACATGCACAGATGAAACATGTACAGCAAGACCATAAACATGTTTTAAAAATCGAAATGCTCCCAAAGTTTAAAGTTGACTTATAATCGCTCAGAACAAATTGTGTTCAGGTGCCAAAGAGAACAGACAGAAAAAACAAGACAAAAACAAGTCTGTGCTTGAGCTTGTGAAACAAGAAGAATTTCCTCTGCTGGGGGTTTTGCTAGTTTTATAGCAGTCAAGACAAAGAAGCTGGCTGTGGAAAGGAGGCCCTGAGGACGGAGTTTCAGAGGAAAGACAGAACGGGTAAACAATGGAAATGAAGACTAATACCTGCAGAAAGAGGGCTGAACAGATGCGACACGCTCTGACGCATGATAGGACTGTCTGAGCAGCGTGTCCACACCAGACCGGCTCTCTGCAGAGAGGGTGACAGTCAGACAGGTGTGAGCGAGTGGGTGTGTGTTCTGCGTGTGACAGCAAGAGACGGCAGACGTCAGGGTTTGGCTGGGAATCCATCTTGTTTTAAACCAGTCTAGCTAGGCCACAACCACAGCATTCGTCTGTTTTTATTAGAGCAAGGGTCCTTGAGCACAATGGGCTATTTTTTCCTTTTTTTTTTTTGCCACGACTTTAATTATGATTGGTCAGCGCTTGTCCCTCTGACCTTGTTTTGAGGCAGAGGAAACAAATCACAGCGAGGGAATTTGAGCGAAAGGGTCTGTTTTTTTAAGCAAGGACTAACCTGCCTTTAAGAGATGTTCATTAGAGAGATTAAAATGTCATTTATTCTGCTTAAACTATGGAGCGATGCAGTCTCATAGTAATCCATTTAGTAAATGAATGGCTGTGCGCGTCGTCCAGGTCTGTTTACCGGCCCCCTCCCTGTCTTACACTTTCACACAATAACTAGTGGCTGTTTAAATAAGAACTCATTAGAATTACATAGCCATTTAGCTAAGTGACATTGGGTGTAATTGTACCATCCATCAATTGCTGTGTGTAATAACACACTTGGAAGAGCTGAATGTTGATTAGCCGGTGGCCAATTTCTCGTGTAGCTGAAAATAATGACGGTGAATCAGGCCATGGGGCAAGGTGAAATTGCCCTCTGAGGAGCCGGTCACACTCACTGACCTGTGAGGGCCAAATTAACTTCTTTTAAAACCAATGAAGACGTCCTCATTACTCCCCTGTGAGACCCAAGCCGCTCGTAACTCCTCCTCTGCTGAGCGTTATACTCATAAATAAAGCAGTGACTGGGTTTAGTTGTCACACTGTATTATCTGCCCAAGTATTATTTCAGGAAGTTTTGAATCATATACGTTGTCACATTTGCTTTAAATTATGAGTCGTTAGCTATTTTCAAGAGTCTTCTTAAAACCCATCTCTTCCATCTTTATTTGACCCTCTAACTTTGGCACTCACTATTCTCATTCTGTTCTTTAAAAAAAATCTTACTACCTTTCTAATCTTTTCATATTTTATTTTTATTTATTATGCAAATGTTTGTGGGTGTATGTGTATATATATATATATATATATATATATATATATATATATATATATATATATATATATATATATATATATATAGAAGACCTCTACCACTAGCTTGCTTTTTTTTCTATTCTATGTTTTCTTTTTATTTATTATATTATTTAAAAGCCCTTGCTACGTGTACTGTATTAACCTAACTTAGACTTGTTATAGCACTTATATATCATTGCTCTTTTTGTTGTTTTTGATTGCTTCCACTGTCCTCATTTGTAAGTCGTTTTGGATAAAAGCATCTGCAAAACTTATAAATGTAAATGTAAATGATGCTTTTATTATAGGCTTAAATGGTAAATAATAAAACAAATGGTAAATATGTACATAGTATCTACATATGTAATATATACATTTTTACTGTTTTATTGATTGAATTTTGTGGGGTAAAACACAATAAAACTGTATTATATATAAAAAATCAACAGTGATGTTCAGTTTTCAGAGAGTATATTTTGTAATAAAAATAATGATGATGATTTATTTTATTATTTTACTTATCTACTGATATTATATTATATTATATTATATTATATTATATTATATTATATTATATTATATTATCATAAAATTTGTGCTATTGCTTAATGGCTTATTCCGTTTTAACAATTTATCCCATACAGTGTGATACTATTGGGGCACGTTGCCAAAAAAAAGTCATTGTTTTTATTAATTAATCTATTTATCTTCTTCTTCTTATTATTATTATTATTATTTATTTTTTGATAGGCAAGACTTAATGTTATTGGCCTGTACAGAAACTGACTTACAGACAAAAATCTATCTTGTGAAATATTCACTGGAGTGTGAAAACTAACCTTATATCTCATCTGTAACCTGATTACCTGTCTTTTCCCCCCATATTTTAATGCTTATCTTTCCCATTTCCTTTTTTTTTTAATCGTTTCCTCAGTTATTGCTCCTCGTTCTTTACTTGCCCTTCTCTCTTTCCTTTTTAATCTCCCTCATTCTGTCTGTTTGTGTCCTGAGGCGTTAGCATGTGCAGTGTTTGCCTGTGAGGCTGCATGCCTCCTGTGTGTTGTTGCAGCTTAATAGGGACAACAACAGTGCCACACATTCTCCTCTCTCCTGTTGCCCTTTCTCTTTATGCAGAGAAGACCTTCTGAAATCCAGTTGCCGGGATATAATTATGGCTTTAACTAGGGACTAGTGCAGCCATTAATCAAGTTCACCAAAAAGCACAGACTCTGCCCTGGCCATTTCTCACACTCCTCGTCGCTGAGCATGTGTAGGCTAAAAATCCTACAGAAATAGTGCTTTGGTCCTACCTGCTCCAATCTCTATTCGCTGATAATCCCTCCCCCTGGATATTCGGCCTGTTCCTCCAACAAAGCTATCATATGGATTCAGAAGACTTGGAATTTAGCACAGAAGTCTTTTAGGCCATTTTCACACTGCTCAATCTGGGTTCCCACAGCCTTTGACCAGTGAATTCGCATAATTTTTCTTTTACAGTCATTTGTGATTACTGGATTGCTGGGGCTGGTTGTGCTCTAGGGCTGCACAATTATTCGAAATTGAATCGCAAAGGCAATAAATCGCGATTAGGCAGAAGCTGTGATTGTCATGCGTATCTTTCAGTGAAGCACATTTCTGTGATCAGCAGAAAATCTCCATCCAAAGGCCAGAGGGCGCTTTGGTGCTGAAAATCTAAATATGCACCAGAGAAGAAATCCAGGAAATGCCTGTCGCTGCAGCTGAATAAACAGAAGATTTAACTGATTTCATTGTTGCGACGTGACTAATAAATACACAACTATGACAATATACAGTTTATCTGAGTTCTTCTTCTTATAATTTTCATCATAATAAAGTATATCTATAATGAAATGCTAATCGAAATAGCCATTATCACTGCTTAGAATGCAATGAAACATTGTGTGCCGTAATTATTCTGTTTAAGAAGTCTTCTGTGTGAAGTCATCTCACAGAAGGATTTATTTCAAACACTTGACTGACATTATGAGTTTGGAGTTAAATGTGCTATTTTCACATGCTCTAAGAAGGAGCAGCATTTACTACACAGAGCCGAAGTTCAGTGAGAAGTAACACAAACTGCTGTCATTATCACAAACAATTTAGTTGATTTAATTATCCTACAATTATATCGTCAGCGATTATAAACACGATTATGCTATGTGTAGTAAATGCACCTCCATCTGAAAGCAGGTGATGGAGATTTACTACTAATCACAGAAAAGGCTTTACTGACAAAATGTGCTTGACAATCGCAATTCATTTGATTGATCGTGCATATATATATATATATATATATATATATATATATATATATATATATATATATATATATATATATATATATACATGTATTCATTTAGCCGACACTTTTATCCAAAGCGACTTACAGATGAAGACAGTGGATGCAATCAAAAACAACAAAAAGAGCAATGATATATAAGTGCAATAACAAGTCTCAGTTAGGTTAACACAGTACACGTAGCATGGGATTTTAAATAATATAATAAATAAAAAGAAAACAGATAGAATAAAAAAAGAATAGAGCAAGCTAGTGTTTTACACACACACACACACACACACATACAGTACAATTGCATAATAAATGAAAAGAAAATTGAATACAAAAAGATTAGAAAGGTAGTTATTTTTTAATTTATTTTTTTAATTTTTATTTTTAATAGAAGTAGAATAGTGAGTGTTAAAGTTAGAGGATCAAATAAAGATGGAAGAGATGGGTTTTAAGCCGATTTTTGAAGATGGCTAAGGACTCGGATAGAGTTGGGAATGTCATTCCACCAGGAGGGAACATTTAATTTAAAAGTCCGTAAAAGCGACTTTGTGCTTCTTTGGGATGAACAATCAAGCGACATTAACTTTTAGAACGCAAGCTTCTAGAGGGCACATAAGTCTGAAGTAACAAATTTAGGTAAATGGTGCAGAGCCAGTGGTAGTTTTGTTGGCAAACATCAATGCCTACACACATTGATGTCACAATTCTGTATGCAAATATTATAATTATGCAGATATTATAATGATAGCATCACTGGGAGGTCTTAAATCTGATCAGAATTTTCTTAATAGCACTCTTGACATCCTAATGACCCTAACTTTTGCAGTTTGTTCATTCGTTATTGCATTTTATTTTTATATTTGTTTGTTTATTAATTCATTCATTTAAATAATTTACTTTACCATTATAAATTGTGCTTATTTCTGTCTGTGTCTATCACTTGAACCTTAAATGGACAATGCATTTTTAAACTTTGCTCACTTTACACTTTATTTTTCATTTAATTCGCCATGAAATGGAAACATGTCTTTGACACTGGCACTGAAAAAAACATATGTTTGTCTATTGTTTATTTGAGTGGAAAAAGCGAAACTCAGTTCTATGGCAAACTGAGTAGATAATAAAGCGTAAAGGGGACTCAAACTCACAACCTTTCGATTGCAAGTCCGAGTCGCTAACCGTCAGGCCACGACTTCCCCATGAGATGGAGAATGGAGATGTTGACGATAAATTAATTACAGAAAAGCTTAGAGGAAGAACAAAAATACATGAGGGATTTCAGTACAATGATCACCTTGTAAACTTTGTAATTAAGTGTGGAAAAGTTATCTGCATTTGTCACACTGTTGGCCCAAGTGCCAAGCACACTCGCTAACCTCACTTTGATTTGTGAGAGCATGAGGCACCTGGGCTAATGAACGGGGTTATAATTGAGATGGAATGATCCACAGATATATTCAGCTCTGCTCTGCTCAAATAACAGGGCACCCCACCAGCTGAAAGATTCCAATATGTAAGGCGTCACCTTTCATTGAAATTTTTTAAAACAAAGGCTACCTAACGTGGCGGGGAGGGGAGATTAAGACGCATTTCTTGCTTCTTCCCTTAAGTAGACGCGACAGACTAATTTAATTGCTCATCAGCTAATGATGCTGTTTTAAAAGCGCTAATATCCCTCACTCTGACAGCAAGGCCGATAAGAGCACCGACGGAACCAATGAAGGGACAGCAGCAAGTGAAGACAGAGAAATAGGGAGCAAAAAGGAGAGAATGGTTGTGTAATTATAGCCCTTTGCTGTGAAATTAAAGCATTGTCACAGAGTATGCCAGCTCCTCCCCACACCAGTGTTAGGACTTCATCTTCCCCTCATAAATACAGTCAGAGCTGGGTAATTATAGACGTTTTGTATAGTTTTAGGCACGAATAGCAATGAAAGGCAAATTGCTTGTTCTCTTTCTTCTTTTGTTCATAAGTAGTCTAATTCAAATAAAAATACAAAAAAATGAGCAAGTGGAAAAGAGAAGTGGCTGTGTGAGTAATGTACGTTCGAAAAGCCAGTTATTTCCAGAGCCGCCTGTAAATCTGGATGCGGCCAGACGGAGTTCTGACAGCATTGCAACCTTTAGAAAATTTGATGATAATGCCTCAGACCTCTGAATGGATGCAGGCCTGAATTTATTGCCTGGCTGAGAGAGCTTTTCTCGGGAAAGCTCATAAATTCGCCTGTAGGTATTGTGAGCACACTGTTTAAAGAGAGCGATTGACTGTGCTGAAACGTGCCGTGTGACACCATCACAAAACTAAACACGTGTATGCAGCCTAAACCGGTGTGAATTTTCACATTGTCACTGGTTATGCTGGTTAAGCTAAACACAGAGAGAGAAAAATCACTTCGAAATTACTAGTAAATTTCACAAACTGTTTCGAAGAAACATCAAGTAACATTAAACATGACATTTTGGAGCAGATTTTTTTTTTTTGTTTTGTAAAATGTACTTCAGTAATCATTTTTGTTCTGTTGTATGTACACATTTATACATATTGTACAGTCTAGCAGTCTAGTTAGGAACCTAACCTAACTGGAGTGGCGCTAAAAAAGTATGTTTACCTAACAAACTTTATTGTGTAAAACCTAAGCAATTCTCAATGTTTGGTTTCAAAGTGTGCTTGTGTTAGATTTCTTTAAACTAAATTACCACTTGTTTTGATATTTTGATATATATAATGCAAACCCATGCACATATTTTTAGTTGTGGCTTGAGTCCAAATAATTTTTGGAGACACCTTAAAAGGGTAGACACATATTCATGGCAGCCCTCGATCTTATTTTGTTTTTATATGTGATATGATGTTGATTTGATATGTCTAGTGTGGCCTAACTTTGCAAATATGTTGAAGTGAATTAAAGACGCTTGCTTTTAGCTTCCTTTTGTTATTAATGGATTGTGGTACCTGATAAACTCTGTTCTCTCTGTTTAAACCCAAGAGATCGGTTGTGTTTCAGCAAACTGGTTTTAGTCACTGAATCCATGTCAAGGGTAAAAAATCAATGCAGAGAAAGTAATAGAGACTTTGTGTCTATCCAGGTGCTCTGATCAATAAAGAGGCCACATTAACCCTCAATAAGGTGAACATAAGCTCACTGAATTAAAGACATAAAAGCACAATTCTCTCTGGGTAAAGGTGCATTCATCCCGACAGCGATGAAATCGAAATGAAGTTCTGGCTACGCAAGACTAATGAATGACTTATGGTTGCTTTGTTGCTGTCAGTGTGAACATCCCTTAAGAGTGAATGTGTGGAAGGCGAATGGAGTCAATTCTTCTAGAGTTATGTAGATGCTTCAGAAGAGTTTGCAAGCAGATTTCTTGAGGGAAATCTATTGTAAATGCCAGGCATTCTCTAGCTGTTTCTTACAGCTAGAGACAACAGAGAGAAAAAACTCTCAGCAGATCTTCCCTCTTGATTTTATTAAACAAAGCCCATCAGCATACTAGCTAATATCACGATTGCATCTATTAAACCGAACTATTCTCTGCAGGTATCAGGATAACAACCCTGCGGCACGAACGCTGAAGTTAAAAACTGGGCTCGCCAATAGCTCAGCATGATTTGACACCCTATCTGAAAAGACCTCAACAGTGGTAATGATTGGCTAGGAAAAAGGCACAGCAGAGGTTAGGCTAATTAGCTTTCATATCATCAGCCATCCAACCAGGCAAAATCCCTCCCTTTGAGTACTTTAAAAAGCAGGAGAATCAATTCACACGCTAACAATTCTCAACTAATTGTCTTAATGCAGTGGAGTAAGACCACTAGGTGATAGTTACTTTAGCATTAGCAAGTGTGCTATGGCTGACTCCTTTTAGTTTGGTTTTACAGTAGTGTAGGCCTATGTCTGATGTTGTAATGTCAAAAATAGGGCTTAGTCCAGTTGCAAAGCATATTCGTTTTCATAATTTCTTATATGGCATTGAAAACATGCAACGTTTTGGGAAGCAAGTTCAGAAGTCAAGCATCTCAAGAAACAGTACGTGAGCTGAAGTGGGTTACGTCCCATCGGTATGGTAATGGGGACAACTGAGTCGCAGGTGATACTGGGACAGATAGTTTTGACCTCAGATGCATTACTGTTTTATCTTCCATTAGTGGTAGCTGTTAAAAAAAGACTGGCATGCTGGAGAGGACCACAGTGGATTATGGCTGGAATTTAACTGTGCTGTAGAGAAGAAAATAATATATCTCCAGTAACTCTGTTCCTCCTAAACATTTCGTATCAAATATTTATTAAGTTATTAATTACGAGACCTCATTATCTGATTTATATTATTTATATTCAAGCGTCCCCAACTAAGCAAGCCAATGGCAACAGTTACAAGGAAACAAAACTCCATCAGTGACAGGAATGGAGAAGAAACCTTGGGAGAAAACAGGCTCCGTCGGGGGGGTCAGTTCTCCTCTGGCCAGACCAAACCAGTATGGCAAGGTTTAATTTCAGGCAGTTGTTTACTCTCATTAAAAAAAGAACAAAATGTGTCCCAGGGGCAACTTTGTATCTTATTTACCCCCAAAGGTGCATATCAGTACTTATTAGTACCTAAAGTGTACATATTAGTATGTTGTTGAAAGGGAGCGCAGCAGGGTAACAGCTTTTGAACCTGAGAAAAAAAGGCATGCAAATACAAAGAAATGCTGCAAAGACATCTATTAATAGCTAATATGTGATCAGATTCTAAGTACAAAAGGCCTAAAAAGAAAGCTTATATCTCTCCAGTTCAGTCTAATAAGACATACCATTTCATCCTCATAACAGAGATATATGACAAACAGCTAGTAAAGTAGTTTGTGTGACTAAATGAGCAATACTCTCTCGGCTAAATGAAATCGGTGCGTAATTCAGTAACACCAACTCATTCCAGAGAGACTATTAGATTTACAACCCTTAAGCACGTTCGTCAGAACTTTTCTTCGTGATATTCACAGATCACGTAAATAATTGAAAACACTCTTATCATATTGTAATTATTTTGGATTAATTTGACAAGGCCATGTGTTCACAGGGCACGCTTCTCTCCTTTCTAAGCCGCCTGAAGGGGTTAAACTAATGAACAATGACTTCATTTAGCGTTTTAATTTCAATGCAGCAGATCTTATGCATATTCATATTTTTGAAAATAAGCAATTAACCTGATGCTGTTGTTGATATCTGGGGAAAAGTCATTCAAAACCAATCAGAAGTAACTGGTTTTCGGAGAAGTTTCACTCAGGTGCATTTCGCTTTAGGCCATCTCTCGTGAGATGCTTAACAAAACCTTTTTCAGTGACTGAAAATCAGCTAGTGAATAACAAACTTATCACTGCCTTTACAGAAGCTTTGAATGGCCAGAGAATTATAAACAAGCTTTTTGTGAATCTAAATGACTGCGAATGAAGCTGTTTGAAAGGCACATTGTTTTCATTGTGATCTCCATCATTCCGACTCTCAAGGACTACTTGACTTTGACTTTTGTAACAAACATACAGGTTAAAATGTTTAACAGAATGGAAGAGAGTAAAGTCATAGAGACAGAAAGGGATAAAAAATAATAAACTTATATAAATATTATAAGATAATATATAAAGTAATTGATTGATATAGTTGAATGATCATTCAAATGTGTATATACACTAATTATTACATTTTTATTTTTTATTTTTACATTTTTGCATTTCACATAGATATGTTATTATTATATTTTAACTAGTAAATGTAACAAATGTAGTTATGTTTAAAAAACAAAATGTTAAAATGTTAAACGGAGAATTTAAATGGAAAAAAATATATTTATTATTATTAATAAAAAAATATAGAAAGTAGAATTTATTTCTATATAAAAATGTGTATATTACATTTAAAATGTGTGTGCATATACACCAAAAACTAATTATTTTTACAATTATTTTATTTAAAATAAAATATAAAAAATATTTATAGTTATAAGTGGATGTTTTTTATATAATAAAAAAATGTATTAATGTTAAAATAATTATTATTTATTTATTTATATATAATTATTAATTAAATAATTAAAATATATTATTATAAAAATGTATTATTTAATGCAAATTAATATTGAAACATGCAATAAACAATCCTTTTTAAAGAAAAAGAGATATTATTATATCATGAAGTGTGCTCTCTGCAGTGGACCGCATGAGCTGGTGTGATTACCACTACTGGATGAAGATGTGCTGCAAGAACCGCAGCTCTAATTGAATAATTGCCATTCTCCCAAACGATCCCAGTGCGGATCCTCTTCTCATCAAAAGTGTGCAATATTAACCATGACACAGGCAGAACCGGACGGTAATTAATGCACCAAATCAATTACAAATCACTCCATTTGGAGAATTCCTGCAGGAGAGCCCCTCATTATCAGGGTACTGATGGAGTCCTGCTCCCAGGAGGAGAGACACTGCTCTTCTTTAGCTCACTCGGTACACCGTGGTATATTTACACTGCTCAAGGAGATGTTTGGAGTGTCAAAGTCACAGATCTGTACGGGCTGTTCCTCTCTTCTGCTCAATCATCTGTCCTAAAATCCCCAAGATAAAAAAAAGAAAAGAAATTAAGAAAAAGAAATATGATTGATATGAAAGCACATCTTATATGTGAATGAGTCTAAACTAGTGTAATGTATAAGAAAACTGTTGGTTCTTCTCTCTGCCTGGGACCCCCCCAAATATGATGGTTTATTTATTTATTTATTTTTTTAAGATACAGTAAATAGTAAGGCTGCTATGTATTTATTAGTATTTATGTGCAAATCCCCATTTATAGTCTACTGTGTGAGGAAAAGTATGACCCCCCCCCCCCCCCAGTACTAATGAAATATTTAATATTTCAGCTGACATCTTTTTTCTACCCACATAGTATAATTAAGTAATGCCTGAATATGCTTATCACAATCCAAAGAAGCATTAAAAATATGATAAATATTTTTATTATTATTATTATTATTATTATTATTATTATTATTATTATTATTATTATAATAATTATTATTATTATTATTATTATTATTATTATTATTATTAATAATAATAATAATAATAATAATAATAATAAAGATAGACTTTTGCTGTGTGGTATTAGCACTACTCAGTGAACCTTGTTGAAAAGGGGTCATAAAAAGTTTAGTATTGGCCCTTGTTAATATGACATTACACATTGGATTACAATGTCAAATCATGTAGAAATGTGTTTAAAGACTATAAATATACTAAATTTGTTTCCTCAGATCTCATTATATCACATTGTTTGGGTTGACAATGATATTCTGCCATGTAGGATTCCTTCCTGGGAATAGACAAATTATTTTGTGACTTTCCGGACACAATAAATTAATAAATAGCACACCAAAAACAAACAAACAAAAAAAGATCACATGCTACACACTGTATAAATACATGAGTAGTATTATAGTAGAGATATACTCTATGCTATACCATAGACAGAGTGGATGCAGTGAGTGTGAAGTCAGCGTGATTGGGACCACAGTGATGACTAAGTATTTTTCCAGAAACAAACCACAAAATAGCTAAAAGTAAATGAAATCCTAAACTTTTGAGGGTTGTGATGCCAATAGAAGATGACCAGAACTTTTTCACAGATCAGAAGAATCTTGATCCTTCTCATGTCTGGAAAATCTACTTTTCAACTCTCGTAACAACCCAGCTGAAGAGACTTTTAAAACTCAAGGAGAGCGAACATTCTTAAATCATGCTTCAACATCTGCTTTAGAGACAGAGAGTCTGATCTGCCACCTACCAGGGCAAAGCTCATACATTTTTGTCTGCTGCCGATGATGTCATTTCCTAGATTTAGCGCCCGCAAAGAGAATATTCTTCAGGGTTCGGCTGCACATTTTGACTACGTTTAAGGTTAATGCATCAGAAGCAAAGCTGATCATTTCCTGGCAAATTCTAGACAACATCTTTTCTATAGGGTGACCTTTGTTGAATGTAAAAATGTAGAGGATTTTTTTTTAATCATCATTATTTTAAACAAAGAAGTAAAAATAATGAGGTTCTGTGAGAAATCGACCAAACCTTTGAAACGGCAGCACAGGAAGAACATCTAGAACTGGGTCTGCAACAGAGAAAGTCCTAGTGGTGGCAGATCAAATAAAAATGTGAAGGTTTGTCCCGAGCACTCCGATTCTTGTCAGCATCACATATTTAACATCTCAGTGTACAGAGGACAGGATAAAAAGGAATCGGACACAGACAGACTCTATCTCATCTGAATCAAAGGGAAAAGGCTTTTGAAGACAAAATAGATCAGACATATTCACTTTGACTTGGAGGATACTGTATGAGGATAGATACTGTCTGGAGTGGGGGAAACTCTGTTTAATGGAATAGTTTACCCACCACTTTGCCATCAAATCTGAATGGTGATTTATGTTGCCAAGCTCCAAAGAGGAAAAAAGTCCATAATGCATTTAACTTAAAAGTAATCGTCCTTATCTATAGTAATCAATAGTGCATGACTACACCACTGTTCAGACATTCGTGGTCAGTAAGATTAGTAATATACTTATTATTGTTGTTTGTTAGTTTGTAAATTGTTTAAAGAATCCATTAAAAGAAACACATGTGATAGGAAAGACATTGTTACCAATGATATTGTTTCCATATTATTATTCATAGTGATATTCCAGTATTAAAAATATTAAGCGACACGACTGTTTTCAAGATTGACCATGTTTCTTGAGCACAAAATCAGCGTATATGTGACGTCATGTGACACTGAAGACTAGAGTAATAGTTAATTCTAACAGTATTTCACAAAATAGCTGTTTTTATTGTATTTCTAATCAAATAAATGTAACCTTGTGTGTATAAGAAACCTCTTTCATTGTATTGTATATTCCAAGTCTTTTGAAGCACTTTTTAATTGCTAGAGGAACAAATGTAATTTAAAATTGTGTTTCACGAATAATTACTTACTTTTAAAATCTGTAGTTGATATAATTGACAAAACATGGCATTGGTTTTCATCTGTCACATGATTGATTGTGGCATGGCAGGTTAAAAAAACATGGACATTGCGCAATTTTTTTTTTTTTTTTTTTTTTTCATGGAAGTATAAATCATCATAAACTTTTATTGTATGTAAAACATAATAGATTCTGCCCAACATCTCCTTTAGTGTTCCATGGTAAGAAAACATATAATGGGTTGGAATGGCATTGTTGTTGAGTAAATGATGAAGATAGATTTTATTTCTTGGTGAACTATTCCTTTAAAGAGAGGCAGAGAGTTTCAGTGGCAGATGCGAGCACATGTTGAGGGAAAAGAGCAAAGGGAAGTGATCTGTATCATGGGTAGAGTCAGCAGGAGGAGATGGCTATCGCTCTTAATTACTGTTGAGCCCAATCAATACCATAAGAACTCAAGCATGGTTCATTGTGGGGTGCTGAAGTGAAAGCTTTTATTAAGTGCAGATAAAACAAATAGATGAATGATTGCATTAAGTCATCCGAGGAAACACTCTGTTTTCATGAAATATATCCAAGCAGCAAATCACAATAAATCGAAACACACACACACACACACACAGATGCATGTCTCTAGAGAGAGGATAAGAGCACCATATTTAATGTCACCGCAGTTCTGCAGCTGTGATCTTTAGTCCGCAGGGAAAAGGTGATAAGTGAAGAAAGCAGGATAAAAGACAGACTTCCTGCAGAGTGACAGGTTTTCTTTCTCTCGCAGTAATCAAGGCTGTTAACACAAAATCCCATCCAGCCTCCATCTTAGAATGTCTCCATCTACCCCTCTCAAAGTGTGCAGTAAAAGAGTTTGTATAATCCGAAGGAGCCACCAACTCAGTCAGAACCAGAATCTTGTAATGAGCTCCACACCTGTGACTGGACCCACATACAGCTGGTCAAGACAGTGCTTCCCATTAAGCTGATTATTAGCTGAGCAACAGTAGATAATGCTTAGTTTCAAAGCCCTAATAGATAGACAGACAGACAGACAGACAGATCACATCTCTCAGTTCGGTTTAGATTCAGCTGAGTTCAGTACATTTAAGTCAGAATGTCTATTTTTAGGGTGACCATATTAATATATGGCCTACAATATCCAGATTTTGGCTGTTTGTGCTGTGCAGATCGATCATTGTATGACATTCATAAGAGCTATAGAGAGCAGAGCAGATGGCTTTTTATGCATTTAAATTACTTTCTTGGTACTTTGGTGTCATACAATGATCGGTGCGCAGCGACGCTTCAAGTTCAAGAATGAATGAACAAACACCTAACATGTATGTGTATTTGCATTGCTCTGATCGTTCTCTGTAGATCTCACCTTCTCACACGCCACGATTGGTTGATTATGTAGCATACCCGCATGTTATTGGTCAAACTACTTTGGATGTTTTAGGCAATATAGAAATCCTGGCAAGGATGCATCCTGGGAAAATGGCTCATATGGTCACCCTATCTATTTTGCTTAATAGAGAATTTTTTTTTTTTTTTTTTTTTTTTTTTTTTTTTGCTTCAAATATACAGGCAGTGTTTCAGGTTTCAGACTCATTCAAACTGGTCTTTTTGAACTTTTCATTAAAAAAAACTGGCTCATGAGCATCATTTATTTTGGAAATTGGGCTAGACTCATTGCGCTGTATAATTTCTATTCATTAAAAGAACCGGCCCATGTTCCTGTGATTTAAACTACACTAGTGTGTTTTTTTTTTCCATAAGAGTCATTCGTTGGTGAATTGAAGTAGACTGTGTATAATGCCC
Organism: Carassius auratus; assembly: GCF_003368295.1. NCBI lineage: Eukaryota > Metazoa > Chordata > Actinopteri > Cypriniformes > Cyprinidae > Carassius > Carassius auratus. The sequence continues at coordinate 6,934,348 of NC_039276.1, forward strand.
TGAGTGGGGCGCAGTGCAACCTTATGCAGCCCTTGAAGTGAGACACAGAAAACAGAAATACTGAAAATAATAAGAACGCGACTAAACGAGACGAAATAACGTTATTTCATTTTATCTCATGTTGGTCAACGAAAATGAAGAGACATTTGAGCATATTTTTTATTTTGTAAACCACGTTTAGTCTCATTTTTATTAGTCAACAACATTGCATTTAATTATAGTTATCGTCACAGGACCAGCATTCACGTTGTGTCTCATCTTGTTTTTGTCATGTGATAAAGGTTCTTTGACGAAGATATTTAGTCATAATTTTCGTTGAGGAGAGCAACACTAGCTCTAGGTCATTGTATTTTTTGATTCACTTAAAATAATTGGTTATTGTTCGCTAATTGTAGTAAGCTGGGTTGTCCTGTATGTTCATAATTCATGTAATAGTTCAACTCATAAAAATCCTCCGAAATCAAAGTAGACTGGTCCGTTTTGTATGTTTATTATGCATTTAAAAGAGCCGGCACATAGGAAATAAAATGATAGGCTCATAAAAGTAATTTGTTAGTCAATCGAAATGGACTCGAAATGTCATGCTGCATGTTTTTGATGTACTTGATTTACTTTTGAACCAACTCATAAGAGTCACTTAATCAAACTACTCCGTTTCTAGCCTATGTTTGTTCACATTCACATTGCAGGTAAGATATGTTTTTCCATAACTAATTTTAACTTGATACGGCATTGTAAAACACACTGCTCATCTATGTGAGGCAGCACAATATTAGCGCAACTTAATGTATCAGTACAACTGGAAAAGCTTGTTCTGTAACCCATAACCAGCGTCTGTGTGCACACAGATGGAGCACTCGTGCGCCAGACATGTTTCTCAAACATATTTCAGGCAGTGAAATATAAAGATATCATGTTGGAGCATCAATACTCCGCTGAGCCAGATGGATTGAAAAAGCATGTTTGCTAAAACAAAGCCCAAAGCCCCATTGATGATTGGTGACATCATTGTAGTGGTGGTCGGCTGTCTGCTTCTGAGGCAGCAGTCCATAGCAGCAGTATGATGGAGCAGGAAGAATCACTATAAGGGTCTCTTTGCAGTACTGTCAGCTCTTAGCGATAGCTCACTCCACCATCAGAACATATGACTTTCTCCTCACTAAAATGACAGGTTAATCTCTCTGGAGATGCAGCTATTAAAGAAAGTATATGGTGTTTTACAACAAATGCGGTTATTTTACGATTGTGAGCAATCGTCTGTATCTCTGGACATTTAGAAGAGATGGGAAATATAAAAAATGTTTTGCCTTTCAGTGATATTGCATTTCCCATTGCCATATGCACAAATAATGCACATCACCTCAGCTTATTTCTTCTTTCACATGATGGCTTCTGACTCGTAGCAAAAAAAAAAAAAAAAAAATTACGCTTCCACTACAGTAATCTTAACGTTTATTGCTTTATTTATTTCTGTTGTTGTTGAAAACAGTAAAAAAGAAAGAAAGAAAGCTTTTGTAATATTTTTAATGTCTTTACTTTAACTTTTGATTAATTCAGTGATTTCTTGCTGAATAAAAGTGTTCATTTCTTTAATTCAAAAAAACTTTTAACTGTAGTGCATTTATCTATTACATTGCTCACTGCATTTTTTTTTTACACGATTGTGCTTGTTTAATCTCTTGTATTACTCTAGCCTCTTCTTTAATGGGATTAGTTTCACTCAAATCAATATTGTATTGTTTTTAATGTTTCTCCCCATGGTTGCCCTTTAAAGGTTTGAATCACTTGTTTGTGACTTCACGGTGTGTGGGATTCTTCTTAGTAAATATGAGGAGACGATGTTTTATTGTGTCTTACCTTCTTCTGTTGTCTTACACTACGGCACTTGTTATACACTATGTGGGCCTCACAAATAAAAACAGTATTTATGTTTATTTCAAATTGTAGCTGTACAAACAGCAAGGTAATATTTCGAAATGCAGCAATTTATTTAACACGCAGTAAGAATTTACAGCGAACACATCTCTGTCTGTCATGCCTGCGCCTGAGTTTCAAATATTTGCTGTCATAGAATGTTTTGTGGTAATCAACATATCCTGCAGGCTTTGCTTAACAATGAGCCTGACATGAGTCTGTTGCACTGTCTAAACCAATGAGAATCAAGCAGAGCGCTCCGCTGCGCCTCTCATTCACAATTCTTCTCACAGTGGATGCCTAGCATCTCCGTCAGTCCACACAGATTAGACAGATGACACGCTGTTCTCTGGTGACAGAAATATCCACACAGAAATGTTATTAAAGAAGTTAATTGGTTTAATATAGCTCAAGAGTTGTTTTACATTCTTATTCATAAAATTGCACCTTTGTTTTGTTGTACTTTTGTTTAGTTTGTTCAAGAAAGAACGTCCTTTTTGGTTGAAGGGTGAGATGAAACACATCAGAGGCATCTTTGTGGGATCAAAATATCGACAAGCATTATTTATTTCAAGTGTCACTATTTGAAGTCAACATAAGGGAAAGAAATAAAGGATAAATGGAGCTGGAGTGGAGAGGGTTCAGGACTGCATAACTGAATAAGTTAGATCTAACAATACTAATATTCAGGATGGGAATCAGGGAATTCTGGCTCTGATTCAGATTCCAGTTAATGTAAAAAAAAAATAAAAAAAAATAATCAATAATAATCATTTTTTCCCTATCACGCTGTATATTTATAAGAATAGCAGTTGCCTATTGTCTTTTTGATGGCCCCTTGGAAGTTTCTTGAGGCCCCCTGGTTGAGAACCACTGCAATATAGTAAAACATGGATCACTTGAACATTGAAATACATTTGTGATTGTAGTACTTGGTACTTGAATAGGGTAAAAGAACCAAAAGAAACTAAAAGTTTGATGTGTTAAAAACAATTTACCTTTTATTGTTGGTTTATTCGGTCAATAATAATAGGTTAACACATATTTCTTACAAAATAAAGTTTTTATTTATTTTTTCTATTTTTATTTTTTTGCCTTCAATGCCTTAAAATATCAGGATGCCAGCTTGTACCATATTCATAGAAAGTGCCACCTGGATGTTGAGTCAAAGAACTTTGCTAATGAGTAATTATAATAATCAGAATGAGTATTTGCATAATGATAAATATGTACTTATTATAAAACTCCGCTACTATAGAAATGTAGCGGAGAGACACTGTGCTTGTATTTTCTAAGGGTAGGATTCATTAACATAAGGACACGCAGTGATCCAAGCCCTGGAACCTCTATGTATGTCTCCGCCCACCTTTCCAAAAGACACACCAAGATCTATATGTATGTAAATGAGTACTAATTAGCATAATGGTATACACAGGGTCATGGTGTTGCTTTATGTTTACACTCCCTCTTTTATATCTCTCTCAATCTCTCTTTGTCTGGTCTGTCCTCCTCTCTCATTTTCAGCCACTCGTGTCTTCTCTGAACTGGAACAGGTGGAGTATTAATTATGCATTAAAATATACAGAGGACCAACTCTGATCCACTCGACTGCAGCCCTGCCGCTCGCCTCATCCTCATCTCACTGTCCATCCCAGCTCTGTCTCTCTCTTCATTCTACTCTTGTTTGTGGATTGCAAGAGTTTATTTCCACACTGAGCACGTCTCAGGGAGTGAAAAGAGGGTTTTGTTTTTGCGGCACACTTCCTCTGCCCCGACACTCTACCACTGAGAAAAGACAGAATCCCGGGAAATCTAGGGAATCTGTCCATGTCTTTTTCTTTTAGTTTGTTCACTTTCTGTTTTCTCCGACTGCGTTTGAATGAAAGGCCCAAGGCGATTTCTCAAAACAATTGTGACTTTTACGCACAATATTTTACCACAGAATCAAATGTCTCATTCACCAATTCTTCACACTCTTAAAAATAAAAGGTTCCAAAAGGGGGTTTTCACAGTGCTTCCACAGAAGAACTAGTTTGGGCTCCCTAAAAACTATTTGGAAGAAGGACCACTGTCATCAGAGCTTCCAAACCCAATACAGTATCTCCCGCTCTCTTCTCCATGGAGGTGTACAAACTGTATTTATAGATTGGCTTTCCCAGGACTGTAGGCCTGTTTTCTTCAACAGGCATCAGAGGGGTCCAAATGGCTCCTGGTGCTGGGTGTATCTTTAAGTGCTCTTTTAGACCACCTTTATAAGAATCTCGGTTGCACTTTATTTTAGAGTACGTGTACTTGCATGTACTTTCAGTGTACTTATCTAAGGAAGTTCTGGTAATACAAGGTAACTACATGGGGTAGGGTTAGGTTTAGGGGTAGGTTTAGGGGTAAGTTTAGGGTAAGTACCTACTCTATCTTTGGCTTCTAAAAGTACCTTTGGCATCTGTTGTCAGTTTATACATACAGTACAGCAGTTAGGATATGTAAAGATGAGAGGATGCATATAGAGATTTCTGTTTCTGACTGGATAAATTATACTGGAAGTTCGGCTTTGCAGCACATTAATAAATCACATGTTATTTAGATAACTTAGATAAATGATTTATCCTCATAATGAAAACAAGGCAAGGCTTTGCCTGAAAAAGATGAATAGTTTGGACTACAAATATAGACCTAACCATGAATTGAAACTTTTGTTACTATTTTTTTACACTTTTTTTAGATATGTGTTTAGAGGTGGGGGGAAACAAAAACAAAACTTTAGCTTTGAATTTTAAAGTAATAGCTGTAAGTGTGCATTGTAGTCAAAGGGTTTGTCTTTCACTCTGCAGAAGATTGATCGCTTTGAGTGCAACACGAAAAGAAAACTTGCTCCAAAATGAAACATAAACAAAAATATTTACATTTATTTTCATACAAATGAACAAAGATGTCCCAGATGTGCTAACTGTGCCTTTGCGTTAGAGGTGAAGGTACCGTAAAAGTTGCAACAGGATAATGCATGGCTATGTGTGCCTACTGATCTCTATAGATGGTCTGGTTGGATGTGTTATGTTTAACAACAGGTGGAACGAGCTCCTCATTGATGCCACGTCATTAGCTATAAACTGTGCTTGTAATCACAACAAGGTGTTTACCTTTATTTATGTGCTTCATTATTGAGCAAGAAGAAAGAGGGCCCTGTCCTTTCCCTCTCCACCGCTCTCTTCTCCTCTCTGGAAAGTATCGATCCACTGGCTTGAAAATAACAAATTAGTTTGAGAAAGAGGAATTAAATGGAGCTGGAAAGTGAATGCGGGAATCCAAATAGGCTGTGTGGAAAATCTCTGAAAAGTAATCCTTTAATTAAATTAGGAGAAGTACAACAAAGATGTTGCTGTTTTTTTTCTCCACCCTCTACTTTCCCCCTCTCTTTCATGTCTTTTTAAACAGCAGCAGGTTCCAGGGGTTGCTAGGTAACTGGGCCGGGGGTGAGGAGGTTGTTGGCAGAATGTGGCGAGTGCATTGGCTTTTTTTTTGGCCATAAGGAGAGGAAGAGGAAATGGAGGGACCACAGCAAGGTCAAAGGCTTGGCTGGTATTTGTACTTTCATCCAAATTCAGATGCCATGATGGGATCAGAGTATGTGAGTGGAGTGGAGTAACAGCATTTTTTATATTTTCTGCTCCTTGCTCACAGATTTTTAGTGTTTTTTTGGGGGGGTTTTTTTGCTCAAAATTATTTATTTTTATTTGTGGGGTGGGGTGGAGGAGGATATTGATATTATAGAATATTAGAATTGATGCACCCAGTATGTTTGACCTTAATTTCACAAAACATGTTTTTGTAACATTTTGCCCATGGTGTATTGCAGATTTTATAATAAATATATTAATCATTCTGATTGCTAAAAGACTGTTAAAAGGGTGTGTTCACACAGAATAAGGTTTTGCATTCAGTGTGCTGAGGTGCCCAGGGAGCAGTTGGGGGTTCAGTGCCTTGCTCAAGGACACCTCAGTCTTGGTATTGAAGGTGGAAGAGAGAGCTGTACATTCACTCAACAGTATTTAAACAAGTAGAGTATACTTCCTAGCATTACAGTTGAAATATGGTCTGTCAATGCATCACGCTCTTGATGAAGCAGTATCATACTCTGTACAGGGTGTACTGATGTAGCACTGATTCTGCTTACAACTGCATAGATGCTATTTCTAGCTGGTCTGCTCTATGTGCCTTCTCATCAGAAGCCATGTAACCCCACTTGACACAATCCTCGCAGCGCACATCAGTGATACCCCCCGTACACGCTCAGGAAGTGCTTCCTGCAGTGTCCCTGCAGCTATTAGAACAGTTCATTAGCCTGGATAAATGACTGAGGCTCTGACTGCCCTTCTAGCGCCGCTGCTAAAAAGAGCTCACGTCTCTGCCCATTAGCCGGACATGGCGGAGGATGACAGTGGCAGGACCGGCCCTGTCACGCCACATGGGTTCCAAAATGAAGCTCACGCTAACTGACGGTTATCTGTGAGAGTATTCCCTGATGTTATCGCTTCCTCAGGGGTAATTCTTCCCCCCAACACACACACATTCAGTGTCATCATTCACAGCAGGAGGCGCTCTGTCAGAATGAATGAAACTGTGTCTGCCTTAATGACAGCCCCAGTGACGGCACTAGTATGTCACGGCGAGGGTCTCACAGATGTGCTTGGATGGATTTGAGTCATCCCCATGATCATTATCTGTCTAGTAGAGGGTAGAGAGAGAAAAGACCCTCTGGCTCAGTCTGTCCTACTGCTACCTAGACTTCTGCCCACTCCCAACACTTCGGCTAATGACTGTATAGTCGCATTTGCACTGTCAGGCCAAAAGCGGGTTTGCTAGTGTGTGCCAGGGCCAGTCGCCTTTCCACTGTCACTTCTGGGTCTTGATCGTGCTTCGTCGGTGCTTCCTCGGGGCCAATGGCCTAGGTTTTTTGGCCAGACAAAAACCTTGGGCCATAGCAGGCCAACTGGGGCTAGATGAGTGGTTATGGCACAGTTTCTCCACGTCTGAAGAGCGTCTGCTAGGCGGATCATTTCATAAAGTTAACAGCAATAACACTAGCATTAAAGACTATTAAAATAAGTTGAGCGCAAAATGCTCGAATGTTCGAAATAACTTGATCCGATGAGGATTATGACCACCATACATACAAGGAGGAAATATTTATAGTCAATGTAAAAGACTCTGTACGCTAGCCATTAATGTTACCATAGTAAACGTGGTAAATGCGACCGCTTAAAGAAAACAGACGTCAGCTTCTTAATCTCTATAACAATTGTGCATTTATTTAGTAACATATTTTTATCGATTTTTATCTCGAGAGTTTAGCTCTGCTTATGTTGATATAATGATACAAATAGACAGAAACAGACTCGACTGAATAAGCGGGTAGGCTATGTTCATACCACTTTATTTCTTTGTGACTAATTTTCAATCCTGATAAATTTGTTTATTATGATCAATGTATCACTTATTATTGGAAAACATTGATGCTTTTGGATTTAAATATTTAAATATTCAAAGAATGCAAACAAACGACAGCTTTTAACATCTCGCTAATTCCAGTGACTTATTTCATATTCATTTTCTTATAACTTCTCTTTGTTGGTGAAATGATGGGGTTGCGTGACGTTGTTCCTGAGAGGTGTGTAAAGGGCGGGTTTTAGTGAGACGCAGCTGGTGGAAATGCAGAGCGATTTGTGCTCCTGTGATTTTTTTATTTATTTTTTAAACAAAATAAAGTCTATGATTGCCTTAGCCAACATAAAAGATGAAACTTAACTGTTTAAAATAATTGATTTTAGGTTTCAATGATCTAGAATACACACTCACACTGTTAAAATATTTAATTTTACATAGCACATTTTTGTGACTATCTGTCCTTAATCTCTCTTTTTAATCGTGTTAATTTATTTCCAGCAGCTCCAGTTGATTCTTATTTGTTAATATTATGTTAATATTTGTTGATTCTTTATTGTTTGTGCTTTATTCTGCCTGCAGTCCATTCGTGAGGTGACCGGCTATGTGCTTGTGGCACTAAATCAGTTTGAGTATCTGCCCCTGGAGAATCTTCGCATTATCCGCGGCACCAGGCTGTATGAAGACCGCTACGCCCTGGCTATCTTCCTCAACTACCGCAGAGACGGCAACTTTGGTCTCCATCAGCTTGGCCTTAAGAACCTCACAGGTACAATATGAGCCTACGAGTCCACAGGTCTCATGATCTGTGTGTTCATTTCTTCTCAGTCCCTGTCTTGCTCATCTTTGTGAATGTATTTTATTGTGGAAGAAATGACATCGCTTTGATCATCACGTCGTTGTTAAAGATGGTTTGTCGTTTGCTTTGAAATCCATTTTACTGCATTGATCTCTTCTAAAATCATGCATCACAGCATCAATAACTGTAGTAACTGAGTAAATTTCACTGGCCAAGGCCTTTATGAAGTTGGTGAGTGCTTTCCGATCTCTCTCGCAGGAAAGAGAGGGGGAGTATTCATGAATATGGATATCATACTAAATCGATTTCTCACAACTTCCATCCGAAATGCCTTAGCTGGTGTTTGAGCTTGTGGATGTATGAGGGCCAACGCTGGCAGTGAAATACAGCTAAATATCTGCACCTGGAATTGGATCCATAAAACTCAGTGAAAGGTTTGCAGTGGAATGCTATAGCTTGACCAGTTTGATGATGGCAATGCTCTCATATGACCCTAGTCTTTATTATAGCTTAGATCTGTCAGTTTTTTCAGGGGAGGTAAAGGCTAATAAACTAGGCTGAAAGAGCTAGAGAGGCAACTTTGATTGGTTATGGTTTACTTACAGTAAATTCTTGGATTAATAAAGTTAAAAGGAACAGCATTTATTCATATTTTTGTAACCGTTTAAAAGTTATTGCCGGCACTGTCGATCTATTAATGCATCCATGCTAATTTCTTTAAAAAGATGCTATATATATATATATATATATATATATATATATATATATATATATATATATATATATATATCCTATAATATACAAACACACACACACACAACACACATACACAGTATATATATATATATATATATGTGTGTGTGTGTGTGTGTGTGTGTGTGTGTGTGTGTGTTTGTGTGTGTTTCAATTGTTTTTTTCACCATGGGGTTGATCAAATGAGGCCTAATATGAAACCAAACACAAACCTCTGTGGAGTCTGTCATTATAGTAAACTAATAAATGACTATACAAATGACCATTTTTTACGTCTAATTTGGCAGATTCATGTTGCATTATTCAGAACAGAGATGGTGAATTGGGGGTTTTGATAGGTTTTTTTTCTGTACTTTCTGCTTCAATGCCAGGGCCAGTTTGAAATGTCTCTTCCTCACAATACCTGCTTATTGCAGTTATACAACAGCTTCGCTTTTTTTTTTTTTCAGATTGGCTGGAAACAATAATGTAAGTGCATTGGTCTGACATTTACCATGCACTGCTTTTGTCTTTGAAAAATGTCAAGTGGTTTGTTTCTCCTTAGCTGTCCCTCCACACACATAGAAAACGGCACAGACTATACTAGTTGCTGGAGGTAGGAGGATTTGTGTCTGTTCATTTATTATGGCCACACTTTGGAAACTTAACTGGACCAGAACTGGTCAATTAGTTAACCAACATCAAGTATTGATTACCAGTCAGCCTTCAGTGTGAGTGACCAGAATACTGCCGGAATAAAACAGTTTACAGTTTAGCATTTAAAGTATACATTTTATCAGTTTGTATTTTGACATGGAATAAAACCCACCAGGGCCGGTAGTACCTATAGACAGAGCAGGCAGTTACCTAGGGCCTTGGGCTTTGAGGCAGATCCTCCATAACTGTAATGTCCCCTATACGCCAGTCCACAAGTCAAGACAGACAGCAAAATACAAGCCTTATTGGTCAGTGGATACAATTAAATTGTCACTTACCTGCAATTAAATTAATGTTGCTGTTTCAAAGCATCTTCTGAATGTTTTCTCTAATGAACACATCCTTCAGGTGCTGCAAAGCAAAAGGCTAAATATACATAAAAAGAAGTATAGTTCCTAATGCAGTTGTGTGACTTATCATCATCTATTTTGGAGTGAGTGCAGTGTATTCTAAACATACTGTAAACTTGTTCTGTCAATCAGCATCATTGCTGGAGAGATCATTTACTGGTTTATAATGAGTTTAAAAGACCACAAGCACCTTTGAGGAGCCCAAATGTGATGCTTTAAATTTGCTAGGACACTGAATTATATTTTGTCAAAGGAATTTGTATTCAAAGGCAAAAGCAAACATACTAGAAAAAGGTACCTCAGATGTGTCTTCAAAGTTCTCCTGAAGATTACATTGCTACTCTATCATAACACTTAGTTTCAGTTCATTAAAAAAGTTATTAAATAATTAGAAATGAAATTCTTTTCTGCTTGGTAGTAATCATCATCTTTCACTTCCACTTGATTTCTGTATATCGTGCATAGTTAAGGTAACGGTGCATTACACAAGGGCCTTGCATTGCAGCAGTTGATGCCTAATGGTTAGAAAGTCAGACTTGTAACTTTAAGTTTGTGGGTTTGAGTCTCAGGTCCAGCAAGAACTGTCATGTGCTCTCATCCACTGAACCTCCAACTGCTCTCCAGGCACCACAGCAATATTCATGGTGTGTGTGCACTTGGATGGGTTAAATGCAGAGCACAGATTTTGAGTTTGAGTCACCATACTTGGCCACACTTCATTTTTATAATATTATTATTAATAATATGACAATATCTGTAGTCAGTATTGATTAAATGGGATGTGGAAATCTTGCCCAAACTCAGCTAGAAAAACATAAAAAAATAATAATAATAATAAAAGCACTGAATTTACTGATGTTGTATTCAGGAAATGTGAATAATTTACAGAATATATAAATATATTTATTTATAATTATATATATATATTAGTTTTTTTTTTTTTTTTTTTTTTTTTTGCACTGGGGTCAATTTTCTTGTTTGCTTTACTTTGAATAAATCCGTATTATTGCAAAAGGGCAGACTATGATGTGCAATCGGACTAGATAGTTCACCCAGTGCACATAAATGGTTCAGGAACACTGTCTCGCTCTTATGGAGCAATGTTTCTGGTTCACGAAACATCTTCATTCACTTGCTGTGACTAGGCAAAGGAAATGGAGCAGAGAGAGTTACATGGCGTACCAGACCGGGTAAATAATTCAAGCCATGTGTATTGTTCCACTTACCCAGTCCCTCTTTTAGAGTCCACTTGACAAAGCGTACATAACCCAAATTCCACATTACAATGCTGACATCACTTAAAGCCTAACTGTGCTGCACTTCATGCTATATTCTTGGAAGATGACAGTGTTTAGAAAGGTCCAGAAGACCAGGTTCTCCTAGAGGAGCATGATCTCCTGTCTTAGGCAGACTAACAGGGAACAGCAGTAGAGTCAAGGAACGTTTGCAATCCCAGCCATGCCCCCAGGGAATGAGACAACATACTGTAGAAGCTCTGCTCGCTCATTTACTCAGTCTCTCTCATCCGTCTCTTTCTTTGCCTACATTCGTTTTTTTTCTTGTTTTCCCAGTTTTCTTTGTGAAATCTGCTGTTTCTGCCCCCTTGCCTTTAACTATATCCTTCTCTTACTTTTATTGAGGTGCATAGCGAGGGATTCTGGAGCTTAAAGAAGTACATGTGTCTTCTACAGTGTTGAGGAAGCTAAATTGAAACTGTTCTGAGTTGCCTCTTTCTTGGTCCATATAAAAATTTAATTCACACAAAAATCATATTTCTGTCATTTTTAACTCCCCCCTCATATATGCCTACCATTCCGTCTTTTCTTGTTTGCCCAGTTTCCCTGAATCTTTGTGAAATCTGCTGCCCGACACCTTTAACTACAGTGTATAGTGAATTGGATAGTTCAACCAAAAATGTATTCTGTCATGATTTACTCACCCTCATGTTGCATATACATATATAATGCAATTCAAAATGATCTAGTGTTGTTTTTACCCCGTCAATTTATATGTCTCATGATCTTCAGAACCTTATTGGACTTGAAGAAGCTACATGTGTCAGAACTTCAGAAATTCAGAGTTTGTTCTTTCGTGGCCCATTTAATAGGATAGTTCATACAAAATTGAATTCTGTCATCATTTACTGATAAGTAAATAATAAAATAATGAAATTGTTGGACAAACTATTCCTGTAAATGAACTATGGGTGGGCAGTATGAAAAAAAAAATATTATATCTCAATAATTTTCTGACAAGTTTGCAATCCATGATCTTACCACAAAACAGTAATAAAACATATAACAGATACACACACACACACACACACACACACACACACACATATATATATATATATATATATATATATATATATTACTGTTAGATGTTTTATTACTACAAGGTAATAAAAGATGAAAAAGAATGAATGACCACTTGGACCAAAGTATGAGTGAGTGATATGACCACAATTGTGTTTCTCTTTTATTTTTAAATTTTATATTATTATTTGATCTTTTTTTTTTTTTTTTTTTTTTTTTTCTGTGTAGTTCAAAGTTAAGTTGTCTGGTTTAAGAAAACTATATTAGAAGTTTAGACTGGCAAGGCTATAGAATGCTTGCATATACTTTTGTGATGACAAAAAAGTGCAATGTTTGAGGAGATGATTAAATTATCTTTCTCTAAAAGAGCTGATGGAGACGTTTTACCATTCACAATCTAATAGTGGCATATAATGCACACCGCTAAAAAGAACTTTCCAAGTGTACAAACTTGCTAACATGTATCAGATCTTTCAGTGGTTTCTGAGTGTGTTCTGTTAATTAATAGCTCGCTCTGTTGCACAAATTCATGGGTGATGTGTAATAAATACAGCACTGTAATGTCTGATCAAAGTTTGCCTCTACTTGTTGTTGTTATTAGAAGGATTACACTTTTAGGCAACAGTTAAGTTAGTTTAGTGGTTATTTTATTTAGTTACTCTCAATGCTGGTTTTCTAAATGTTGAACTTAGTTAGCGCCTTGTAACCCTGAGACAGATCAATGCTGGAACAGAGCCCAGCATCATCTCTCTCGCCCTCTGTTGAGGACTATCATCTTGTCAGACCTACGAATCATGAGCCTTTTGATCCCCTGTCACATTATCATGCCATTCCTTTCATAGCAGTTCTCCAGAGATGTGTTAAGTGATCAATACCATCCATAAATGATATCTAAGAGAATAAAGGCTATTAACTGCTCTGGGTGTAATCCGATTCTGATCAAACCGGCTTGTCGGCATTGCTACCAGAGCTGAAATCCATGGGTGTAAAAATTGCCCTGGATAAAATCAATTTGTCGCTGGTATATTCTAACTTTGCTCTATTGATTTTTGGAGAGGTGGTGTGTGGGAGACACAGTGATGTGGTGCTCGGGCTCCGGTCGCAGGGCTTCCCTTGTGACTGGCTTTCAAACGTAATGCTGGGTTATTAAGTCGGAGTCAATGGAGTGAGCTATTTGAGCTATTCATTTGAATGTGAAATGGAACAGCGCTACATTCAATTTGCCTTGAAAAGCATTTGAGTGTTGTTGATTAAGGATTGTTGCATAAAATATTTTCTCTTTTTTTCAATAATTTTTACTGGTTTTAGGCTTTTTATATCTCATATGTCTTTTCAGCTAGTCTCCACATCATGATGTTTCCATTAGCAAACTCACTGGTTCAACCAACCATGTTACGTTTTTCCTTGTTTTTACTGTTATCTTGGTAAGACTTTTAATGAAGACTGTATATATAATGCTATCAATCAAAAGTTTGGAAACACTTAATGGAATATACAGTAAATGTCATGATCTCATATCTACAAATTACAAAATTTTTTAAAGAAAATAAATATCCATGAAAATATATAATGAATTAGAAATGTGCATTGTAAAGTGTTGTGCTTACAGGCCTCAAGAAAGCGTTTTTAACTGCTGCTGTCAGTCCAGAAAGAGCGGTGTCATCTTGTGTCTGTATCTTCAAAGGCCTCCAGAGGCAGGTGATTTGTAATAATTTTATCTCGTCCCATCGCTGAGGCAAAGGTTTAACTTAGCATCCTTTCTTTGACACTTCAAAGTGGCATTCTGTTGTCATTTTCAGAAGAATTTTGTAAAAAAAATCATTTTTTCTTCTCTCCAGTAGAACACAAATGCTTCTTAGATAGTAATTACCTCACAATAATAACAGCCTCCAGAAGATCACATCTGTAAATTTAACACAGTTTCTCCCCTTGTGTTCTGTCTTTTAGTTTCTTTAGTTCTGTGTCCTTTTATTTCTCTCTTTCGCTTTTGCCCTTGGTGACTGCTTTTGATTACATTACTTTCTTCTCTACCCAGAATCCTCATGGAACATGATCAATGTCAAATGTGTGTGGTTCATGTGCATTCATTAATTTATTGATCCGTTGGTTGATTAATTTCTTGATTTGATTGTTCATCAGTTTGTTTAGTTAATTATTATTATTATTAATTTATTTATTTTATATGCAAGCTATCCAATTTAAAAAGCTATACTAACGTATAGCATTGTAGCATTATAACTATATGGTTCACAAAATAAATTTTTGTTAGGGAAAGGTGCAACCAAGTTTTTGTTTACTTCACCTTCCTCTCTAACTTTCAAAGCTGCTTATGAACTGTTTTATTAATATTGGAGCTTTAATTCATAATTCAACCTTTGATTAAACATATTATTTGATATTATCATTAATCTCTGATTACTTCCTACACACACACACACACACATCGTTGTAGTTGCACTGCTCATTATTCTTATTTTCAGCTGTGGAGAATGGGTTTCAACTTCCTGTCCTTCATGCAAGCTATTTATTTCCCTGTCTTTTAGAACAAATTATCTTGAAAGAGGACTTTGTTTTCCTCAAGGTTTGTGTCTGTGCTGTCTCAAGGCTCTGATTTTGTACTGTACGCTAGGATTTTTTTTTTTCTCGGTTGTTATGGATTGTTCTGTCGCCTCCGTGGCTGTCTTTAGCTTGATCAAAGGCTTTTTGTATCAGCTAATGGTGGGTTTTTGTGTGGTTCATGCAATACTTTTCTTTTTCTTTTTTTTTTACCTTTCAGCTTTGCTCTAATACTCTAATCTTTACATAGACATTGTATGTTTTTCCCATATCTTAAGCTGTATCTTGAGGCTTAGAACTATGAACTGTTAATGTGCAGCTTGAGATGCACTGCCAGTGTAGGTACTGCTCGCATCATTTTTGTGGTTTTGTTCACTTTCTACTACTTCTAATTGCTGTTCCTTGACGATTCACCTGATATTTGCTCTGTCTTTTTTGTTTCAGTTTCAGCATAGAGCATTTAGAGTAAGATATGTGTACTACTCAGAATTGAACTGAGAATGCCATTTGAATTCAGTACAGAACAGAACAAAATTGGAATTACATTTGAATGCAGGTAACAAACAGAATGTGGAATGACAATTCAAATTGGAATGTAAGGAAGTAGAATTGAAATCGAGATTAGTGTAATTAAATAGAACAGCAAAGTTTATCATTATAGAGTTTGAATGTTGGCTTTATTATAAAGCCTTGTTAGAAAGTTTTTAAATAAATGTAGAAGGCCCCAAATTTTTACAGGCCTTATAGATGGATGGATGGATGGATGGATGGATATGTTTGAAATGCCACCAATTTGAATGTAAGTAGAAGTAAAATGAACTGAAATCCAAAGAAATTCAGATAATTGTAATATTTAACTAGAACAGCAAAAGTTCACAACATATGTTGAATGTTGGCTTTACAAAGTCTGGTTTGAATTTTTTTGAAAGATGTTTAAAAAATCCTTGGTTTATAGGCCTTTCAAACAGATGGATGGTTGGATGGATATGTTTGAAATGGCACATGTAATGATTTGGACTAAATAGATTTCTTACAACAACAAAAAAAATTGATAAATGTATTTTTTGTAGACGGGGTGGAAGAACTTCATTTACCAGAATTCATAACCCGTGTTTCTTTCAATTACAATTCAATTAGACTATCTTTCTGTTATTCAGCTTCTTGTAGGGATATTAGGATCGCACCTCTAAAACTAGACAACTAATCAGTTGTATTTAATGAACGAAAATGTGACAAATATTGGTATATAGTCTCTCAAGTTTGGTACTTTCCATCCATATCTATACACATACTGTACATGCACATACACAAGACCAGCCCTTTTTTTTGCTCTTCAATATACCTCCACCTGTTCAAGGAGAAAATCTCAATGATTGTGCATTAACCTCATTGAGTCCTGCTCAGAGTCTCATGAAAGCATTCTGAAACAGCACACCGAAGATGAAAGACAAATAATGAGAAAAGAGGAAGATCAGCCTATGCCTTCCTCAGACACATGTCTGTCTTGTTCTCTCTCTCTCTCTCTCTCTCTCTCTCTCTCTCTTCCAGTTTTGGTTCTTTTTCCGGCTCAGTCTGGGTAAAGGGACCCGAGAGGCGAAAAAAATAAAATTACTTTTGTTGGTGCTTGTACAACACTCATTTCCATCTTTCTCGCTGAGGCTTCCAGTCCCCGGGTCACTTCCAATTGTGTATCTAATTGATTACTTCCCATGCAATTACATTTGTGTCATACTCGATTTTTCACTGTTTGAAGCACAGGGGAGCGATCCTCCTTCTGAAGGACGACAGTTGCACTGCAGCAAATCTAGAATGTGGCTGTATTATTAATCTTTTGGTGCAGCTGTAGTGCAGTAATAACCAGCGACAAACTGCAAATGCAAGCTTACAGAGGTGGAAAGGACAGTGTCAATGACAGGACATTTTTTCTCTGGACATTGAGGACAAACAGTATTATGATTCTGTTCATTTGCAACAGCACAAACAAGAGCTTCTTTATTAGGCTTAGGCCTTGGAAAAGAACATTGCCTTTAAATAAATAAATAAATAAAAGTATTTCCCACTTACATATTCTTTGTGATTTTCACTTCTTAATTTTGCTGACTGTTTTCCAGCTCATTAACTAAAGCTTTTGGGAATTATATAAGCTATGAGAAAAGAATGTAATGAAATATTGATGTCCAACCACAGAAGGACATGAGAAATTTTAATCATAAGAACAATTTGACCCTTCTGCCCTCACAAAGGAAAGAAAAGTGTGTGATGTTAATGTATGGACCCTCTTTTAGAAATTAGTTTTTGGAAAATAATTTATTACATTTAAAGAAGTTTATTTTGCCTTGGTTAGTATGAAGGAAACGGAAAAAAAAAACACATGCAGAGTGTGTGTATTTTCCTTCTCCATTGAGATGAAAGGATGACAGAACTGCTGAGAAGAAACAAAGCCCCCTTGGAAGTGGAGTAGAAAAATTGAAGAATTCCTTTTTTAAAGTTGTCTGTGTTTAAAGCCTATGATGTGAAGAGAAAAAAGAAAAGCTGTAATTACAAAGAGATCAAATAGAGAGCGTGGGGCTAGTGCTAATACCCACTCGCCCACACCAATCAATGGAGAAACCAGTCCCATTAATAATGAATCTGCTGTCATCATTACGAATTTGAACGTTTAAACATACAGTATCTCCTGGCTTCAAACACCACTTTTCACAGTCCCAAAGAGAGAGAGAGAGAGAGAGAGATTATTTTTCTTTCTGTAAATACATATATGCACTATTTGTAAGCAGCCCATCTACAACTGCTTTGGCAATACAAATGTACATTTTTTGTCATGCCAATAAAGCACACCTAAATTTAAACTGAGAGAGAGAAGGAAGTCCATATCCACACACACATGGCTCACACATACATGAAGAACTGTAATGATATGAAACATGAAACATACTAGGGCTAAAGATTACAGTATTAGGAAAACAAATTGTTCATGTTCTGCAGAAGAAATAATTGCATGCAGGTTTGGTTTGACTTGAGGGCGAGTAAATGATGGCAGAATATTCATTGTTGGTTGAAATATGTCTTTAAAGATGAAGTGTATAATTTCTGCACTATTGGTTGAACCAGAAGTTTAAATGTCAAATGCTTAAACACACAGAACAATGTTCTGAAAGCTCCACAGAGTCCTTGAATTGCTTATTTAATATCATCTCTACACATTAAGCTGAGAAAGTAAAAAGTGATTCAATGTTAAAAACATCACTTTTTTGAAGTATGTCTAATGCTTTAATTTGCAGATTGGTATGTAGTATTTGGTTTAATTCTTGTTAATGTTTTTAAATCCATTCAACACAATTTCACGATTTTATAAATCTTAAATGTACTTAAGTATTGAAAGTAAATGTAAAAGTAAATGCAAAATGGAAAAGTATATATATATACTATTTTCATTAGCAAAATTAGGCCAAAAAAAGGAATATTATGTCTAAAATAATTTCAAAATCTAAGTCATTTATTGCTTTACTGAACCTGTATAAAATGGTTATTTAATGTGTGGATCAGAATGGTTCTCTTTGTGTGAAATAGATTAAGTTAACTAGGCCTACATGAAATTATATATAAAAAGCAATTGCAACAACACTTAACATATTGTTTCAGACGATGCGGTTTCGCACACCCCAGTCTCGACTTGAGTGGAAAATGAAATCATCAGTGGTTGTGCGCGGTGTGCACTTGTTTGCACATTAGCAAAGGTGCTTCTTTAGGAGTCTAACTTGCAAATGCCAGATCACTGATTCGTCAAACCCGCTTTCCTGCAGTCTGTGTTCTTCTGACTATTTTGCAGTAAGTAACGAATATACTTAGGAAATGTATCGGAGTAAAAGTATACATTTTAATTAAGAAATGTAGTGGAGTAAAAGTAGGCTGAAATATAAAAACTCAAGTAAAGTACAGATACTCCCAAAAAATACTTAAGTAATGTAACAAAGTATTTTATTTTGTTACATTACACGACTGAAAATATCTAATAAGAACATTGGATATACTGTATTGGGGGATTCAGCCTAGAGTAATACATAAATCCAACTTCATGGGCAAATAACAGCCAACTCCAAGAGTCCATCAGTTATTCTAATGTACGTATAGCTTTTCATGGCCCCACAGTTAATTCAGTTGCATGAAGCATCCTGAGACTACATAACCAATTAACATCATACTGTTCTGTGTACTGTAAAAAGAATCCTGGCAAAGAGAAAGTGGGGCACACCACAGAGTGGTTATATAATCTTAGGCAGGTGGAAAGAGAACAGTGGTTTCACCGCGAGGGTGAACCTAGTGCCAGTGTAGAACATGCATTGAAAGAAAGGAAATTAGTGCCTGATTTATCTTTTAAAGTTTGATGATGGGAGATATTGAGCTTTGTTCATTCATTAATGAATATAACAGTGCAGTATGGATTGCAATTGTATGACCATATTATTACCAAATGACCAAATTACTGATCAAAATAAATGGACAGTTCACTCAAAGATTTTGCCGTCATTTACTCAATCGAATGCCCTGTATTGTCTTATTTCTTTTGAATTATTGTCAATACAATGAAAATGGTGATTCATACTGCCAATCGGGACATACAGTACAGACCAAAAGTTTGGACATACCTTTTCATTCAAAGAGTTTTCTTTATTTTCATGAATATGAAAATTGTAGATTCATACTGAAGGCATCAAAACTATGAATTAACACATGTGGAATTATATATGGAATTATATACATAACAAAAAAGTGTGAAACAACTGAAAATGTATCATATTCTAGGTTCTTCAAAGTAGTCACCTTTTACTTTGATTACTGCTTTGCACACTCTTGGCTTTCTCTTGATGAGCTTCAAGAGGTAGTCACCTGAAATGGTCTTCCAACAGTCTTGAAGGAGTTCCCCGAGAGATGCTTAGCACTTGATGGCCCTTTTGCCTTCAGTCTGCGGTCCAGCTCACCCCTAAACCATCTCGATTGGGTTCAGGTCCGGTGACTGTGGAGGTCAGGTCATCTGGTGCAGCACCCCATCACTCTCCTTCTTGGTCAAATAGCCCTTGATGCCTTCAGTGTGAATCTACAATTTTCATAGTCATGAAAATAAAGAAAACTCTGAGAATGAGAAGGTGTGTCCAAACTTTTGGTCTGTACTGTATGTACAGTATATATATATATATATATATATATATATATATATATATATATATATATATATATATATGGGTGAGGGGGCGATCTATTAATGGTAGGGGTGTAACGATACGCGTATTCGTATTGAACCGTTCGGTACGACGCTTTCGGTTCGGTACGCGGTACGCATTATGTATACCGAACGGTTCGTTGGACTAATTCATTATATTAAAAAAAAAAAAAAAAAAAAAAAAAAAAAAGAGAAATATAATGATATGCGTTCAACAAGGTAGCCCAATAACCCAAACGACGTAACAGGCAACGCCCCTGACACTCCCGAAGAAGAAAAAAACACCAACTTATATGTTTATGTTAGGGTACTACTCAGTCAGGCGCTCGCTCACTCAGTACGCGCTGAAGGCTCGTTGCAAAATGGCCAATGTGTTTAACATACCAGAAAAAAGAAGATCCTCCAGTAACCAACAGGTCTGGTGTTTGGGTGCACTTTGGATTCCCTTTAAGCTATAATGGTGATGGCAAGAGAGTGGTGGATAAAAAAACAACGGTATGTCGCATCTGCAACATGACAGGGTACACCAGCGGGAATACAAAAAAAAAAAACCACCAGCGGGAATACTTGAAACATGTCAACTCATTTACGCTGACATCACCTTATTGTGTCAGTATCTGGGAAAAGACGAAAAAAATGAGAAACAAGCACGCAACAAACTATCCCTGCAGCATTTAGACACCGGTATTATAGCTTACAGGGAATCCAAAGTGCACCCACACCAGACCTGTTGGTTATTTTAGGATCTTATATTTCTGGTCTGTTAAATGCATTAGACATTTTGCAACGAGCCTTCATCGCGTGCTGAGTGAGCGAGCGCCTTAGGGGCCGTTCACATATCGCGCCTAAAAACGCGTGGAAAACGCTAAGCGCGTCTTTCTCCTCCTTTCCAAAGCGCTCGGGCAGAAGCGCTCATGAGGCGTCTGTCTTTGCTAAGCAACAATGACGTGCTCTCTCCATGAGACGCGGAAATTTCAGCGAATGATAAATGGATTTGCAAGCTCTAAAAATCGCTTGCAGTAGCTCTGCTACTAAATTTATTTCAAAATTGCAATCCATATACAACTGTGAACAGCTGTTCCTTCATCTTGGCTGAGTTTTCAACGTTGTTACGGGAAAGGATGAAGCTGATTGGTTAGTTCTTGTCACATGACCCGCGGTGCGCTTGCAGCATTCTGAAAAGTTGAGATGTTTTTACATTTTGCTGTATCTAAAACGTACCGAACCGAACCGAACCGTGACATCAGTGTATCGTATCGAACCGAACCGTGAATTTTGTGAACCGTTACACCCCTAATTAATGGGTCAAGTGTTAAGGATGATAGTCCCAGATAATCTTCCCATCTGCCAGTGCTCTCAATTTTCCTTAATACTTGTGTGTAAAATTAAACAAAAGAAAAAATAGAAAAATAAGAATACAAATAAATTAAGTCACATTACATTTTGAACATATTGACTTAATAAGGCTTGGAATATACTTCACGAGTTCTATGTACTATATTCATGAAACTTTTACAGTGCCTATTTATCCTTTTGGTGCCTTACAGTAGGAATCTTCACTCATTTTCATTGTGTGGAAAACAGAAGCTCTATAATTATCAGATATCCTGACAGAGTAAAGAGATGAATGACTGCAATGACCATTAAAGCCTCTATCATGTCATGTTGAGCCAGGTATGTAGCCTGTCTTCATCTTTGGGGCGGGTACATGTTCAACTCACAGAAATGTCATACCTGTGTTAGTGTGTCTTAGCGTGTTGCTGCTAGTCAACAGCCTGCTCCAGTGATAAAAAAGCTTTGACACACACACATATTAGCTTTGCCCATTTGTCTCCATTACCTGTAAGCCTCTGCTAATGGAGTCAAAGTGCCTCTAGGGTGTTGTTAGCACCTGACGTTACCGTTTGATTCTAACCTTTATAAAATCAGTCATTATGCTCCAGCCTGAACACAGACTCGCACAAGCATTTTGATACAAATAGAGCTTTGCAACCCTCTGTAACCCAGAGCTTTACATCATGATATTGCTAAATGACTCTGTACATTTATGCCATTGATTATATGTGTGTATCGCTTGCAGTGCAAGCAAACACTCACAGTTGAGAGAAAGAGGAGCAAAAAAACAGGGTGGGGAAAAAGTAGAGCGTGGATGTTGAATAATTCAGGAAAAGCAGCACATGGGCTTTAGGGCCAACCGGAGTGCAGGAACTCCAGCCACTGATGAGGAGTGTGCCTGAACCTCACCTTTGTCCCGCTTACACACATACACAGCACTCATAAAACTGCAAACCCTGCTAGTCTGTCCACTCCAAGCTGTTTCAGCCCACCACCCCCTCAGATATCAGACATGGGCCTCATTAAAAGTTAATGTGAGGCGTGCAAAGAATTTTAATGTCAATTAATAATCAAAACAGTTTCCTCCACAGGCCCGCAGCGTTAATTTAGAGCTGAAAACCAGGGCATTCGGCACAACACACCCAAAGCAAAGACCGTGGGGTGCTTGAGACATCAAAGTGACCCCCGTTTTCTTGCTACAGACCTGATCAGTTCAAACCAATGATCGTTTCCTGGGGAACGTTTCCTGACAGGTGTATAATGCTGTGGTGGATGTTTAAACAGTGGTTTGTTGTGCTTGCCAGTGATTCTGGCCCAGTTTCAGTGCATGCACTAGCCAAAGCCTGTGTCACTGGCATCGATAGCACACAAAGCTGGAGCTGACACACAGCCATACACACCAACACTTACGCTTTCAAGTGATACTGACACTACAGACTGATAAAAAGCATCTTCACCTCCGCTAGTCCTCATGTTCACAATGTCGTCCCTAATCTGCCATTGTTTCATCAAGTCCACAGCTGGAAACGTTAATGAAACATTTAAGAGCGCTAAGTCAATTACCTCTGCTTCTGACAATCACAGACCTCTTGTTTCAGAGGGAATATGATGGAAGTTTAGCGTTTTTTTATTTTATATATATATATATATATATATATATTAAGTAGGGGTGTAACGGTTCACAAAATTCACGGTTCGGTTCGATACGATACACTGATGTCACGGTTCGGTTCGGTTCGGTTCGATACGTTTTAGATACAGCAAAATGTAAAAACATCTCAACTTTTCAGAATGCCGCAAGCGCACCGCGGGTCATGTGACAAGAACTAACCAATCAGCTTCATCCTTTCCCGTAACAACGTTGAGAGCTCAGCCAAGATGAAGGAACAGCTGATCATAGTTGTATATGGATTGCAATTTTGAAATAAATTTAGTAGCAGAGCTACTGCAAGCGATTTTTAGAGCTGCAAATCCATTTATCCTTCGCTGAAATTTCCGCGTCTCATGGAGAGAGCACGTCATTGTTGCTTAGCAAAGACAGACGCCTCATGAGCGCTTCTGCCCAAGCGCTTTGGAAAGGAGGAGAAAGACGCGCTTAGCGTTTTCCATGCGTTTTTAGGCACGATATGTGAACGGCCCCTAAGGCGCTCGCTCACTCAGCACGCGCTGAAGGCTCGTTGCAAAATGTCGAATGCCTTTAACAGACCAGAAATATAAGATCCTAAAATAACCAACAGGTCTGGTGTTTGGGTTGGATTCCCTGTAAGCTATAGTTTCTAAATGCTGCAGGGATAGTTTGCTGCGTGCATGTTTCTCCTTTTTTTCGTCTTTTCCCAGATAGTACTGACGCATATATCCCAGATATTCCCGCTGGTGTTTTTTTTTTTTTTTTTTTTATTCCCGCTGGTGTACCCTGTCATGTTGCAGATGCGACATACCGTTGTTTTTTTATCCACCACTCTCTTGCCATCACCATTATAGCTTAAAGGGAATCCAAAGTGCACCCAAACACCAGACCTGTTGGTTATTGGAGGATCTTCTCATTTCTAGTCTGTTAAACGCATTGGCTATTTTGCAACGAGCCTTCAGCGCGTACTGAGTGAGCGAGCGCCTGCTGAGTAGCCTAACATAAACATATAAGATGGTGTTTTTTTCTTCTTCGGGAGTGTCAGGGGCGTTGCCTGTTACGTTGTTTGGGTTATTGGGCTACCTTGTTGAACGCATATCATTATATTTCTCTCTCTCTCTCTCTTTTTTTTTTTTTTTCAAATATAATTAATTACTCCAACGAACCGTTCGGTATACATAATGCGTACCGCGTACCGAACCGAAAGCGTCGTACCGAACGGTTCAATACGAATACGCGTATCGTTACACCCCTAATATTAAGCTTTATCAAACTTATTACATTGTGTTAGTATGAAACTAAAATGATTGTTTTTTATTATTTATTTATTTATTGCCACATATATATTACAATATAATTTTGAAAACAGAGTATACAATTCAAGTCATGCTAGTTTTATTACTACCAAGTGCATCAAACTAAATTCTTCCAAAGGTGTGATGCCACTAACCTGATTACAAGTGATTAGTTCAAACCAGTACTTTCTAAACATTGCTTTGTTCCAACATTGACCCTTAGAATCTCTGTAGACACCAGCTAATTAAATTAGAATTGGCCATTTTATTGTGTTATATGCATCAGACAGTCAGACAATGAACTTCTCGGTAGTCTGTGGGTGTGTTGGCTAGACTAGAGACTGTATAACATTCATTTAATTATAGAAATGCTTCTGCAATATTATGTAAAGCACTTGACTAGCATTTACACATGCACATATCTTGCACAATCATCTTATTAATGATATATGGGTATATGCCAGCACTGAAAGGAATAACTGAAAAGTCTGATGGGTTTGGAAATCAAAGAGGACAAATAATTGGAAAATACCCAGACATCACTTCTCTTAAAAGGTCTTCAATTAGTAATTCTCTTTTTCCTGCTTCTTGATTGGCTAGTACCTATACGGAAGCAGGTGAACGTAACTGGTTCTACCTGTTTTGACTACCATGGAGTCACATCAGACTCCACCACTAAACATGCCCAGTGATGTAGAAAACCCCAGAAGGAGCAAGAGAAGCAGAAAACAGCTGGTTTGGATCTGGAGTGGTGAATCGAGTAAGTTGGCTCTTGTGTTTCAGCTGAACTGGCACAGCAAGGTCTTTGCAGCAGCATCCCCGTCTCCCTCCATGGCTTAATAATTAATGTATTTATTTTTTGCATAGTGGCTCATAGGGACGAGGTTCAGGGGCTGTACTGAATGCAGTGGAGGGTAATATGACACGAATAGCCACTGCTGCTGCTACGGCCGCCCTGCCAAGCGTTCAAGCTGCCCAGGTGGGGTCTGCCATGCGGATGAATGCTTCATGCTAAATATACCCCAAACTCCTCCCTCACTTCCCCACCTGGCCTCTTCTTTACTCTCAGAGCACATCTGAAATCACTTTTCCAAACACAGACAATTTCCTCATCCAGCTTTCTTACCTCATTTTGCAATTTGTAATGTGTTACACAAGGTATTTTCATAAGTCATATCTTGTTTTGGTAGCAGGAAAAAATTTGGCCGAAGCAAAGTTGTCATGAAACAGATGTCATGAAAAGTTTTAGGTTATTATTATTATTATTATTGTTATTGTTATTATTTATGAATTAATTATTGAATCCCAGCCATATACTTGATATTCATAATTTTTTTGACAGCTGATTCTTTTCTATACCCACTGTGTGAATGCGAATATATATATATATTATATATTCTAGTAAATATTATAGTAAATATTATCTAGTGCTTCATATACATAAACCTTATGAAGGATTTACATAATTTATATTCCTTTTCAAGCTATCATGAGATTTAGAGGTTGAGTTCAAAGGCGTTCCTGGCTTCCCCTGCAGGCTAGCAGGGGAAGGTTGACCTCTCCCTGAGGTTAAGAGGGGTCACGGTCGAGTCATCTGTATTCAGGTGCTCTTCTGTTTCAGAGTTTGGCTTCTCTCTCTCTCTCTCTCTCTCTCTCTCTCTCTGTGGAGCTCCTGTGGACAGAGCTCTTTGCAGTGCTGGTGTGGGGTCAACAGAGTCCTGCTCCCATATCTGAAGTGTCACTCAGAAGCCACTCTCTCGCTCTACCTGTTTTCATTTTGTGTTTTCATTTTTATTGAAGCATGCATTTAAGCTCACTTGTGTTCTCTGATTAAGCTATTGTGCAGTTATGGAGCCATTTTGATCTTCCCAAAGAAAGAGAAAAAGGATGTTTAAATTACTATTCAGTATTAACTGAATGCTTTGGCTTTGTCCATAGACCTTTAATATATTTTTTTTTTAAACAGTTTCTGTTTCATTAAATTTGTTATAATTTTATGCTATGTTATGTTATCTTGTTTTATATATATATACATATATACACATATACATATTTTCAATTACAATTAAGACCATATTCACATACTTTGCACTGCTCTCTCTCTCTCTCTCTCTCTCTCTCTCTCTCTCTCTCTCTCTCTCTCTCTCTCTCTCTCTCTCTCTCATATAAGATCATTCATTAAAGTGTTGACCTGAAGTAACTACAGTCAAATCCTCCCAGTGGAGATATAGCTGGCTCATTACACAAGTTGTGTACAGTTTTGTGGACAGTGCGGCGGTCTTAATCTGTGTTCGTCATCTGGAAACAAACCATTACTGTATGTCCCCTTACATATAGGCCTGTGTTTTAGAAATCTATTCCCACAAATGTGCCACTGTATGTAGTGATTTAAAAGCTATAACTCAACAAGCTCACCAACCGGACCCAGATATGTAACATGAAAGGTTATTTCAGTTACTAGAAATGAGAGAGTCTTACCCTTTACCCTCGCTCATTCATACTGCTTTTCATATTCTAGTCTTTTCTCAGATAAATACGCAGGTGGTCCCTGCCTTAGATAATACCATAAGCCTTTAATCTTGCCATTTTTCATTCATCAGAAACAATTGCATTAGGGATAACAAAATGTAAGCAACATGCTTTAAATACCACTACCACCCTGAGGAAGTCAGGGGGCCAGGAGGATTGTTGGTAAACCTGCTGTCTGACGCTGTTATACGTGTGTGTGTGTGTGTGTGTGTATACTGCACCTATATATATTGAGCTGACCAGCTTTGAACCCTGATATTAATAACCCTCACATTGTAACCCAGAATATAAGACCATCAAAATAAGACACAGTTCAAATGCTTCCACAGTAACTGTTCATAAATGGATGTCATAGTTTATTGTTAGCATCTGTTATTGCTTTTAAAACACTAATTTAGCACTGTTACTACACAGTTTTCCCCTCAGCTTTCAATATAC
The DNA here is from genome assembly GCF_003368295.1 of Carassius auratus. Lineage (NCBI taxonomy): Eukaryota > Metazoa > Chordata > Actinopteri > Cypriniformes > Cyprinidae > Carassius > Carassius auratus. The sequence goes on from NC_039276.1 coordinate 6,961,612, forward strand.
TTTCAATTCTTTCTTTATTGCTAATATATCACACCATCACTGTGACAGTTCCCCTTATAACATTTGCCAATAAAAAATGTCCTCCTGCAGATAAAACTGGTATCCTATTTTTCCCACCATAATTTTTTACTTTTTTATTTGTATCAACCTTGGTTGGATTTGAGAGGGATTTATTATAAATTCAGCGCTTGCCTGTTATTTATTACATTTGTCATTGGTTTTTCAAGAGTTGTTATCGAGTTGGTATTTGTCCCTACACAGCCTGAGCAAAAATAAATAAATAAAATGATGCATTGAGCACTACAAGAGGGTCCTTGGATCAGATGAATTCCAAGGACCGAAACAGACACATGTGACCAGTAGAACACATGTTCTGCTGTTAGCGCCCATCACATATGGGCCATCAATAGGCTCCCATGATGCTTTGCCTGCCATGGCCACTCATGCTTGAATGTCAACAGTGTCTCGTTAAAAGTGCATTTGCTCGCAGCTAGCACTGCACACTGAACTACTCCTGCACAGGTCTGCACCTTCCCCCTTTCTCTCCACGGAACGCCTGCGGCATCAACTCCTCATAAATGCTTTTATGAAGTTAAATTAAAGCCGTTGTTCTTTTCAGGTCAATAGCTAAATACATAAAAGTGCAATTAAATTCAAATGGAGTCTGTCTGTGTTTTATTCCTAGTTTGCCACCCTGTTTCTCTAGATTTATGTGAGCAGCTCTTTTTGCCCTGACCTTGGCCGGGGTCTTCGTGGGTAGCTCTTCATAGAAGCTTCTTCTTATTGTGGCTAAATAACAAGTACTGTAAGTGAGCAATGGTTGAAAGAATTCATAAATACTCATTAAAGAATCATGAAATGCACACGTATTACAGTTTCCACAAAAAAAAAAAAAAAAAAAAAATATATATATATATATATATATATATATATATATATATATATATATATATATATATATATATATATATATATATAAATAAAAAATAAAAAAAATAAACAGTTTTTGGCATTGATAATAAAACAATGTTTATTGAGAACCCAATCAACATATTAGAATGATTTCAGAAGGATCATAAGACACTGAATACTAGAGAAATACAGTTTACAATATATTTAATATTTATTATTTTTTGTATTGTAATGATCATTTTACAATATTATTTCTCTCACTGTATTTTTGATTAAATAAGCAATATTACAGTCAATATAAAGTCATATATAGTCTGTATTTTTGTGAATTTTTATTAATTTTAATATATGAATTAAAATGTGATGTTTAACAAAATTGTGAAAATGGACTTAACTGTGAAAAACTGATCTTCAGAAGTAATATTATAATAAGTTTGCCTGTGTGTGTGTGTGTGTGTGTATTCGGCTTTAGCTCACACAGATTGTTGACTATAGGGTCCAATTCACACTTTTAACTAGTTGCTTATTAGCACGTCTATTATTAACATATTGGCTGTTTATTAGTACTTATGAAGTACATATAAGGCATGACATCCATAATCCTACCCAATACCCTAAACTTAACAACTACCTTATAAATTATTAATAAGCAGCAACTAAGGAGTTAATTGAGGCAAAAGTCATAGTTAATGGTTAGTTAATAGTGAGAATTGGACCCTAAAATAAAGTGTGACCAAAATCCCTTTTTCAATCTGTGTTTTTCAAGTAGTAAGAACATTTCAGGTAGCTTTCCTGAGAAATCACACCTGTCTCTGAAAGTCCTAGACTCTGTGTCGGTCAGTTGTGATAAGAGCCTACGAGACACATGGAAGGAATTACTTGTGTTTTTTCACAAATTGGACGCAGAGGGACTCACAATCTTCAAATTTCCATTGAAAGATATGTTAGAATCCATAAAAAGTCTTGCCAGTGTTCTCCCTTGGGTCTTATTTAGCATTTAGCCTGTGGTTTCAGAGCACTCACTGTCACAAAAAAATAAAAAAACAACACGACAGATATCACCCTCAGTGGTGCAAAAAAACAATGTTCAGTTAAACCACTTTTAAAACATGAAGTGTTTATTGTTCTCACAAAGTCCTGATGTGTTGGGATCAGGGCAATTTTTGTTCTCCTCATCAGAAAGAAAAATCACTCTTTTTCCCCTTTCGTTGTTTGCTCAACTTTACTCATTGCTTTTTTTTTTTCACCCAGACATGCATCTTCTTGGTAATGCGGCTGGAGAAGTTAGGTTGTGTGGTGCAGAGCCTCACTTTGATGAATGGTGCAGAAGATCACCTATTTGTACAGTGGCAGCAGGGGAAGTTGGCACAGTCTGGCATATCATTCCTCATAAGCCCTGCCAGGCTCAGTCCCTCTGTGCCACACACAGAGCCAGACTGCTGGCAAAGACTGGCATAAGGCCAGGGTGATGTTGGCACTCTGTGGTGAATAGGCGGACTTATCTATGCCTGATTGACTTGATCATTTTAGTACTAGTACTAGATCTGTTTGGACTAGTGTTGATCTTCAAGTTGAGCTAATAAAAAAGGTCCTGCATACCATATGATGTCCTGTTCTGGTCAATTTAGTTAAACAAATCTGATTGATTAATGCAGACAAAACTCATTATCTATTACATTTCAACCTAGACATCATATCACTATCATAAGCCATGTTTCTATCCAAAGTTTCGAATTTAACTTGTGCGTAAAATCTGAACATTGTATAAAACATGTGCATATAAACCCTAACCCTAATGTTTCTATCATATGTGTTTAAGAGAAGAAAACTGGGACAAATTATTAATAATAAAAATGAGTTGCAACCATTTCAAAAATGTTTTTCCTACATAATAAATGAGGAACAGACAAAATACAGTTACAAACACTGTCATGCTATCTTGCATTTGGAGGCAGCTGCCTAAATTTTGGGAATGTTATCGTTTGACAGATTACTGTGAGGTTATTATACAACATAATTTTGATGACAGACTTTTGCTCAGGAAATATTAAAACTACATTTGGTCTGCAATGCATTGGGATGCAGTCAGTTGTTATTCAATCACATAATCTTTTGAGGCAAGTCACATGAGTTTGTTGTAGCAAATTGAGGAATTTAATCTGTAAATGTGTTTCCGTTATAGTTTATGCACATTTTATCCTCAACTGAGTGCATACATTTATATGTGCATTTTAAGATTTTATGTACATCTTGGCATATACATTCAGCAATTTCTATACAATATCCCAATATTTGCATAAAGATCTGAGGATAAAAACATAGCTTTAGGCATGTTCTTGGCCCAAAGGGTGTTCCAAAAGATAAGATACTATGTAATGTTAGAAAATATTTAAGAATTCTAAATTCTATCAAAACATCACATTTATCCTCACCAGAGATGGCATTCCCATACTGTATTGCTCATACAGTAACTCTAAGTGACAAAATCCGTTCTCATTGGCAGACTAATCGAATGACAATTATATATTTACATTTCATTAAATGCTACATACTAATAGAAAATAGTATGTTATAAATAAAAATGGATTTAAATGTTTATGTATTTGTTATGCTTATTAGTCTCATGCCATTAGCAAATGTTACTGAAGTCAGTTATTTAATCGAGTCTCATGTTTGCTTTAAATTAGAAGCCGTGTTTGTATAATGCAGTTGTGTTCAGTCACTTATGATGTTCCATTTCAGTTAGGATGCTGCCTTAGAAGGATGCTGTCTGTGTAGGTAGTAGACAGTAAAGCAGCTCACTGTTTTGGAACAGAGCCAATACTATTTTAACATACTCAAAGTTCAGCCACGTTTTAAGTGTGCAGGTACATAGAAATGGCGGTGTGTGTGTGTGTGTGTGTGTGTGTGTACAGCATTTCCCAATAACTGACATGGATGTTTTCACTTCATTTGAGACAAAATTCAATCTTTAGCTTTTAGAGCTCCAACAACAATCAAACAGTCATTCAAATGAAACCAGCTGTCATGACTGCCGAGAGAAATGCTTTACTGAACCCAGTGACAGTGTTGGCATCTAGACTACCAATGTGTGTATGTGTGTGTGCTCTGCTACCCCTCCAGCTGTGTGTCCTCCTTTGATACAGGTATCTTGCCTGCCAATATGTTCCAGCTGAGAAACTGAGATTAGGGTGATAATGTGGCCTCTTTTTTTCTTCAGATTTGTCACAAATGTTCTTTTAAATTTAATTTTATGTTGTAGGGATAAATAAATAAATATGAAATATTAAAAAAAAAAGTGACATGACATTCAGCCAAGTATGGTGACCCATACTCAGAATTTGTGCTCTGCATTTAACCCATCCAAAGTGCACACACACACAGCAGTGAACACACACACACTGTAAACACACACCCAAACAGTGAGCAGCCATTTATGCTGCAGCGCCCGGGGAGCAGTTGGGGGTCCGATGCCTTGCTCAAGGGCACCTAAGTCATATAAGTCATGGTATTGAAGATGGAGAGAGAACTGTACATGCACTCCCCCCACCCACAATTCCTGCCGGCCGAGACTCAAACTCACAACCTTTCGACTCTCTAACCATTAGGCCACGACTTCCCACTAAATCCCAAATATAAATTAAAATACGAAATATGATCATTAAATCTAAATAGCAAATGTTAAATCTAAATTTGTAAATGTTTAACTGCTAAACACTTGGTTTATGACTGATTTTCTTATATGGAACACAAAAGATGTTTTGAATAATGGTTTTGTCCAAACAATGAAAGTTATTGGGGTCCAAAATAACACTAAAACAGAGAGAATTCTTTCATTAATATCTTCTTTTTTTTCTGTTCCACACACACACACACACACACACACACACTAAAGTTATTATGGTTTGAAACAATATAAGGTTGAGTAAATAATGACGGATTAATTTTTGAGTGAACTGTCCCTTTAAGTTTCGTTAAGCGAAGAAAACAAAAATAATGACTTTATTCAATAATTCCTTTGTCAACGATCTCATTTGTGTCACTTATTTTTGTTTTCTTCGCTTACAAAAACTGTTCCAGTTGCTTCATATTTTGGGGTAACCCTTTAAGGATCTTTGACTGAGGAAGTTAACTAATTAGATGGATTTGTGTAACTAGCTTTAACCACAAGATCTGGTGTACCTTTTTACATGACTATTGCATGTAAACCAGGGCTTTCCAAACTCAGTCTTGGTGGGCCGGTGTCCTGCAGAGTTTGGCTTCAACTTGCCTCAACACACCTGTCTGGAATTTTCTAGTATGCCTAGCGAAACCTTGATTAGCTGTTCAGGTGTGTTTAATTTGGGTTGGAGCTAAAATCTACACTCTTAAAAATAAAGGGGCTTCAAAAGTTTCTTCAAGCAATGCCATAGAATAACCATTTTTAGATCCACAAAAAGGTTCTTCTATGGCATTGTGTAGCACCTTTATTTTTAAGTATAGCAGCAGGATTGGACACCACTGATGTAAACAAATAATAGTATCTGCTTCAGTGTTTAGTCTTCTCTTGTATGATCAGTGTTTTGATTAAAAAAAAAAAAACAGGTGCTGACTGAGCCTCTGTAGTCTTCTGTTGTGGACTCTCTCTTCTCTCTGAAGTTTTTAAGATGCATACGCTCAAGTTCAGTGAAGCTCGACAGCATCCTAACTGTAAAAGAACATCCTAAGTGAAGCTAGAGAGAAATCATCTAAAGAGAGAGAAAGATAGTGATCCTAAATCTGCTTTAACCGGTTGGGCTGTCTGAGGACCCCTGCTGAGTTCTGCCATTGCATTTATTTGTTTTTCTGACTCTTACCTCTAGGAGAGCACAAGACATTTGGCTTCAGCCCTCCCAGCATGTCAGATGCAGAGAACGCTCAAATTAATTTATCCAGTGAGCGACAGGTTTCTCAATTCCCCTTAGAGAGAAGGGAAATACACAATAACACAATCTCCAATCATCCATGGAATACAGTTTAATCAAGGTTTTGTTAGGCTATTATCAATTTCAGATGGCCTGTGGTTATGAATATGTCTCATCTGTTTTTCCACCACACGGCTAATCTCCTGTAGCTGTGAAAGAGAAATCCAGTGCAGTAAATAATGCAAATCTGTTATAAGCTCTCTGGTGTTTTTGTCCAAGTGAGTGAGGATTACTCCAGACACATTAAGATCATAATGTTCATTGTCGTCTGGTGTGCCCAAACAGAGATGTGTTACCCGTGAACACATGGAGAGGGGAACAACAGATTGATTTCTCTCCAAATCCGATGATCCGTGTGAGACAGTATGATGCATATTAGGGCAAAGGATTGAGAGACGTCTCCCTTCAGATAAAATATGAAATTACAAACCTGTTAGCACCGCTGTCCAGAATGTCATCGCTTCAAATCCAGGATGGACCTGACTCTGACATTGTCTGGGAATGTAATCATTTCCTTCCCTATGTTTGCGTCTGCTGAGAGTAGGAGAGGAAGAAAGTGGGGAGAAATACAATGAAGAGAAAATCAAAACAAAACAGATTATGGTTATTAATAATAGCAGTAAGAGTCTAATTAGTCTAGATTTTTTTGTTGAAGGGATAGCTTATTCTAAAAAGAAAATTCTGTCATTATTTATTCACCCTCATTTCATTTCAACCCTGTATGATTTACTGTACAGTGGTTTCTTTTTTGGGTAATAAAAGGAGAAATTCTGGAGTTATTCTTAGAATGAATGGGTGCTGGTGCTTTCAAAGTCCATACAATATGGAAACGCACCACAAAAATATAATATTTCCATTATTATACATCATACAATAGGCTTGTGTTATAGACAAACAATTAACTCACTGTTCACTGAAAGTCAGGTGTCTATTAATTGTGACTGGATTGATTCATTCAGGATCGTAAACTTATCATTGAGACTTTGTGAAACATATCACAAATTTAATGAAAAAAATCTAATTTGAAAGATTCAGTCACATTGTTGCATCTATAAAACATATGCACATCATGTATGGAGAACATTTATAACTTTTATCATAATTTATTGATAGTTTAGGTCATTTTAAGTTTTAAATCTTCAGTGGCTATTCATTTTAATTGTAAAAAAAAACAAAAAAAAACGACTAGTACGTTATTCAAAACTTGACCTTTTGCGTTTTTCACAAGTCATTCAGGTTTGGAACAACGTGAGGGTGAGTAAATTAATTTTTGCTTTTTTAGTGAACTGTACCATTAAAGTCTGACTGTGGATTCTAGGCTGACTAACCCAAGAAGTAGGCCAGTACTGACACCAGAGGGTCAAAAAGAGTCATTGTGTGAATAAATCAAATGATTTTATACATTATCTTTGCTCTCTGGTGAGCCACGCCTTGCTCTTTCCATGTATTATAAGACAGAGATGAGGTCACCTTCACTGCACGATACGCTCAGAGGTGTCCGCTGACATAAGTCATTAAGTAGTCAGTGGTGTTTTATTGTTGCTGTCTGTGTTTTACCAGAAATTCTGAATGGAGGGGTGTACGTGGACCAGAACAAGTTCCTGTGTCATGCTGATACCATCCACTGGCAGGATATAGTGAAGAACGCTCGCCCTGATCACCTGGTGGTGCCGTCCAATAGCAGCAGCTCATGTGAGTAATCACCAGTCAGAGCATGAGGTGCTAAAATGGATTGTTAATACACAACTGTTCAAGTTTGGGGTCAGAAAGACTTTTTGTGTGTTTTTGAAAGATGTATCTTATGCTCACCATGGCTGCATTTATTTAAGTTAAAATGCAGTAAAACTATATTATAAAATGTTTTTTTTTTTTTTTTTTTTTGTAGTCTAAAATGACTTTTCTATTTAAACATATTTTTATTTTATCAGTGTCACATGATACTTCAGAAATCATTATAATATATTTTTATATTATTATTATTATTATTATTATTCAATTTTTTTATAATATGTATTAGTTTTTGCTGCTTAATATTTTTGTGGAACTGATACATGTTCTTCAGGATTATTTGATTACTAGAAAGTTCAAAAGAGCAGCTTTTATTTGGAATAAAATCATTTATAAAATTGTAATATTTTACAACATGTCTTTATAATGTCTTTACTGTCACTTTTGATAAATTTGCCCTTGCAGAATATTGTTATTAATTTCTTAATAAATAAATAAATAAAACAATCTTACTGACCCCAAACATTTGAAGAGTACTTTCTTTTCATCAAAGAATCCTAAAGAAAATGTTACACAGTGACACAATGTCCAGAAACCATGGAATAATTATTTTTACCATTTTATTAGACATTTATTATTACTTCATCCTCAGATTAAAATTCAGTAACTATTTACTCACACTCAATGAATGAACTCAATGAAACCAGGGAGTTGGCAATCTCCAAAAAGGATTCAAAAACACAATAACACTCTTCATGTGACTATGTTTTACTTTATTTAAGGGTGAGTTTTAATTACTCTTTAAAGAAAAGCTATTTTTTTACAGCTCTTAATGATACTTTTGATAATGTCTCCAGGCTCACAATATATCCAGTCAATCAATCCTCTTGATCGGTTTTGGCTCCCCACTCTCCAAATTAAGGGTGTTGAATTTATAATCCACTATAATCTCTTAGTGTTTCGGGGCAGGGATTGTCCTCATTGATTTTATTTAGTTATTTAGTGAGGTTATTTACAATGTCTGTTCAGAAAAAAACAACAACAGGGAATAAGCAATGCAGCTTTCACCAATTAAAATGCAGTTCTGCCCTTCCAGCCAGTGTTTATCAATGAATTCTTTCCGATGTTTGTAACCTTCAGATTAGGCTAGAAGCAGCCACATGGGCAGCAAAGAAAAGCATAGAATGGTCTTGACAATCAATGTAAACATTAGCATGAGCATCTCTGTCATTATTTATTCACACTGAATCCATTTTCAAACCTGAAAGACATTTTAATGACCAGGAGCTTCAAAGTTTTGTATGGCTTCAGAAGTCAGATTATAATTGAATAGACTACTGTTATGGTGTTGTTTAGAGAGCTGCAGTGTGAAACATTATAATTCCATTGTATGATGGTGAGTGAATGAAGACTATTAGAAGACTGAGCTATTAGAAAGCCGATGGAGCAGCCTTTTTACACCATATCTCACAAAAAATGAATGACAGAGAAATCAAGTACTTAGGCAGAAAAAGAGGAAATGAGGCCGAGAGTGTAAAAACCGTGATGTTTAAAAATGCCTGGCCCATGTAGTTGAAGAGCGTAAGCCACTAGTGTAATTACTCTTAACTGAAGTGGAACAGGGACAGAGGACAACACTCCATCAGTCAGCCATGCTCACACTGCAATTACCCAACAGTCAATTAAGCTTGGGTGGCAGAACAGCCACAGCAGATGAGTGTAACAAAGCCATGCGGGACGTCTCCTCTGGGGCGGGGAGGATTCGGGCAGAGCTCTGGAGAGCCAGGCAGAACATTGTTCTGTCAGTCAACAACGACTCTTTCCCACTTCATCAGAACAGGGTCAGTGCAGATGAAAAGAGATCCAGCCTAAAGCGGAATGGTCCAGATTTCGGTTACTGTGATGAAATGTTATGACAGTATTATGAACTATATGATGCTGACCAATATGGATAGTGTGATGAGAATGCATACTTAAAAATGACGTTTTATGGTCAATATGAAATCAGAACTGACTTTTTTAAGAGACTTATGTTCCTGGTTTTAGTAAATGTTATTTCAAATAAATAATGTTAGGTTGTCATCTTTTATTATAATGCAGAAATTTGCTATGACTAAATGTTTCATCATTTCTGGTTGCAGGTCAGAGGTGTCATAGAGGATGTAATGGACGCTGCTGGGGGCCAAAGGAGGACCAGTGTCAGAGCTGTGAGTGTCAGAAATTGTAAAAAATGTCAAACCATCCTCATTGAAATTAATTAATTTAGATTGTGGCCTTTAGTTCAGTCATTCCTTGATGGTTCTGAATCTGCAACCTCTCAGTAAGCAGCCCAGATCTTTGACGAATACACTGCACCTCATGTTTAATATGATGCCACCATCCTTTTTATGATCAGAGCTTTTCGTGATCAGAGTGAATTTACCATTTGAAAATGAAACGATAAATAAAGTTATAATCCTGGAGTTATGGCCTAGCAATGCTTTGAGCTGTGGTGTTTATGTGGGGAATAAAATGTTAGTTTTAGTTAGTTAGTTTGGACCGCAAATCACACTCATGGTACTTTGATGCCATATGCTGATCAGTTTGCACATTGCCGATGCATCTCGATTGAGCCTAATTTAGTTTCTTCTGCTGTCCGATTCATACATGTACAGTTGAATACCAGTCCTCTCACTCTCCCTTGTGTTGCTTCTCCTCTCTGTTTATTGCCATACAAAAAGCAGAGAGGATCTGTATGGTATTTTGAGCTGAAACTTCACAGGCACAATCACGAGAGCCATAAGATTAATATTACATCTTGTTAAAAGGGGCTTAGGTGCCCTTTAACAAAATTTAACACTCCATGTTGAGGATCTAGAAGAAGGGGTGTGTGTGTGGCAAAAATCACGGTAACAAACAGCCTATTGTGGGTTATAACTTTTTTTTATTTCAAATTACTTTTCATAGCATACATTATCAACCAGGATGGAGAAAAAAACATCTCACAGAAGTAACTTTTACTCATGAATATAATATCTAGACACTGCAGATACAGCCACCAGAGTGAGGTGAAGAGTCGTTCCACTGTGAGAGTTCCTCAGCTATCTTCACAGGCTCAGTACGACACCTCCAGCAGGCCGTGGCATGCAGCTGCCCTCCCAGTGCAGGATAATTGAAGAGAGAGACGGGCAGCCTGACTCTCCATCTCCTCTCACGTGTAGCGGCAGAAACCAGCTGCACTTAAAACTGTTGAGATTAATTACATCAGGTCCCTCAAAACTCTCACACACAGTCATATCCTCAGTCTCTCTCTTCCAGGCTTCCACTCAACAAGCTTGATCACAACTCACCATAACTCTGATTTCCCCCGGCGTGCTCTTATAATGCAGTCAAATGCTAAGTCAGACTGCTCAAAAACATGTCATTACCCCTGCCTCGAAAAGCTCACTAATGCACACGTAAGAATCTCTTTTTAAGGACAAAACACTCAGCTTCTACCGGATTTAATTCTGTTGAAAAAAAGAAACCGTTTTTAAAATTTTCATGTTGGAAAAAGAAATCTCGCATGGCAGTTATTTTGCATTACAGTCTCCTGTGTCATTAACATGAGCTGGAAGAGAAGGAAAGCTAATAGGCAGGCCCACACAGATTCTGTGCAAAATCATTTCTGTAGAAACTGTCCCACAGAATCTGAACACCTTTCATTTAGAAGGTTATGAACATTTTCTGCTCCTTGCATATTCATACGCAACTGATGTGGAGCTAAATTCATTCTGAAATCGCCATGTGATTTCTAGTCACTGTTACTGTATATTGAATTTAGTGGTGAATTTGACAATATTTAAAATAAATCATTTTTGCATCTGATGGTGTTGATCCTTATAAAGTAATTGACAAGGATAATTCAATTAAAAACAGCTTTTTTTTTTTTTTTTTTTTTGCTGTTATTTTAGTGTAAGATTTTATTTTTCAGGTTTTCATTTTCATTTTTCACTCTCCCCTAAAAAGTGCAGAGAGTCTGTTGAATCTGTCTGGACATTCTAACAGTATTTCTATGAGACCATGTATCTATTCACGACAGTATCATCGCACAGATGAGTAGAGCAGAGCAATTTCACTTTACAGAACGGCAGCAAAACTATCTTGTACCTGAAGTTTGTACTGCCCTGGTGATATCACCATTTATTAATGAAATTGACAATCATTTTTATAGACTTCTCCGTACAGTAAAATGGTTTGGTGGGTCAAGTAGGAGAATATGAGCCTTTTCCCTTCTCAAATACCCCCTAATGATTTCATCATTTCACCCTGTCCCTCCATCTGGGTACCAACACACTCTTATTCTTCTTGTTCAGTTTTGTTTTCATTGTTTTCAACAGAAAATCTGTTATTTACTTGAACAGGCGCTTCTGTCTCTATGACTGTGTTCTAAATCTAACAAGCATACTAGCTAACATGGAACCACGTGAGCAGTGGCATGCATAGACCTCTTGATGGGCAGGGGCGAAATGGTGTTACGAGGTCACAGTCGGAGATGGGGTGGGGGGGGATATTAATTGGAGGACAAAGATTTATAAAGACAAAGCTTATTACTTTAAGGTAACAAAATATGAAAAAGCATGGCAGATATTTTGGCAAAAGCGGGAGAAGTCTTTGTAATTATTTTCTCCTTTTTATTAAAAAAAAAAATTTGAACAAAGATATACATTACAAATACACATAATATACAAATCAAAATAAACCGTGCTTTATTTTCATGTACAATAGTATATAGCAGGAGCATTCAAATTTTTTTATGAACAAATAAAAATAAAACACTATATACATTGATTCCCTTTTAAAGTAACTGTATTAATTTTTTTCAGTGAAGAGTTTTGAGTGATTTTTCTCTTTGTGTTTGGTGTTTTATTAACAGTAAAGGAATAATTCACCCCCAAATTTAAATAGGTTAGTGTTTTGTTTTTTAAACCTTCATGTACCCACACTTTCAACCTTCAAGTTTCCTCCTCCTGCTAAACATCAACTCTATTTTGAAGAGAAAAAAACAAACATTTGCTAGTTCACAGTGACTTCCATATTACCCCCCCCCCCCCCCCCAACTAAATTATCCCTTTACTATCCCTTTAATTACAGTCGGCAGCAGGTAGCCTACTGTCCCTTTAAAACCTGCTCACATCTATTATACAGACATGCATCTGTTTCATTCAGTTGTTTACTTTCATTTTAGACAAAAATGTTTTTGTGCATGCGCTTTGAGTGCGCTCAGACAAACCACACGTCTGAACAGTACACGAATGAAACATTTAAATAACCATTAAGGCGTTAAAGCCGATGCGCACACACACACACACACACACACACAAAAGTACTTTTGTGAATAAGTGCAGTGTCCCATGAGAGTAACTCTATCGCTGAGTTATCACTGATGTTAATGTCTGTCGCACTATATTAATTCTGCGGCGCCAGAACTGCATCTGATAGAATGTGCACTGTAGCACAATACAACGATATTTGTTCAAAAGCAGATTGTGGAGACATTTGTCAAAAATCTAGATATTGCACACCCCTACCCTCGGCAGAAATCGTGGACCGGGGGGCAGACCGGACCACAAGGGCACTTTAGCGTCAGCCACTGTTCGTAAGTAATCGATTTGGAACAGCATCTCAAAACTCTGTGTCGTACAAATAGCTAAACACAAAGGAGATGGCTCTCAGCTGATTTCAATAGAGTTTTGCATTAGCTTGTTGCTAAGCTAACTTTGTGAAGCTCTTTACAGTATAAAGGACAAGGTTCACAGTACACGATTTTTAATAGAACATTCCATTTCTAATTATAGTGAACTTTTGTACTCTTCATAAAATGTTATTTATTGAAATAAATGTATACAGTCCTGTTCAAAGTTTGGAGTCAATTTTTTTTTAAGAAATTAAAGGATTAATTCACTTCCATAATAAATATTTCCTGACAATTTATTCCCATGTCAACCAAGATGTTCATGTATGTCTTTTTTCAGTTGAATGAATGAATTATGAATGAATTATGCATTTATATAGCGTTTTTATAGTGTATTGTTGTTGTACACCCAAAGCATCCACTTGGATGATGCAAAAAGAACACACCAGCTACAAGTGGAGAGTAGAGAGAGTAACAGAGTCAATCACGTGATTGGGGATTTTTAGGAGGCCATGATTGACAAATGGCAGGGGGTCAATTTGGCCAGGACACTGGGGTAATACCCCTACTCTTTACGAGAAGGCCATGGGATTTTTAATGACATCAGAGAGTCAGGACCTCAACGTCTCATCCGAAAGATGGAATAGAAATTAAGTTTTTTGAGGAAAACATTCCAGGATTTTTCTCCATAGAGTGGACTTCAATGGGGATCAATGGGTAGATATTCCAAATTGCAGTTTCAATGCAGCTTCAAAGGGCTCTACACGATCCCAGCCAAGGAAAAACGGTCTTGTCTAGTGAAATAATCAGTCATTTTCTAAATAAAAAAAATGTATATGTTTAACTACAAATGCTTGTCGTGCACAATGAGAGAGATAATCATGCTGCTTAACTTCTTTTTTTTTTTTTTTTGGAATTGCATGCTATGATACAGAGGCATCATTATTTACTCATTCTCATATACTGTAGTTCCAAATTCATCTAAACTGTTCTGGTATGGTAAAATCTGTGTAACTATTCTCCAAAAATGCCTATGTTATTTTCCATAACACACGTAACAGCATATTGGTTTGGAGCAAAAATTAAATAATTTTTTTTTTTTTTTTCTGTGAAGTAAAAATGTTGCAAACATAAGCAGCTCACTAGGTTTTGGAGAAGACCCTGTTCTCTCTTTCTTTTACTGTCTAGTATATTCTGATCTCATTTAGATAGTCTTAAACAAACCTTTGCACTGCCTCCACAAAAACACTACATGTCACCGCACTGCACCAGATAAGTCTGTTCTCTCTTCTCCCCTCGTCTCGCCGTCCTCACCTTTCTTCTCATCACAGTGGTTAAATCCACAGCTTGCCTCGTCACCAGCCTCCTAGCTTGAGTAGTCTTAATTGTCAGAACGATAAGGATGAAGTAATTGGAGAACTGTGCAACTGTGAAATGGATTTGAGTTCCATCTCACGCTAATGAAACCATTTAGTAAGAGCATTAAACATTCTCACTGGATTTTTGCTCTAGCTTTTCTGTCATTTTTGCCAACTTAAATTTGTATTTCTTCTCAACCCAGTGGATACTGAGTAAATATTTCAAACAAGTGTATTCAAATAATGATTTTTTTAAGCATAATTAGACTTGGAATCAATTTGTGCATTGCTAAACTGGGATTACATCTTAACAAGAGCACCACTTTTTGACCTGAAATCGGTCTGCGCAATAAAACACGGCATTTGTGCTGCTAATGAAACTCTCAGAGGCTTAATATTCTGTACTTTATAGTCGTCTGTGTATTTTATCAGATTGATAGTGTATAACTGCCAGTGCCACATGTATTTTTAAAAGCGTGTTTTATGGCAAATGAATCAGCAACATCATTTTTCTGAGTGGCTCTTTAGTTCAGTGCAGTGTCTTTTGTTTTTGAAAAATAAGCCATTTGGTGTCTATGCGGTAATAGATTGCACCACCATAATGGCAGTGGTAAAGTGGTATTTCAGAGGAAGGCCAGTTCACACTAAATCTGTTCATATAATAACTTTTATACACATGCCTCTCATAGTGAACTGAATATGTACGGAATATGTAGATTACCTTTTTCTATCAACATTTTAGTTTCAGTGTTATAGAAATGTATAAGGGAAAGTGTGTATAAAAAGAGATCACCATGCAAATTAGATTTTATTACAGTTCTCTTAAAAGGGTCATATCAAACATTTTTATTATAAAGTTTTATAATGGCCATTAACCTTTCTCTCTAATCCTTAACAAATAAACAAGTTGTATCTGTCTGACTTTCACCACACAAAAAAAAAAAAAAAAAAAACACCTGGATGGGCCCTGTTTTGGTGACCCAGTCGGTATCACTGATGTGTAAACACAGCTGATCATGTGATCATTTTTAGATGTAAAGTTTAAGAGGTTCAGAACAAGTTTTCTCTCTCACGCAGATGAGCTTAGTTTATATAGAACACAAGCTCTGAAAGTTCTAATATTTTTCAGTAATCAGTGCGTCTTGCATGAATATTTAAAATATAAATATTCAATTAGCATGAGATCAAAAAAGTTGGATGTATAATAAATATACTAAAATTAGAAAATGTTTAAAGTAGTTTTAGATGAAGTATAGCATGTTACCCAGCAGGGAACTGCTGTCACAACTTGAAATTTTGTAATCATACCCAGATCTGAATCCTGTCTTACAAACTCTTGATAAAGAATTAACAAGCATTTGTAAAAGTCTGGGTGGTGTTTGTCAGCCTGAACAAGCATACACATACAAATGCTGCTGTGGAAATTACAGCATTTTACAACCACTGTGCTACCAACACACACACTCATATTCATACAAGGACCGATACATAAATGAAAATGACAACCTTTGTAGGGTTAGAGTTAGAAAAAGCAATGCCTTTCTCACCAACCCTAAACCTTTGTATTGTAGTGTGCCTATGTATCCCCCATTTGGATGGGAATTCTATTGTGCTCCTGAGGTTCGTTCCCATCCTGGCAATGTAAGAAGAGATACAGTATGTCAGCCAAGCTTTCGTGTCTGCGTTTGCATCCTTATAGTTTGTAAAGGATATTTCTGACCTTATTTCAAAAAGCTCCCCAAGCTCATTCAGCAGCTACGCTGGAGATGTATTCTGCATGCCATATGGTTGGAATTACTGTGAATGTCTGTATGCATTACTATGAGTATCAGTAGCAGAAATAGGAAAGCAGTGCAGCTTTGTGATCACCATCACTCTATAGTTAAAGAGACCACACACCCCACATGTTCTCCCTGGTTAGAGCTCTGTTTACTTATAGTATGACTTTTACAGGCATCCAGACAGCTGTGTAGTACAATGAGGCATTATGGTTAAAGAAATCATCACACAAATGCTCATTTAAAATGCATATTTCTTTTACATTTTCCCTTATCTCTTGTTCTTTCTCAGTGACGAAGACCGTGTGTGCTGAGCAATGTGATGGCCGCTGTTTTGGGCCGTACGTCAGTGACTGCTGTCATCGTGAATGTGCTGGAGGCTGTTCTGGACCAAAGGACACCGACTGCTTTGTATGTCTTCAGTATTCCTGTAACACACTCATGCACTCAATCATATTAGGGACTGCAGTGTCTAGTACTGTCCTGTGTTGACTAGTCATGAATCACATGACTTCAGTTTGTTCTACAGTATATGGTGACAGCAGGCCGAAAATTCCTCTGTCTACAAACTGTGTCTTTGTGTGTTTGGCTGTAATTGTCAAATATAAAGTGGGATTTCACAGTCTGAGTTCATCAGCAATTTTGCATGTTTCTATTTGAATACAGTTTTTTTCATTACAATTTATTTATTCGGCATCATAATTTGAGTGAAAGGTTAAGAAATAAAAATATTCCTAAAGCATTTATTGATCTTAGTTAATGGTAATGTCAACATTTACTAATATATTATTAAAATATAATAATGTATTTGTTCATATTATTTAATGGACCTACATGAACTAACAATGAACAGTTGTATTTGTATTAACTAAGGTTAACAAAGGTTAATAAATAATGCATTAACTAATGTTAAATAATGGGACCTTTTTGAAAAATAACATGAATTTCAGAATGTCAGGATTTTTATTTATTTATTTTTTTCAACACAAGTTACATAATCAGCATCACCATTTGTGAAAAGTGAAAGTTCAATGGAAAAATGTACATTAATTTCAGAATATCTCAGTATTTTGTTAGCTTCAGGGTCAGCAGCACTTGAGCTGCGTGAACTTCACAAATTTGTGTCAAGCCTGGTTATCATGTTTTCCAGCATGATTTAAGGTGATCCAATGAGATGATCCAATGAGTATCTTGAGCTTCAAAGGAAGTAAGAACATTTGATATAATTAGAATATTCGATTTTGAATCCCTTATTTTCAATGAGGACTCTTTGAACCCAACTGTATGTATAATTATGCAAATGTGGAAGTGCCGTGAAACTGGTGTGGTCATGCTCAAACATTAAATCAACAAACAGTCAACATCTTGTATGGGCTACTAGTCAAGTTCAAACCCTAACTTTTTTATATCCAGTGTCAATTTTACATTCCAGCTCTCCATTTTTGAGTTTTTGTTCTTCAATGAAATTCAATTCTCCAAAATAGATCCATGTTGCCTACAGATGAATCGCTTTTGACCAAAAATCTCCCTATAGGACATGTTCTTTGCACGGGAGATACCATTAAAATCTCATTTCCACCCACAATACCTTGCTGTGAATGAGACTGGGGGCCAAACCTCTGTAGCTCTTTTGTTACGTGCTGCCTGGGCAGATCCCGAGTGTCTTTGACTGCTCCTTATCTCTCCGGCCCTTAGAGAAAGCGATTTATCGCACCTCTTTGGTTTTTTTAATTAGTTATCCTCAGCTGTAATCATTGGTATTGTACTTCACAATTTTTCCTTTTTAATTGAAAATGCACTTTTGCTGTATGCATTGGGATTTGGATCAATGCCTTTATTTATTTATTTATTTATTTTACATCTCAGCCACTCTTAAGGAAGAAAACAGTTCTTTTGTGCATCTGACGGCAGGCTGATAAAGCAAATAACTTTTATATTCTGTAAGCCTGTTTGAATCATTATTTATTTGTAGCATTGCTACTTTATATTGCTTATATGCGGTATTGGTGTTGGTTGACATACTTTTTTTGTGGGTCGGAGCTGATTAGTGGAGCAATTTTGTGTTCAGGCACATTTTTCTATTGCATGAAATCCTAAAATGAGACTGTACAAGTAGCAACATAAGTTTTGTCAGCTGTTTTATTAAATAAATGTGTATTGCTGTCAATAACTTTGTTTCTCTGTGTCCAGGCCTGCACTAATTTCAACGACAGCGGTGCATGTGTGACGCAATGCCCTCAACCCTTCGTCTACAACCCCAACACGTTCCAGCTGGAGCACAACCCACGGGCCAAATACACATATGGAGCATTCTGCGTCAAAAAGTGCCCACGTAAGACAGACAGAGCAAACTAAGACAAACATGTGTATGCTTACGCACACGCTTCTAGCTGGATCTTTCACTCACATAAATGGATATCAGGTGCCATGTTGAGGCGCGTTCATATTTGGGAATGCAAGCATGTTTCAGATTGACTGCAAATGAATCGGACCGGCTGCACCTGAGTCCTTGCGCTCCTCTGAGCCCCTGATGTGATGCGGTACCCATTTAGAGCCCCAGGAGTAAGCATGTCTGCTAAATCTCACTCAGCTTCTTGACTTCTGATTTCCTCATTGACTTGAGGAAGGAAGGAAGGAAAG
The DNA here is from genome assembly GCF_003368295.1 of Carassius auratus. Taxonomy (NCBI): domain Eukaryota; kingdom Metazoa; phylum Chordata; class Actinopteri; order Cypriniformes; family Cyprinidae; genus Carassius; species Carassius auratus. The sequence goes on from NC_039276.1 coordinate 6,980,624, forward strand.
AAGGAAGGGTATGTGTATCCCAGGGGTCTTCAACAGAGGATCAGTGGCAGAACAGCAGGGGGTCCACCAATTTTTTGATCTCAAAATAATTAATGTGAAAATAGTAAAATATGCATTAAAACTGCATCAAGTTAATCCTCATGTTCTGTTCAGATTTTTATTTATTTATTTATTTATTTTTGCTTCTCAGACACCAATAATATTTGTGTAACTAAATTTATTTTACACTTGTATTATTTTAATAAGTTACTCTAACCTGATCAAATCCTAGTAGAGAGATATTATAAGGTGATGCATTCCGTTTTTTTTGCCAGTCATGTGATTTGGGCCTGCTGAAAATGTTCAGCTTCGTCTTCACGTGAAAATTTACATAAAAAATATATTAAAATAGAAAACAGTTGTTAACATTGTAATACAGTTTCACAATATTTCTGTGGTTTCTGTATTTTAATCAAATAAATGAACCCTTGGTGAGCATAAGAAACTTATTTCAAAAACATTACATACTAATCCCAAACCGACTTTATGAAATGTAAGCATGTTTAATCAGAAGTGTCCTGAATTTTCAACTTGATACTTCAGTGATTGTTATTATTATTTTTTTTTTTTGAGCTATTAAATTTTCTGAGCTATTAAACTTTCTGAACAGAATTCCCACAGTCATAGATAACCTGGTAATATCAGGGAATTTGAAAATGTAATTTCCAGGTTATGCAAATTAACAAGATCCTAATATATTGAATTGGCTAGAAGGCTAGAAATTGCTCTTTTTGAATGGCAACTCTATAAATTTCATGAACATCTAGAAACGTCATGGAAATTAATGTGTCAAGAAGTGCAGGGATCCTGCCCGAGACACCAAACAGAACAGTTAACTTCAACCACAGCAAAATAATTTATTGTCCAGTCCACATTAAAATGTATCTAATAGAATTAAAATGCACATCTTTAATGTTTGTTTTATTTGCTTTGCAATGTCAGCACCATGACAAAAGTATGTCAATATATCACTATACATACAATTCAACACATTCTTAAACAGAAAGTTCCTGTTCCTTCTCTATTTCTCTATCCAATGAGAATAGACCTGACGGGGTAATTATGGAGATAGAAATCTTTCGTACCAGCTATTGTATCTTTCATTGTAACAATAAAGCTTAATGTGAATTGACCTGACTTCTTTGAAAAGAAGCGAACGGTGAAAGAATGAAAGAGAGCTGTGATAACAGTGATGATAGGTGAGCACGAGTGCCATGATTCCCTCTTGCTGGGCCGCCACTGCTGCAGAATGAAGGGTTTTCACACTGACAGACACCCACTCCAGTGCTCAGTCCACGATGAATGTTATTGTGCAGTACTCAGAGACCCGCCCCAAAACCCAAACCGCCCTCCACAGTCACGCAAGACCAGTTTATTCAGTGGGGCGACTGTGAAGTGCTCAGTTTCTCTTGGCTGTCAGGGTTGAGAAGGTGAGGGCTGTGTTTTTACCCAGGGTTATTTGTTCTCCTGGTGTCAGATGTTAAATCTAGTGCCACGTAGTTCTTCACAGTAAGAGTCTGAGATTCACGTTACATGTAAGAGGTGCAGAGAGATGTCCATCTTTCTTTATCTGTCCCTCCATGATCCCCTCTCTTCTCTCTGGTGATGGATGCCACGCTGCACAGTCACTGCTGGAGATGGGTTCTTTCCTTCACGCACACAGTCACAGTCCCCACTGCATCCGTGTGGATGTGTTAATGGTTTTTGTCTGGGAATGGATGTTTCTTCTCTACCATTTTAAAAAGTCAATGGCCTTTTTCAGAGAGATTGCTAAGAGTTAGAGCATTCCACCATCTGACCGTTTGTTCTGCTTCTGTGTGTGGTATGGCAGATAACTTTGTGGTGGACCACAGCTCCTGTGTCAGAGCCTGTCCCACCAACAAGATGGAGGTGGAGGAGAATAGGATCAAGATGTGTATCCCCTGCACTGATATCTGCCCAAAAGGTGATCACACACACATCATCAGAGGTTACCAAAATGCCATGTATTAGGGTTGCCACCAAAACAAATTTCTATTTGTCAGTTTCAATACCATTGAAAATTTAATAATTTGTGATTAATGTAAGTAATTTGCTGCATTTCATTTTATCTTTATTTCAATAAACAATATAGATTTAAATAGTTTAGTTAACATTATTTAATAAATTCTTAATTTAAAGTATATTTACATTTTATAATGATTTATATGGTAAATAATGACAAGTCACTCAACTGTTATCAGGATAGTGCAGCCTTTCCAGTGAACAAGCTATCTTGTCCGACAAGCAGTGCTGTGTTGTGACAAAACTAGCTTTTTTTATTATTATTATTATTTTTAAAGAGCTTGACTTTAACATCTTTAAAGCAATTTAGCAACCTACAATTCAAATTAGTTTCCACAGTTATACTGCAGTAATAGCAAAACCTTTGAAACCTTGCTTACCAATTTCTGAAAGGATCATTTCACCTGAAATTCATTAATCTTTCTCTCGAAGTTTTCTGTTTCACACAGTTTTCTGGTTTGTTACAGCATGCGATGGAATCGGCACTGCCAGCCTTCAAATGGCTCAAACCGTAGACTCCAGCAACATCGACAGATTCATCAACTGCACCAAGATCAACGGAAACCTGGTGTTCCTCATCACAGGCATTAAAGGGTGAGAGTTGCTCCTTCGAACCATCTATTGGCTCGCTTCACAGCCATTACACTCTGCTTTACAGCTAAATATCGGATATTGGATTGTCGGAAGCCATTTGACCTCTGTTGCATCCTTTCATCAGATAACATCAGCTTTAATGATGCAGGAGGGGAATCATGTAGAAGAAAAACACTAGGGAAGCCCTTCACATCAAGGCTGTGTTAAAAAAAAGACACTGGCCAGTTTAATAGCACACGTTAAACGTACCGTTAAAACACTTTTTGGGTTCAGACAGTCAAGCAAGACCTATGAGACCTTCTACTGACTATCAAGACGACCACAGTTAATGTGATTTTATATAAGAAATGTGCTGCCCCCTTTTTATATAAGTGCTGTGAAATATTTGATTGTCAGATTGTCAAGAAGTCTTTTGACCTCTGGTTGACCCGTTCCCTCCATTGGCCTTTTTTGATCCCGCTGTCTCTGATTGGTCGACCCTCTAACCCCATATAGCTGACTCTGCTCTTAAAGAGCAATCCAGGGCCAAAGCCATGTGCACACACACATACATCTTGATAGGCATACAGATGACATCATCTCCACCACAAACTGTGATATGGAGTGCAAATATGTCTTACATGTATTCCCCACACAGACACTCTCACACACGCTGCATCAGCAGGTGTTCTGGACGCATCCTCCCTAAAGATCTCCGGCTCAATGGTGCTATTAAATTCTGCTGTACTGTGCAACAGAATAGCATAAGGCATGGTGACTTGGAAAAGATGTAGAAAATTCAACATACTGGGATGGATGGAGTCAGCAGGCACTGGTCAGAGTGGATTTGTGTTGATAGCCTGCACTTTGATAATAATTGGCTTTATGTTTAAGAGCTTGTTTCATAATCAGCTTCATCTGTTAGAAAAAAAATGCAGATTTTCTTCGATGTAAAAATGTTCCTGTCAGTATATACCAAGTATTAATGTACTTGCATCAATCTCTGTGTGTTACAGGGACGTATACCACAACATAGAGCCTCTGGATCCAGAGAAACTCAGCGTGTTCCGCACCGTCCGAGAGATCACCGGTAAGTCAAGTTAGTTTTATTTGGATTGGGATTTTACATATATAATAGCATAATACATATTATTTTAAAGCATCTTTGAAAAAATAATAGAGAAAATTAAGCAAGTAAAAAAAAAAAAACATTTGAATAAACCTTGAGAGGAAGCAGTACTCAGCAAGGGGAGCCCATCTTCCTCTGGCAGGCACATACTGTAATCTATATAAATAGGTGCTGTTGGACAATTTTTAATAGCTACATCACACACACACACACACACACACATATATTTTTATATATATTACACATATAAATTATTTATTAATTAATATTATCAGGAAGTGATATGTACCATTTCTTAACTCTTGTTACTACAAATTCATACCACAAATCATCTTGGATGTCCTTTTCTTCTTCTTCTTTTTAATAAATTATTACTTTTATTCAGCAAGAACATGTTAAATTGATCAAAAGAGACAGTTAAGGCATTTCATGTTACTTTGAATAAATTCTGTTCTTTTTAACTTTCTTTTTATCAAAGAAAAAATGCAATGTATCACAGTTTCCACAAAAATATTTAGCAGCACAATTATTTCCGACTTGTTTATGATGATAATAAAAATGCTTCTAGAGCACCAAACCATCTGATTTCTGGAGGATCTTGTGACACTGAAGCCTGGAGTAATGCCTGCTGAAAGTTCAGTTTTGTCGTCTAAGTTGTAAAGTGCAAAATATATTAAAAAAGAAAATAGTTATTTTAAATCATAATAATGCTGTTTTTACTGTATTGTTGATCAAATAAATGCAACATAAGTGGGCATAAGAGCCTTCTTTCAGAAACATAAAAAATATTACCAACTCCAAACGGTTTGCTCAGATTAAAATGGAAATATTTTACCTACATAAATATGTACCTTTATGCTTATAAGAGTATCGTGTTTTTAGCCACCTGCTATCACATTCTGAAATCAATTGAGTCACATTTCCTTTGCGCTTGTGTGATGACTTTTATTTGTATAACACACTAAGAAAGTGTTCCAAATCTGTCACTAATAGGGTTCCAAATCAGTTAGGGTGCTGCCTAACTGCAAGGCAGCTTCTTTCTTTTCAGAACATTAATATGCTTTCATAAAGAAGGGCCTGCGAGAAAAAGAAAAATGCTGGTTCGCATACCCAGATTCACATAATCCAGCTGATTTATTGATAAATACATAAAAAAATGTATAACACAGCACAGAGGAAAAGATCTAATGTATTTGTGCATTTGTAGATTTGTGTATGTGTGTGTGATGTGTGTAAGGGAGTGTGTGTTTGTACGAGTCTCCATTTTTCAGCAGCGAGGCCCTATATATGATGAATACATGATGAGGGAGATTTATCCAACTGAGCAGAGCTTCCCATAGGAGAGCAGGACTCCTGGCTTATAAGAAACATGAAAGCAGTTGAAAACACTTCTCTCTCTCTCTCCCTTTCAAGGTTTACCTCTCTCGCTCTCTCTTGCTATGGTGACAGTGAAGAGGGCTCTCCAAGTCAGTGAGGCATGCGTGTCAGCCTGTCACATCTATATGGATGTGGCCACAGTCTCTGACAGAACAATGTCTTCACTGGCTAGGTGTTATTTCTGCTCTGTGACCCCAGCTTGAAGATTTTGACAGATTCAGATGCGCCTGCTATATGTATTTCTTTACAGTGGGTTTTTAAATTGAATGTGTTTATTAAGTTTGACACTGAATTCAGTGTAAATTCTTGGCAAACGCATGAGAAGGTCATCTAACTGTCAGGAGTTGCAGCAAAGAAAGAACCTTCAGATGGCTGTAAAATGCATAATCCCTGTTCCTTAGCACCGACCAAGTCTGTTATTTAATTTTTGTATGACTCCCAGTAAACCCCAAGCACCCTGACTGACATTAAATGAACATTTCATGGTCTCAGTCGGATGCTTCCCCACCAGTATTTAAAGATTTGGGAAAATGCTTGCAGCTCTTGCTGGCACTGCCTTCAGCTCAAGCCCAGTGGGAATCATCTCTCAGAAGAGATGGTCTGAAGAGGCTGACCTGATTTACCCTCTACTCTGTCTCAAGTCTTGAGGGAGGGGTTAGTCCTATACGGAGCCCCGCACATGACACACAGGAAAAATATAAAGCTAAATCATGTCCACGATTTATTAATTCGTTCCCTCAATGTACCACGATTACTATTGCGTTCACTCAATTTATGAATTGTGCGCACAGTTTACTAATTCATTCCCTAGATTTGCTAAATCGTGCGCAAAAGCGATAGATATGTAAAGTAATATATTGTGAGAGTGACGCGTTACCATGTCCCATACGACTCAAAATAATAAACCACAAAGTTAACAAAACAATGTACTCCACTGTGCTGAGCAAGCATCTCTCTGCTTTCCTATTTCCCATTTATAAAGTCATAAGTATGAGCTCGTTGCATTCTTTTCTGTTTAAAATAAGTGGACAGTGGTTAGTGAATGCTAATGCTTAGCCTAAATGATATATGATACATGTATATATGTGTGTGTGTATATATATTATAATTATATGTATTTCTTTTCAGCCAACCAGCAGTTTTCTTTACTTCAATGTTTTAAACGATTTAATGTTTTTTGAAAGTTTCTTATACTTGACAATGCTGCATTTATTTGCAGTAATAACTGTTGATTTATTAGCCTATTAAAAGTAAGAAATATGAAAAAAAAAAAAAAAGTAAAAAAAAAAATACATTATTATTACCTTTGACATTTCTGTCCCCCTCCCCTCTCTGAAATAATGGCCACACTCCTGAAGTAACGTTATCAAAAGCATTTTGCCAGCTTTAGTATCATACTGATGCACGTACAGTATAAACTCTCTGGAGTCAGCAGCTGTGTTTTGTGTTACTCAGACTCATTTTTAGCAGTGCCCTTTGTGTTTCTTGCAATTCATTTGTGGGGCAGAATTACTCCCCTGATGTTAGTCTGAAGCCGACAGGTGTTCGCTGGGACCTCGTTAGCACTATTAGCATGATGAAGTCTCGCCTCCACATGTAAAATAAACAGATTACAACACAGACAGACAAGCGGCCCACTCTCAAGGCACTCTCAAGGCACTGCACACACACTCCTTCAGACTTCCTGTCGTTTAAGGCAATGAATGTCAGCAGACACCAAGCTAAAGACACCTCACTGAGACACCTCCTCTAATCTGCTTCCACAACCTCAGTTTAATTTAAACAAGCAGTGGAAAATTCTAAATCTCAAGTTTTTAACCCCTTTTTTTTTTTTAAATGATCAGTTTCTAAGAGTGAACATAATGAAATTTGTGTCACTTTTTGTAGGTTTTGCATTCATAATAAATAGTCTGGCTATAAACAATTTGAAAAAAGCTAAATTAATGTAAAAATATAATAAGTTATATAATAAGTTATGATTTATTGATGCCAGGTCTCTCTCCTCCAGAAAACCATCACTGGAAGCACATTTCTTAATTGAATGGATGCATTTATATTTACTGTAGTCTTTTCCGGTAGACATGCCAATGAATGTGGAAATTTAATTTTAACGAAGCACCGAGAAGCAGGCCAGGAATGATTACTGCAAGCCTAGAGATATGACCATAAATTCTGAACAGGAATAATATTTATATTAGCCTCTTAACACGATACAACTTTTGCTCAAACATGATGCTCCGAAAGTAATGATCTACTTTGAAGGCAATCAAATATCACGTATTACTGGAAATATGCACCATCCAGGCTTTGCATTGGAATAATTTATGTTCTCCTTGTCCTTGAAAAAGAAAGTCCTCTTTTTTTATTCTTTCTCAGGGCCTGTTTGTCTTTTCTTTGTGTGAATGCACGGGATTGTCTTCCCTTTTATTTATATATATATATATATATATATATATATACAGTCTTGTTCAAAATAATAGCAGTACAATGTGACTAACCAGAATAATCAAGGTTTTTAGTATATTTTTTATTGCTATGTGGCAAACAAGTTACCAGTAGGTTCAGTAGATTGTCAGAAAACAAACAAGACCCAGCATTCATGATATGCACGCTCTTAAGGCTGTGCAATTGGGCAATTAGTTGAATTAGTTGAAAGGGGTGTGTTCAAAAAAATAGCAGTGTGGCATTCAATCACTGAGGTCATCAATTTTGTGAAGAAACAGGTGTGAATCAGGTGGCCCCTATTTAAGGATGAAGCCAACACTTGTTGAACATGCATTTGAAAGCTGAGGAAAATGGGTCGTTCAAGACATTGTTCAGAAGAACAGCGTACTTTGATTAAAAAGTTGATTAGAGAGGGGAAAACCTATAAAGAGGTGCAAAAAATGATAGGCTGTTCAGCTAAAATGATCTCCAATGCCTTAAAATGGAGAGCAAAACCAGAGAGACGTGGAAGAAAACGGAAGACAACCATCAAAATGGATAGAAGAATAACCAGAATGGCAAAGGCTCAGCCAATGATCACCTCCAGGATGATCAAAGACAGTCTGGAGTTACCTGTAAGTACTGTGACAGTTAGAAGACGTCTGTGTGAAGCTAATCTATTTTCAAGAATCCCCCGCAAAGTCCCTCTGTTAAAAAAAAAAGGCATGTGCAGAAGAGGTTACAATTTGCCAAAGAACACATCAACTGGCCTAAAGAGAAATGGAGGAACATTTTGTGGACTGATGAGAGTAAAATTGTTCTTTTTGGGTCCAAGGGCCACAGGCAGTTTGTGAGACGACCCCCAAACTCTGAATTCAAGCCACAGTACTCAGTGAAGACAGTGAAGCATGGAGGTGCAAGCATCATGATATGGGCATGTTTCTCCTACTATGGTGTTGGGCCTATTTATCGCATACCAGGGATCATGGATCAGTTTGCATATGTTAAAATACTTGAAGAGGTCATGTTGCCCTATGCTGAAGAGGACATGCCCTTGAAATGGTTGTTTCAACAAGACAATGACCCAAAACACACTAGTAAACGGGCAAAGTCTTGGTTCCAAACCAACAAAATTAATGTTATGGAGTGGCCAGCCCAATCTCCAGACCTTAATCCAATTGAGAACTTGTGGGGTGATATCAAAAATGCTGTTTCTGAAGCAAAACCAAGAAATGTGAATGAATTGTGGAATGTTGTTAAAGAATCATGGAGTGGAATAACAGCTGAGAGGTGCCACAAGTTGGTTGACTCCATGCCACACAGATGTCAAGCAGTTTTAAAAAACTGTGGTCATACAACTAAATATTAGTTTAGTGATTCACAGGATTGCTAAATCCCAGAAAAAAAAATGTTTGTACAAAATAGTTTTGAGTTTGTACAGTCAAAGGTAGACACTGCTATTTTTTTGAACACACCCCTTTCAACTAATTGCCCAATTGCACAGCCTTAAGAGCGTGCATATCATGAATGCTGGGTCTTGTTTGTTTTCTGACAATCTACTGAACCTACTGGTAACTTGTTTGCCACGTAGCAATAAAAAATATACTAAAAACCTTGATTATTCTGGTTAGTCACATTGTACTGCTATTATTTTGAACAAGACTGTATATATATATATATATATATATATATATATATATATATATATATATATATATATATATTAATCCATTATTAAAATGTCTCAATGATTTATAGCTATCAGCTCTTCAATCTCCATTAAATAAATGGAGATAGGTGCAGGATATGAGAATAAAATATAATCAGGCACTGGTCACACAGTGGTCATATTTCTCAAATAATATATTAATTGTTAAATATCATGTACAGTCAGCACTGCTCATCCAGACTCATTATTGACTTTAATACGCCTTTTAAAATGGAATTACATTTTATTTATCATGTTGCAATGAAGTAAATGCATTTCCCTTGAACATTACAGTAGGTGGAATCGCTTGTGTCTGCAATGTGGGCTGATGATTTGCCCCACTGAGTATGTCATCTTGTGTTTACCAGGTTTTCTAAACATACAATCTTGGCCAGAAAACATGACTGATCTGAGTGTCTTCTCCAATCTGGCAACCATTGGAGGCAGGTCTCTCTACAGGTAAGATCCAGGGCTCACCCTTTGTTGCCAGCTCCAGAACTAATACCCTCCATCTCATACTTCCACAGGTCTATCACTGCCTTCAGGTGCACCTGGGAAACTCAGAGTCAGACATTCATTATTACAATATAATGAATAAAAGTTGGAGGAATAATAGTTTTATTGTGAAAATTATTAATTTCCAGCAATTATTTATATTTATACGTGATAAGTAACTGTTTGTAAATTATGAAATTAGAGTGGTTCACTTTACAGTTGTTGGGCCCTATAATACACCCGGTGTAATGCGACGAAAGGCACAGCGCAAGTGTTTGCTAATTTCAGTTCGACACAGTTTGCATTTTCTCATCCAGCACCATGTCGTTTAATTAGCAAATGCATTTGCGCTCTTTTGTGTGCCCATGGGCATGCTGGTCTAAAAAAGAGGTTTGTTCGGGTGCTATTTTAAGGAGCTGAAAATAGACTGCGCCATTGACCAACTCAAACCTGGTCTAAAGTCTGACGCAATATTTTTCTTTGTTATTTAAAGAACGTGTTAGTATAGGCGGGTCCTAAACACGCGTACACAGGGACACACAGCAGCACACAAACATAGCAAATATTAAAAATGAAAAGATTGCAATGCATTAAAAAAAATGTGTAGGCTAATTTTATATATATAATATATATATATATATATATATATATATATATATATATATATATATATATATATATATATATATACAAAAATTTGTTTAAAATGTATTCTCTTAATGAGTAAACACTCATTACTCATTAAGAGAATAGGGACAACCATATTTTTCCTCTGTGTCAATTATTAGAACATTATAGTTTCATTTATCATTATAATTAATCGTCCTTAGTTTGAACAGGTCTTAAAAGGCTATTTATTTGGAAATGTTCTGCAAAAGAGAAATGCATTTTACAATAATTGTGTAACAGGGGACCTGCAAAGACATAAAGTTGGCTGGATTGTGCTCAGCGCTAAATTTGTGACACATTTTGTTATGTTTTATTTTAATATTAGTTTATCTAGTATTTCCTCGTTTGTTTAATTCTTTTAGTGAATTGGGTTAAAACAGTGCAGGCAGCATGTGCAAATAAACAGCATAATTCTTTCATAGTGAATCCCCTCTTTTGTGTTTTCTAAAGAGGCCAAGGCTTTCTTGCCAAGAGTTCAAAGAGTATGAATGAAAAGCTGTATTCACGCAGTGCAAAACCCATTTGCTTAGAGTTAAAGAATCAGGAGAGACAGAAGAGTGAGGGAGCACAGATCTGCCAGGCTGTTTTAACGTTTGTGGGGTCATTTATTGAAAGCTCTACTGTACCAATTGCTGTCTGCCACATGATGTGCTCTGTGTCTGATGTGTCTGGCATTGGCTTTCTGCCCAAAACACAGAGAGAGAAAGGTAAAGAGAAAGAGGAAAAACAGAAGAGAAGTCCCTAAGAGGCAGATCACCGAGATGAGAGCGATGTCGGTGTCTAAGTGCACCTGCACGTTCTGCTGCCATCTCTGACTCTTCACTGAAGGCCGTCTCAAAGCCCCTTTGATGTGCTCTTCAGCACGCCTGCCTGTGATTAAAAACACCGTTGTGATTAAACCGATCTCATCACATCTGAAGTGGGAGATCCTTAGCGATGCTAGATGAGGGATGCAAGCTAAACACTTGCTTTAGAAATACAACAGCATCTCTCATACTGACAGTTCGCTCGTGTCTTTTGTTCATCAAGCCACCATTGTAGCTTTCTTTGTTTCAGATCTCATTCTTTTGTTTCTTTCTTTTCCATTCTGATCTTTTTTTGTCTGGCGTGTCTCAAAGTCTTCAGGCTAAACAAAGTTTGGATTTCTTTGTTGTTTTGAATGTTGAAAATTATGGCTCTGAACATTCTTGCACAATCCTCAAAAGTTAAATTGTGTAGAGAATCTTTGTTTTTTTTCTTCTTTATAACCTCTAATAATCTGTGCCTCTAAATGCTTACAAGCTTCTGAGACCCTTCTACTTGAATCTTTGCCCATTCTTCAGTTGAAAAATCTTCCAGATCACTGATAATCTTTGGTTTTCATTTCTCACTTCTTTCCTTAAATTTCACCAAATATTTTTGAAATGAAGTTCTTTAAGACTGAACAGGCCACTCAAGGACATTCTACGACTGGTCCATGAAACAACCTTAAGAAGATTTTGATGTATACTTTGGGATGGCTGTCCAGCTGGACACTCTAATGATCATCAAGCTTCATATCTATGTCAAACGAGATTTTACATCTCAAGGGGTTTATCCTATTAAAACTTTTTTACTAACTATGCACCATGGGCGTAGGTTTGGTCTCAGCTTTGGTGGGGACTCCCCCGGGAATTTTTTTTTAATTATTTTGTTGTAAGATACCAGTGATTTAATAGTGATTTCCTTTTTTATTTCAGACTGTTGGCAATACAGAATATCACATCAAAAATGCACTCTCAAAAAATAAAAAATAAAAACCTGAGACTGTGTAATGCTGAACAACCAAACATTTAATTAACATTAATTATTATGTACATTAGTATTTACACTAACAAAAGACACTCTGTCACAAGGAAACAAATCTAAATAAATAAATATAATAACCCTTTTCCATTATAAACACTATTTACCCTCCAGTACACTCACATTTATTTTGACTGCAAGATTATAAGTTAAGGTAACTTACAGGCTAATTGACATTCAGTTACTTGCTAACGTAGCATTCTATCATCCTGGGTAACACATACTATCACCAGTTAATACTATTTTCCACAGTAGAATCTGCATTTGAAAGCCTGGTCAGTCACTACTGCTAGTTTATTTGTGTGGCAGCTAGTTATTTTGCCTACTTACACTCTGACTCTGCTTTACCTGCTTTATGAAAAGCTTCTTACTATATGTCCCCTTTCTTCTTCATGGGTGGCATCTACAAAGTACAGTAAGTGGCAAAAAAAACCCGGAATATTAAAATGTTTTTACCCTGGCCTTTGTATGTGTCAGAGAGACAGCTCTGATAACTTACCGTCGGCATCGTCAACATGCGCGCGCGCGCGCTCACACACACACACACACACCACCCGCTCGCTGCTAGTGCAAGCACAAAAGTAGTCCCGGCCCGCGCGTGTAGCCTGTCAGATACCCCGCCATCAATCAACTTACAGCGATTCTTGTACTATCGTCGTCCTGGCCGTTATAATCTATCCAAATAACAGTGCAAAGATCCATATAGCAGTTCAAAGGAGCTTGCTAAATATTGGTGTGGACAAATTAGTCATCTCAAAATATTGATAGGGACTAGTACCTAGCGTCCCCCCCTAAACCTACGCCCATGCTATGCACCGAAGGCAACACAATCTTTGACAAAATGGCCTGATACTTCAACGAATCTATGATTTTCTTCATAAAGTCAAGATTTCCACTTCCTGTAACAGCAAAGCATCCCCATAACAAGACTATTCCAGCTTCAAACACACCCTTTATCCATGAGTTTAAAAAATAGAAATATGGTCACGTCACTCAATAAAATATTCTTCCAGAACTAGTTCTTCTTAGTCAAGAGTTTGTTCAGTGTCCGACATGAAGGTCATGCTTGTCTAGTTTCTTCTATCAGGTCATCTTGCAAGTCATTGGCAGTAAATTGAGGGGTTTTGTCAGTTCCTTTAACAAAACATTTTATTATTATTATTATTATTATTATTATTATATATATATATATATATATATATATATATATATATATATATATATATATATATATATATATATATATATATATATTAGTGCTGTCAAAATTAGCGCGTTAACGCATTCGATTAATTTGAAATATTTAACGCGTTAAAAAAAAATAACGCAATTAACGCGGTTGCAGTTTTTTTTTATTTCCAGTTGTGGCCTATGTGTGTTCAACGTGCAAAGAAATATGGATAAGACCCAGGAAGGACTTTTAGATGGAAAGTTTCAGTATAAAACTCTGCCGGATTACTCTTCAGTCTGCCACAAGAAACGGCAACATTAAAATCATGAACTCAAATGTCATTGTTTAAAAAAAAAAAAAAAAAAAAAAATGACTGTAACAGTGCGTAAATCAGACCTTTCTGTAACGCTAACGTTAATAAGCTTAAACGAAAATAACGAAATAATTGTGTAGCGGAGTATTTTTTGTATATAGTGCCGCGAACTGTCAATCACCCCTGTACGCGTGCATCACTGTCCTCGCAGCTGCAGCAACTTGCGCTCTCTCTCTCTTCATTAAGCTTTAAAACAAAAAGGGGACAAAAAGATCATATTGTCTTTGTGCATAGGCTATAGATTAATTAGATAAATGAATATCTAAATTTGTGCCTTGCCGTCTACGGTATTTTTTTAGAACTTAGAAAAAAGATGCTGCAGCCAATGAACAGCCAGCGGGGGCTGCAGGACGACTCAACCTCCGCAGACAGTTTTTAATGTTTATCAGACAATAAATACTCAAGATTTTGCTTTAGTATAACTCACAACGAGTTTCACACACCTTCTCCGGCCACGTTGAGTTGTTGACACTTAACAGTAGGAAAAGCGACACATGCGCTATTCACTTGTATAACTTAAGGGTGAATGGGTAATGTAGTTTCTGCTCTGGGTGGGATGAATTAGGAAGCTTGCATTGTGAAGGGCGCTCTGAAAAGCGGCAGCGCAGGCAAAAAATTAAAACCTCTATTAAAACAGATGTCCAAATGAGCGTACCGGTACGCTACAAGCACGTTCTGGGCGCACGGAGAGGTGGCGGTTCGCTCAAGAGCTATATTTGGAAGTGGCGGTACTGAGTACCCGTGCGTACCGGCCCACTTAAAGCACTGGCAATGACTATACTTTGGAATTTTTTTGCAGTCCACTTAGAATTCAACATGGAAATCATTTTTGTTTTTTATTGGCATTGATTGTTTTGAAATTCAAATGGTACTTACATGCCTGTGTTTTTATTTCTGTAATAAATATGGCTTTCAAGCCAACAGTTAATTTGGAGGATATTGATGGTTTATTGCAGGTATGTTGTTTACATGAGAAAATCTGTGTTACAAGTTAAACAAAAATTCCAATAAACAATCATATTTTGAATTTAAATAGTTTCTTTGTCTTGAGTTTACATTAATTATTTACATTTTACATTTACATATCCAAAAAGTTTCTGTCTTTTAATTGCGATTAATCGTGATTAATCGCGATTAATTTTAAAAAATTGTGCGATTAATTAGTTAATTTTTTTTAATCGATTGACAGCACTAATATATATATATATATATATATATATATATATATATATATATATATATATATATATTATATAATTTTTTTTAAATGCCCCCAAATGTTTCCTGGTACAGCATATTTTACAATTATTAATAAGGCTGCAAGCTGTGCCTCTAGGAACTTTTAGTATCATGCCTTGTAGCCGAAAATCTTCTTGTAACTGTCGCTTTCTAATGTAATAAAACAATTTATTCTCTGTAGCTTTTGTGAGAGTTCTTTTGATTGTCCATATTTGCTTCTCAACTTTAGCACATGCATGTGATATTCTTGCACTGTATATGTACCTGTAACAGCTCTATCATATTCGGTTTTGTTTGACCGTTTCTAAAGGCTTACTGTAATTGTGTTTAAACACAATTTTGTACCCTCCCATACAAATAAATGTACTTAAAATCAGGGGGTTGCATAAAGGGTTGAATAATTCTGACATTTGTTACATTATATATTAACATTATCAATTTTAATATACCACTAAACTGTTACAGATACAATTAAAAAATAAATTCTGAATCTTCATAAAAGCTTACATTTTAAAATAACAGTATTGCAGTCAGTGGGGGAGGGGTGTTAATAATTCTGGTTGCAAATGTATAGTATGTGTAATAAAAATAAAGAATTGTTGACATCTAAAAATTAAATTAAATTGATTAAATACTGTGCATTTAAATGAATCACAATATTTTATAATTAAGTGAACCCCTCTGTGAACAGTGTGTAAACCGTAACCTCTCCATTTTTCTCGTGTTCAGTGGTATCTCTCTTCTGGTGCTGAAGCAGCAGTGGATTTCCTCACTGAAGCTGCAGTCTCTGGGTGAGATCAGTGCTGGAAACGTGTACGTCACCAACAACAGTCAACTCTGCTTCTACAACACTGTCAACTGGACGGGACTCTTCCGCACCAGCACCCAGAAGGCCCTGATCCGCAACAACCGCGACCCCAAGGAATGCAGTGAGTTCATCACTCTGTTTTGTTGTAGTTCTAGCTTTTTAATTAATTAGATAAAGCCTAGCATAGCAACATCTTTGACTTGAGGTCTGGTCAAGAAATACCTACTAAGTGGGGTGTCTTACATAAAAATGTCATTTTATAAAAAGCAGTTATTCCAGCTGCTGTTTGTTCTGGTTCACCCGAACCATAGTGAGATTTCACATCGTCTCACACAGAGCTCGCTGACTTTGAGGCAGTAAACTCAAGTCACTTTGTAAGGTGCTGGCGCAGCTCCCTTATACCCGTCTTTTCCGCCTGGTTCAGTGCACATCACTGAGCCTAGCGGGGGTCATGAGGGCCCCGGGTTCCTCTGCAGATGGAGGGGGTCAAGAAGTGTCAGATGATCAGAGTCTCACTTTTCTGTGAAAGACGAATACTGATCCAAGCCCCCTACTGCGTACTCCCTTTATACCCTCCAAAATCACCCTGAGATTCAGAACACAGAGTTCTTTGAGGTTTTTTTGTTGAAGACTTGAAGAAATGTGGAACGGTGTTACCATTAACCTGAAAAAGACCACAAATGCTTCAGGTTTATGCCTGGACCTCCAGTCTAATAATCCATTTTCTGCTAGCGTCAAGTTGCTTCATAAACGATCACAGGAAATTAATTGCAGGGAGACCCTGCAACAATTTTATGGCATTTCAGGTAACTTTTTTCCTAGGAGAAGCTGTAATCATCACAGGGAATTTATTTCACCTCTGTCTTTATAAACTTTCTCTTTTCTTGCTGCTGAGTGATGTTTATGACTATCTAAAAGCTGTTTTTCCCCTTCTTTTCCATTGCACAGAATGTTGTGATGCAACAGTAATCATTAATGTCTCAGGGCAACTGTAGCCTTTTGTGGGCTTTGCAATTCCCCTGGCTCTAATCTATCTCCCTGGAAACCAAGCTAGCACTGCGTCTGACTTCAACACAACCCAAATTGTATGCTTTCAACCTGGTTAAAACTTTGAAGTTGGCATCTTTTTGATCCATCTGCCATGAACGTACAGCTCCCACTTTTCTGTGTCGCTCTTCATGCTGTTGGATTCCTGCTCTAAACACCTAGTTGGTCCTTGAACTAGAACATGTTGTTCACTGAGAAATGCTGAGATGTTTGTATAGTGCTCCCTGGAGTGCTTTTCCATGTTATTGCTCATTCATTCAGCAGTATTTACAGAGAATTAGTCCTCAAAATAAAATGCTACATTATGGATGTTTTCTTTCTTTTCTAATTGAAAGTATTTTTTTTCTTATATAGGCAGCAATATTTTAGCAGCATAACTGTTTGAGTGAAAAGTTTACTTTAAAAATGTATATGAATGCTGAGATGGTTAGTATTTGATTTGTCTACAGTTTAGTCGTCTTTGTTGTTTTTGATGTTTTAAATGTATGCTCAATTTGATTAATTTTTTAAAAAAAGTAAATAAAGTTTAATATCAGCAGTACTTAAACAGCATAAACTGGCTGCAAAGCACAGTTAGAGTTGTTCCTAATTGCAGCCTGAGCTTCAATGGAAGCAAGAACATCTGACTTTTTGTTCACATGCTCACAAGTTTGCTTACATTTCACACTCTGTATACTCTTAGATGATGAAATTCTCATTATTAGTTTCAGAAGTTTGTCTGTTGAGGAGGATGTCTGTGAGACATGTTGAAGTTGAGTCAGCAGTATTTATAAAACACTTTCCCAGCTGCTGCAAAATCCATTGCCTCAGTGGGTGGGCGACCGGACCATTTTGTCCTCATTTCAAATTGAAATACAGCGGTTCACATACATCCAGCTTTTTACAAGCATAATATATCCATGACCGCACAAGTAACAGATGGCGTGTGCATTGTGTTCAATCATGGTTTTACAAAGAATATCTTCCCTCTATCAACTGGATGTTTCCTAGGGATGGACTGACAACACCATTCTGAGACAAATTTGCTATACATCGAAATGCAGCTGCGGACAGAAATTAGTTGTGACACCTTGAAACAGTTGATGTTTTGATAGAGAAAAAGTCAATTAGAGCAGTCAGACTTAAAAATGTCAATACTGGTTTAGAATCAATAATAATAAAAATAAAAAAATAAAAAAAAATATATATATATATATATATATATATATATATATTGCACAATTTGCATAATTTAAGCAAACTTAAATTTTACATTTTATTCTAAAATTATACTAGTGCTGTATGTCATATATGGCCATAACTATACAAATAAAATAAAAAAAATTATTATATTAAAATCACATTCAATTCTGTACACAAAATAGAACTATGAGGTTGGTAGGATTTTTTTTTTATGTTTTACAATTATTTTTAAAGGCTTTCTATGTTCACCAATGCTGCATTTATTTGATCAAAATATATTTTTTTAATAACTTGAATTTTAATATATTTTTTAAATGTAATTTAGATCTATGAATTTTAAGCAGCTAGTAGTCCTGTCTTAAGTGATCCTTCAGAAATAATTTTATTTCTTAAGTATTTTTGTGGAAACCGTGATAGATTTTGTAGAACATTCAAACAAATCGCATTCATTTGAAATTATAAATTATATAAATATAAACTTAGCAATGTATATAAATGTAGGAGGAGTTAGTTATTTACCGACATTAATGGTCCTGTATTAATAATAATCAGCATATTTTTTGCAGTTTTGGATCGTATGATATGTGATCCGCTGTGCTCTGATGCTGGCTGCTGGGGTCCGGGGCCTGACCAGTGCTTGTCCTGTCGGTTCTTTAGTAGGGGACGTACCTGTGTCGAATCCTGCAACCTGCACGAAGGGTAAGTTGTTAAACATTACATTCCCACAGAAATAATAAATATAACTCCACAACACTTTATTTGTGCAGGAGTTTCACTACATAAATCTACAAATCTCAAGGATCACAGGTGCACCCAAGCTATGTTGTGGGATTATTTGCATATGCTTCACAACATTGTTTATTAATGTTTGCTTGTAGAAAACGTGTATTCCTAAGACTGGACAATAGCTAGCTCTTTTCTCCAGGGATTTCACCAAGATTCATGTCTCCATCCTCTAGACAAACAATAACAAAACAGCAGAACAGCACGTCCCCTGGCTTTGGAGAGCAGGTTGCAATGATGAAACGTAAGCTCGGTTGAGCTGGAAAACAAATAACAGTGTTTGGGTGAGCTAGATGAGTTGGGTACATCTTCTACCTTATATGACGTCTACACCAATACAGCGGTGTGTGGAGCACTGTGACAGAATGAAGAACTGAGTAAAGCCTTGGTTTTGTTTGCACAAAGGCACAAAGATTTAGGCCAGATAAACACACACACACACACGTACAAGTGTTTCTTCAACCGTGGGCACGTCTGACCCTGTGGACATAAGAAAATAAACTCTTGAAACTTTCACTAGTTTATTTAATGTGTATGCTAGCAGTGTCCAACATTAGACACATGTATCATAATGTCATCATTCCTTAAGGTGAAAAAATATTACATTAATTTATGCTTTTATAGTCTTAATAAATGTTTAAACAATTTAATAGTACCTTATGTTTCATAGACTGGCTCTGTGACAAATATAAAATAATGTAATCTAAACTTTAAATGTATAGTTCATACAAACAGTTTATTTCTGTAATCATTTACTCACCTTCATTACATTCCAATCCTGTAAGAATTTTCACTTTGAAAAATGTCTCATTGCTTTTTTTGTTCATGCAATGAAAAACAATGGGGTCCAGTGTTGTTTTGAACTGCACTGACTTTCATTGAATGGACACAAAACAGTTGAAACTGACATGAGGGTGAATAAATGACAACATTTTAACTTTAAATGGTGAGCTATCCCCTTAGAGGTATTTAAAAAGAGCACAACTAGTGTAGATATAAAGTGTTTGACTAAACACACATGAAAGTAGAGTGCGTGGATTATGTACGGCATAGGAAGTGTGCCAAAACACTCTAGAAAACATATTATTTTTGGAAGTCTAGGTCTTTTCTTGTTTCGTGAGCAGCCAGTAATATATTGACCGTGTATTTATTCATGTATTGTCTTTGTGATATTTTATGGTACCCTGTGTCTTTATCTCATCATAAATTCCTAAACAACCCAGGATAAAACTAATTATTTTGTTTTCCGAGGTGCTGTAGATTCAAAAAGTTGAGTTTTGGATAATGGTGTGCTGATGTTCCTGACAGGCTACTGAACTAGCTTAACCAGCATGGTTTCCATCTTTGCCAGAATATCAGCCAGTACCAAACCAGCATGACTTCATTCATTTTGGTAGCGATTGTTTGTCTAATTCTTTAAACAAACAAAAAAAATGGTTTGGCATTGATAAGCTCTTTCTGTTGGTTTACAGAATTGGAATAAGTAAACACTAAAGCTGTTGATCAGTGCAGTGAAGAAGGTAATTTACAAATTGATTTTGAGTTCTCTCTTTGTTTGTTGTGTGCTTACGTACTGCTCGAAGGGAAAGATGAATATCAGCTTTTGACTGATTTGACTGAGCGAAGTAGCAAAATGTATTTTCTCCTTTGCCCAGAGCTAAAACAAGACAATAAACAAGCGGCATCGATTTTCACATTCTAAAACAACAGCATCTACCTGTTTAAATCAGAAGCTTGTCCTCTGTGTGTTTTAACTAGGCCAAGCATGGATGGGAGCCTGTATTTTATATGTATGCCACATCATGTTGGTTGAAAGTGAATCAGAACCAGGGATCGTACACCCTGCGATCGTCCCACATGATTCTTTTGCCTTGCAGACTGGCCGGTTCAAGGCCCAAGCTGCTCACCAGGCCCTATGTGGTCGAGAAGCGGGAGGCAGGTTTGGAGAGGTACGGCACGGCCACAGTCGCATCACTGTCTCGCACTGTCATGTCTGCCTACTCACCCGTCCCACATGCTTCACCCAGTGCTCCAATATCTGTGCTGTTTGTGTGTGTGTGTGTGTGTGTATGTATACAGTATATATTTATATATATATATATATAGAGAGAGAGAGAGAGAGAGCGAGAGATGTGTTTTTGCAGGGTGATCTCAGAGTCTGTGTTTTCTCTGTCTCTCCACTGGTTGTCGACCTCTGCGGTCACACTCGCTGTTCGCACAAGATGATTCACTCTGTGTTTGGGAACAAACAACACCCCCCAAAAATAAAATAAAATGAACAGACCTACTGTGGTGTGTTTGAGCTCTATCAGAAAGTCTTTGAAAAAGATGATGACAGTTTTTGTTGTGCAGTTTTGTGGTTAGTGCTAAATACAAGGAGATAGCGTTCAAATGGCTTTGGGATCCAATCTCGGATGTATTGCATTTGAAGTGAAAATGGCCCTATGAAATTGCTAGTGTTTTTTGAATTTCAGACAATGTTAAGATGAACATTATGGTTCTAGAGTTTGCAGTCAGTCATTTTTTTATACTTTTATACTGAAATGTAAACTTTTATTCAGAAAGGATGCATTCAGTTCATCAAAGGTGACAGTAAAAGCATTTACAGTATGGTGTTCCAAAAAATGTAAATGTATTACCATTTTGAAAATATTAAGCAGCATATCGGTTTTCCAAATTGACCATCAGATCAGCATATCAGAATGATTTCTGAAGGATCATGTGACACTGAAGACTGGACTGATGGCTGCTAAAATTCAGCTTTGAGATCAAAGGAATTATTGACATTTTTAAACGAATTAAATGAAAACGGTTATTTTAAATATAATCTAATTTTTCACAGTATTACTATACTCTTTTTTTTGTAGCAGCCTTGATGAGCATAAGAGATTTAAAATATACATATAAAAAATATATATATATCATTCTGACCCCAAACTTTTGAACAGTAGTATATCTTTTGTATTTATCTCGTGAATCACACTTCTGCTGTTGTTTATCAGTCTACAAAATCCAGTCAAGTCATGTTAATATTTTTTCATAGTAGTATTAATACATTTCACATTTTTTTGTTTACTTTCATTTGATAAACCATTTCAGTCAAGTATTGGTGGTTATACAGTATTGGGTCTCCACTTGTCCAATGAAAAATCCATGTCCTTGTGCAAAACCAGTTGAGAACATCTGAGAGAGAAGACGGATTGAGCCATCGTTTTATTTAATGGAAAAAGAAAAGCCCTTTAATGATAAAGGGGTCTTCAAAAAGCTGTCCTCACAGTCTATTCAAAATGTGCTGTGCCTTTTAGATAAAGAATAACCAATTGTCACTTAATTTAGCACTCAATGAGGTATAACACGTCAATAGTAATAAAAAAAAAAAAAAAAAAAAAAACCTTTGCTGAGCCACAATCCTCCACTTGTCACACCAATGGATGTCAGCTTCTAAAATGTCACTACCATTCTTTAGGAGACTGATGGGACTGGGAAGCGACTGTGTTTGCCCATATTGAACCATTTTGTGATCTTTTTTTTTTTTTTTTTGAGGTCCCTGGCTGATTTTCTCAGTGTGGTGCTTTGAGGTGTCCCTGAATGTGTTTGATGAATTGTCACCTCAATAGGTGGTGAAGGCCGACTGTTTGCTTCTGGTTCATAGTAACTGTGTTTGCCAGCTGTGGCAGCTGTAAGCGAAGTGCTATAAACACCCGGCGGATGTGTTAGATTCTACTGTTGCCTCCCTCCGGCCTTGCAGTGCCTCAGGTGTTGAATTCCCTTCGGCTGCACTTTCACAATCTGCCTGTCTTGTGTGTGTTGGCTCTTCTTTTACTGCCTGTGACTTTCCTCATTCAGGTCCTGAAATCTGAAATGTATTTAATGACCTCCAATATCTGGTCTGAAAATGGGAAGTTGTCTTGTCTTTAAAAGGCTAGTAACTGAATAATATAGAATCTTGGGTAGGGAATCCTTGAAGAACTTTGAAAATGTACATGCCGGGTTTTTTTTTTTTTTTTCTCCCATCTGAACCTTGAGTGTTCTGAAGTGGTCATTATATGTCACTGTAGTGTGTTATGTTACCTCATGTTTGTCTTTGTTCCCTTTCTTTCTGTTTTATAGGGATGTACGCGAGTTCGCAAACGGTTCAGTGTGCCTGGAGTGTGATGCGCAGTGTGAGGTGGCAGATGACAACGGTCTTACCTGCACTGGGCCTGTGAGTTCAGTCTCATTTCTACCCTGTTACACAAAACAATAAGCCTATAATAATATCAGTCTTTCAAAACAACCAAACTAACATAACTGTACCATGGAGTTTTGAACATTGTTTTCATGAGTGCCAGTTTAATGTCATGGTATATGAATGTGGAATCATTCAGTACTATGGTATTATAAATTATAATAGAGTGCCATGGTGTTTATACTGTTCAAAAGTTTGGTCAGTTTTGGACAGTAAATTGCTTGAAATACTTTTACAGCAAGACAAATTAAATTGATCATAAGTGACATTAAAGACAAAAGATTACAAAAGATAATGCAGTTTATATGAACTTTCTAGTGATCAAATAATCCGGAAAATAAAATATTAAACACTAATAATAAGAAATGTTTCTTAAAAAATATATGATAATAATAATAATAATAATAATAATAATAATAATAATAATAATAATAATAATAATAATAATAATAATAATAATAATAATATTATTATTATTATTATTATTATTATTATTATTATTAACATTAACATTAACATTAACATTAATAATAATAAACTTGACCAACCTTAAACTTTTGAATGGTAGTGTAGACTTCAGAATTAAAATCTGATCAATTAATCTAATAAAACTTTTTTTAACTTTTTTTTACATTTCTGTCATATATGAAGTGTTCTTTTCACAAGACTTAGTCAGAGACAAATACGTCTAGGACAAGTAGCATGTGAGTTTTTTTTCTAGCCAACTTTACTAGCGTTTTTTTTTCTTTCTGTATTTGTTATTCTTATAGCAAATTAATTAATTAGCTGATGAATTCAATTTAACTGAATATTTAATATTTGTGGCAAAATGGCCATTGTGTCAGTCACAGAAGTAATATTGTGTTCCTTATATATGTTTTAACATTATATTGTAGTGGATTAATTTTAAAATATCTGTTGTAGCAGAAAAGAAAATATATAATGGATAGACCATTGAATCTTTTTGATTTGATTCTTTCATGTCTATAAAAGTTGTTATTATACTGAGATTTTGTAATTTCACTCAAATTCACAACAAAGCTGACTTTTCTTGCATTTGGAGCTTTGTAATAGTTATTTTTTGATTCTGTGAGTATTTCATTTCAGTGCAATCTCTTTCAGTATCTATTAGCTTAAAGCACAAACAGAGCTGAGCGGCAGACGCTGCCTTCGATTGGCTTGGCCCCGTGATTAATTGAATCCCATGTTGAAGTGTACTTTTGCTGCTAGGGGATTGATTTTGCTTCTTGTTAATTTAGTGAGAAAGTAGATTAAGTTGCCTAATCTTGGCAAGTGTTTACAGAGATTCCTGCCCCAAAGGAGACACCTGAGATTGGGATGAATAAGATGTTCGGATGTCCATGAATCTGATCGGGTTAGAGAGACATTACCTCAGATGGGATGTGTGTTTAGCACTGCCCCTTTTTCAAAACAGCCTCAAGCGCTTTGGTTTAAATTAATGACTACGTGCCAAGGTGTGTACGGCCGTGTGCTTATGTGTGTTGCCGAAAGAGGATTTAGGTGATCCGTCTCTAATGCTCTGAAGCCTCGGGCTGTTGTCTGCTTGAGTCAAACAGAAAGGTCTCACTAATGACACGATTATGAGCTCTCTGAGACCCATATCAGCACAAACATAGTCAGAAACAAACTCTAGAAAACTGTGTGCGTGTCCAGAATTATTTTTGCTTGTGCCTAGACATTTATATGACACCTATACTCTTCTTCATGCACACTCACACTTAAAATGTTTGTTGTTATTGCTACAGATTAACTGCTGAGTGCTCTATACCTGTGAAACAATCAGCAACATCTGTTTCACAAAGGCATAATTAAACAACACTAACAAACAGTGTTTTGCGTGTGGAGAGGAAATGGAGATTTGTGTGCAGCAGGTGTCTGGAGAAGCAGCACAATTAACTGAGAAAGTGATTCTGCTTTCTAGCTAACCTAGTCCTGGAGGAGCTTTACATCCACCTTTATTTAATCTGTGAGCCAAGCTACACCTGTTTTCAACATTCTAAATGTTGGAATAAATGTGACACACTGGGCCATCGTATTTCTTGACACATTTTTACTTATCAAGAAGGACAGTAAGCTTTTTCAGAGCTAAAATAACAAAATGATGCTTATTAGGTGTCGGATTAATGCATTATGTGTTTTATAATCTTGTGCTCCCAAAGAGAAGAATGGGAAATGTTGTTATGTTGCCAAGTGAAACCAGCTAAATAAGTAGTATATTCTGGCAAACTTTATAGCAAAGCACAGTGCATGCAAAACAAATTAAACAGTCAACATTTGCAATTAAAACTTAATTACGACCAATACTGTTTTGCTTCCACCAGGTTTCTTTAATTAACATGCCCCCAAACTCAGTGAACATCCAGAGTTTCCCCACTGGTAATGACAACATGCTGGTGACGTTCATGCATGCTATTCTCATAAATTCAATCATTTTGATAAGACTTGAAGGTAGAATAAATGCAATAGATTTATTAATATCTAAAATGAATAATGCAGTGCTGAATAGAGCAGCATGGTAGTCTTCAGAGATTTGCCCTCGTTGTGTTTGAATGTTTATTCATATTCAATTTTCAATGTGTTTTTTTTTTTTCTTTTACCACTTAATAACAATAGTAGAGGGTGGATGAGAAATGATGAGGATAGTTCACCACAAAACAACATTTCTGTCTTCATTCTCATGTTTTTCTTAACATGTATGAGTTTTCTTTTCAAAAGAAGATGATTGTAAAATGTCTTTTTATTGTCAATTCAATGAAAATGTTGTGCAGGACCAGTGTTATTTTAGCATCATTTTATAATATTATAGTTGTTTTTTAAATATTGTTAAAGTTAGTAATGTTATGTTTATGTATATATATATATATATATATATATATATATATATATATATATATATATATATATACATACATACATACATACATTTTTAATTTATCAATTTTATTTAATTTAGTTTTAGTTATTTTAGTATGCTAAACTAAAGCAAAATGGGAAAGGACACCTTGGCAACCAGCTGAAATAATAAGTTTACTTTTTAATATTTTATTATTATCATTTATTTTAAATCTTTTCTTTTTAGTTAATGTTTTTATTTGATAAAACCGTTATAATATTTTTACAATTTAAAACAGTAGATTTTTTAAATAGAAAGTTCAGTAAAATAGAAAGTTCAAAAGAGTAGCATTTATTTATTTTAAATAGATAATAAATGTCTTCACTGTCCCTTTAATGCACCTTTACAGAATTTCTTTAAAAAGAACTGACACCAAAAATTTGAACAATAGGGTATCCCCTTTTAATTCTGATGGAAAACTGCAGGTTGGTGGACCTGAAGCGGCATCTGTTGCGTGCTGCCTGGCTCCCATGCCCATGTCTGGGTGCCGTCTGCCACTTTATTGCATCAGAGGCAGTTTACAGCATGAAATGAAGAGCAGCTTTAATTGCTGCAAGGCATTTATTCATCTCTCACAAGAGATTCACTCATAAAGAAACTCTATATCAACCTCGGTCTCAATGAGCACAGACAGATGCACTCACATACAGATGTTGAGTGCATAGAAGAGTACAGGGTATCTCTTCCTATTTTCCGGGAAGCGTTATTTGTCTTTCTGTTTGATGAGGTGCTCGGATGACTCTAAGGGTGCTCATATTGATATCCAAGCTAACAATTCCCCCTCTTCAGCCTCCTCTCTCCATATTACTGCTATAAATCCTGCGCCGGCTGATTGTTATGGTCATTGTGTGTGTGGTGAGGGATGGTTATTATCCATAGTTGCTGGTATTTTATGTCTCTTTTCTCCTCTCTCTCTCTCTCTCTCGCAGGGTCCTGATCACTGTGTTAAATGTCTTCACTTTAAAGACGGACCCAACTGTGTGGAGAAATGCCCTGATGGCCTACAGGGAGCAAACAGCTTCATCTTCAAATATGCTGAGGCCAACAATGAGTGTCACCCCTGCCATGTCAACTGTACCCAGGGGTATGAAAGTGTTTGTTAAATGTTTGCAATTTGTGAGTGTGTGTGGGGTGGGGATATATCAGTAGCGGTCCAACTAATTCCTGTGCTTGTTTGCAACGTCAGTTCTACCCTCAGGAAGTTCGGATTGCCTATTTGTCAGCGCACTGACCCTTTTTTAGAGCCCTTGTGTCCTCGGAGTTGGCTGTGCATAAAGCATCATTAATTTTAGAGGAAGGAGTTTGCCCTTGCTGCGTCTCTGCCGTCTAACTTTAGTCTAAATGATAACCATCAAACTCTCCGAATTTATCCGGCTGGGCACCTGCAACTTAACCTCAATCCCATGGGGTTACATGAGAGATGGTTCAGATTTCCTGCAGAAAAAAAAAAACATTATCCGCTCAAGGAGTTTTCACACTGAGTCATGGATTCACTTTTCTTCCTCCTGTGTCACATGAAAGCCCTCAACTGCTGACTGTCGTATCTGAGATCTCTGTCAGCCAGGGACGATCAGTGATGTTGAGCTTTGAAATGTTAGCAGCGAGCTGACAAACCGACAAAGCAGTGAGCATCAGGGTGGAAAGGCAGGAACTCAGACGTCAAGGAAAAAACATAAGAGACAGTTATTAAAATAAGTCTAGCACTGATAGATCTGTGATGAATTGTGGCTATATAAAATGAAGTAGCATTGAGATGATTTTAATGTGTTTTTTATTTGATCATTAAGTTGCTTAAAGATAGTCATTAGATTAGACTGACAATCTTTACTCGTCTTGTGAGTATGAAAGCATTTAGATGGAGCACTTGATCTAAACAGCATATCTAATTTAAACTTCAATAGCAAGAATGTTGCTGTTAGATTCTGTATGATTTGCTTCTTAGAATTTTTTCAAACTGTCTTTTTAAATTAATTGATTCATATTTTGAGAGCCTGGTACATTGATTCATGGTAGAACATCAGAAAAGTTCACTGGATAAATAATTATGATGCTTTGTACATATATATTTACATCTATCTATATATGTGTGTCTTTCTGTGTATTTATGTAC
The DNA here is from genome assembly GCF_003368295.1 of Carassius auratus. Lineage (NCBI taxonomy): Eukaryota > Metazoa > Chordata > Actinopteri > Cypriniformes > Cyprinidae > Carassius > Carassius auratus. Next base: position 7,008,760 of record NC_039276.1, read on the forward strand.
CGAACCACACTGTATTTTGGGGATCTTTTTTTTTTTTTTAGCTAAATCTGACAAAACCTTCTTTTCGGTACATCCTCGTTTGTAGAAATTGTATACAATTGTATAAAAAGTTATATATATGTATATGTATATAATATTGTAAGAAATACAGCAGTTTTTCGTTAGCGTTAAGTTATAGAATTTATAATGTATAGATGTATATAAAGACAATAGAAGTCTATGTAATGACCCCATTTAGATCGCTAAGTGTGGAGTTATATAAATTTTCTGTTTATGTTCATACATATTTTTATTGTTTCAGATGCACAGGACCTCGTCTGCAAGACTGCATTGGCATGATGGACAGGTACACACATTTATATATATATATTTAGGTGTTTTTCACCTTTGGTGGACAGGACAAAAAGTGAACAGACAGAAAACAATAGGAGCTTAGAGAGGGGTCAGGACCAAGAAAGAACCTCGAGTGTGGCTCCAACACCATATATAAATTGTAGAAGTTTTATTTTATTTTACTTAAGTCTTAACTAGACCATAAACAATGTCTTAAAGCAGAAACACATTTCACATATACACACACTCATCCTACACATACATTCTCCAAGGCACCGTGACTTCCACAGTCATCAGGTTTGCAAGGTCAGAATTTTTAAGTTTCTTTCTTATCTTTGTTTTCTGTATTGCTCAGCCACCCTTAAGCTATCATTTATTCATGCCATCTATTTTGGTGTTGTGCCCAGTGTCCAGTACTTGATTCTAGCCACACTGGCATCCATAGAAAATCACTGTGTCTGGAAATCCTTGACACCACACAGTTCAACACACACACACACACCTCCACAGTTATGTATATGTATCATATTGGTGATTCAGTTGCAAGGTTTCTGTGCACAAACAAATATCTACGTTGAAAAAAAAAAAAAAAAGTTTTTCATTTTAACATTTAATATTCATGCAAGATGGGGGAAAGGAAAGTTATATAATGACCAGGCCACAGTTCTGTGATTAATGCGCTGCTGTGAGGTCTGTGAGTGTGTGCGCGCACACACACATTTGCTTCATGGCATATTTGATAAATTGATAACACTTTACTTTGCTCTCATGGGAGAGCTGGAACAAAATACCATTAACTGCTCAGAGCAAATGCTTTTGCTGTTTCAGATCTGCCATTATGTTACACATAGTCCTGGCAGGGCAGGGAAGCTGAAGCTAGAAATAATTTGTCTCAGTCTTAGACATCACAACCATGAACGGTTCATGGATTGCTTCAAGCATATTGAAATCAACTAAGGCAAAAGCTTCTCACAAGCTTCAGTCTGACTGGATCTTTTTAGATGATTTGTTTTGAGACAGGGCACATAGTTTTATGTTCCCTGGAATATGAAGACTTGTGTAGAGGTTCTTCATTAAGCACTTCTAATGATTTTTTATTTTTTTTTGCCAGAATGATCTGTAGTGTGAATTAGGCTTCCACATGATATGGCATGATTGGGTTGTGTCTTATCTTGTCTAGGGCATCAGGATCACCACCAGACCTTCAAAAATCCCAGTTTAAGCTCTCTGTAATTCGTGTTCTAAGTGTTTCTCTTCAGACTCTCTCTTGCACATTTGGAAAAGACATGGCAGGTTACATAAAACAAGATGTCAGACATCCTGTCCTCCTTCCCCTGCAATATACGACAGTGCCACACTACGTGCTGACAGCAATGCAGTATCAACATAATTGCCTGCTCATTGTCAGTGTGAGAGAAGCTCCCTCATGCATGTGGGATCTATACACTCACACAGGCTTCAGAGGGTGATGGTATGCACTCGACTATGGTTTTCGTGGCTCATAAGCTTTGTATTGTGACTGCAGATCAATATCGAATTAACTGGAGAGATTCTCATCTCGCCCAGAGATAATCTAGCAGTCTATCGCTCGTCATGCCTAGGCAATGCTTCACTGTCCTTGCCTTATTGAGTGGGATTTCATTTCCATTCCACAAACTTACAGTTCCAAATTTACACAGGAAGGAAGATCAAACACAAACACCTTGTTTCAAGGCACTAAACTCTGACTAATGTCATGGTTGCAATAAAATATAGTTGTTTTGCAATTTAATTATGCTATTTTAAAGAATGCAATGCTAGATCCAACTTTAAGATGTAAAATGCCAGAGATATCAATCTGATGCATGTTTATCTAGACAAATAAATGTAAAATAGCACAGTTATTATTTATTTATTTCCATCAAAAAATCAAAAAATATTTATTATATATGTATATATAAAAATAAATGAATTGACTTCATACTTGGGCCTGGGACAGTTTTTTGGTTCTGTCCTCCAGATGGCAGCTCTACTTTATATCCATGTGATGTTAGGAATAAGCATGAAGACGTGCAGAGACAATTAGATAGCAAGACTGGAGTTGGATCTGTTATAGGAGAGTATGAGCTGTGAATATTTTGCAGTCTGTGCTGTTTTAGTGCTGCCGTCTTCTATGCTAACTGAATTAGGCCTGTCATTGATGCTAAGGAAACACTTTCAGTACAACTCAGAGGAGGCTGATGCAAGATGACAGCAGTTGGAAAAGATTTTTCCAGATACATCCAACAAAATATCTCCTTCATTTGTGAGTGTAAGGTTTTGTTCAGGTTTCTGCTCATTTCTGGGATATTGGCAATTCTCAGCCCCCTTCTCTAATGACTCTACTGATCTGTTCTGCTCTTTTAGTGTGTGTCAGTGGCTCTCAACTATAAAGACAAGTCTGCTGAGTTTTTATAAAAGTGTTCAATTTAGTACATTTTAAACAAGTAAATAACAAATAAATGTACCACGGGTCAAAAGGTAGGATTTTTTTTATTTTTATTTTTTTATCACTTATGCTCACCAAGACTGCATTTATTTGATCAAAATTACTGTAAAATGATAATACTGTGAAATATCTTTGCAATTTAAAATGTTTATTTTCTATTTGAATATGTATTAGAATAATTAGAATGATTTCTGAAGGATCATATGACACTAAAGATTGGAGTAATGGCTGCTGAAAATTCAGCTTTGCCGTCACACAAATAAGTTACATTTCAGAATATATTAAAATAGAAACCGTTCTTTTAAATTGTAATAATGTTTCATTATATTGCTCTTTTTACTGGATATTATGGCTAGGTGAGAATATGAAACTACTGTATGTTATGTATTCTGTACTTTTGACCAATAGTGTCAATAATTTAATAAATAAATTGATGTTTTTATTTATTTATGCCTTTAATTTTAAGGAAGGCTGATATTAACATGTTTTGGTCATGAAGCAATACTAGTTGAGATGCACTGGTTTGTGTGATGTGGGACCAATTACCTAGTAGTTTATTGTTATTGCTTTTTATGGCTAATGTTTGTTTTCTCCGTTGTGTTTCCCTCAGGACTCCCCTCATTGCAGCCGGGCTTATTGGGGGATTGTTTGTGGTGATCATTGTGGGTCTAAGTGTTGCCATATCAGTGAGAAGGAAGAGCATCAAGAAGAAGAGAGCCTTGAGACGCTTCTTGGAGACTGAGGTTAGACACGGTCCATCTACTTTTCAGTTTTTCCTCAAGCTTGGATTCAGAAAACAGACTGAAAACACCCTAAAGACGGCTCTCTCAGCCAATTCCATGGGGCCTAAAACTCCCGAAAGAACTTGAGAGTGTGTCAGAGACAGAACAAGAAACCAGACAAGCGATTATGACCCATGGCTCTCTGTATGTCTCTAGAGATGGTTCTTTGCGAGGAAGTACCCACCAGCAAGAGATGAGTCAGGTCATATCCTGTTTTAATTTAGAGTTTTGTAAGTTGAAAAAGAAACCTATGCTGGTTAAGTCATTATATTCTGCTTAATTTACTCAAGGCAGTTTATGACTTGGCCTAACATACACTTCTGTGCTAGTAATAAACACAGTACATTCACAGTATCATGAGTAAAATTGTACCACATTTGCCCCATTAAATTCATGGCTACATCAATTATCACTTCAAACCTCTAATCATCACGTGCTATATATCCAGTTGCTCCCCGGGCGTTGGATATATAGCTGCCCACTGCTCCGGGTGTGTGTTCACTTCTCACTGCTGTGTGTGTGCACCTGGATGGGTTAAATGCAGAGCACCAATTCCGGCAAATGTCACGACTTTACTTTAACTTTATCATCACGGGAACAGTTTCAGAATCAAATCACTAAGGGTGCTTCTGAAATTAGTGAGGGTACTCTAGCTTTAACAATCTATTTTGACAATTCATAGTTTTGTCCCGTCTAATGCTAAGGTTATCACTATGTCATTGCAATTTTGAACGTGAAGCTACAGCATGTAGCTGCTGGCCCTTTTAGCAGAAAACTATTTTAATTTATTTAAATTCTGAATGAAAAATAGCTCTCCATTTATAACCACTGAAATTAGGTCATAGCAGTCTCACAGTTTCCTTATAATCAACAAAGCTCTCTACACTTTGTTTTAAAGCTTTAGAGGCAACCCATGTTTTTGTTCAAAGACCAATGATACGTTTAAAAAACATTTTACATGATCTGTTGATTGATATTAAAGCTTAAATATTTATTGTAAAATATTTTTATGTTATTGAAAATGACAAAACGGCAAAATTCACAAATCAAGATATTAAACTCTATTTTAATATCCAAAATTTTGGTAAGAGTTGCAAAAATTGCAAACCTCGTTATAAAATGGATAGAAGATAAATTAGAAATCAGCTCATATAATATTTAGCTTGACCTCCTGAGGTTGTTTATCGTCATTTTATGAAAGATAACCATTTCCTTTCCCAGACAATTTGTAAAAAAAAAAAAAAAAAAAAAATCTCGTTCAGGTCCTCTTTTGTAATCTATTCATGGGAAAATGGCAATTAATTAAGATGAATAAATGAACAACAGCTTTATAAAAGTTCTATGGACAGTTAAAACAAGCTCACACAATCTGCTTTTGAATATTACGTGAAACTAATGTATTTTTTAACTGAATTTATTCCAGTGCTTCTTTTTTAAAGTTATTGTATGTGTTAATTAAATAAACATTAATGAAAATTTGTGTCCTTGCTAGTGTGATGGTGGCCTCACTCATGGTTAGTTTTTTCCCTCTTAATGCTTACTGTCTTCCCTTTTCTGGATAGGATATGATTATTTTTCCTGTGCCCAAAGGTTCTGACCCCTCCACTTTATGCATGCATATATCCATATGGCCTCAGGCTTTGGATGGAGAGTATAACGATCTCCTCAGACACTCCACAAAGTGGTCTTGAGCAGGCCAAGGCATGCCACATAAGAAAGTGTGAAAATGGGCATCATGTATGTCTATAACACATATGGTCTTGAACATTCCCATATCTCATTTTTTAACCAGAATGGGGGTTCCCAGGACTATAAATTCATATTATGTTGGAGCACTACAATGCCCCCAAGGTTTCAGCACCACAGACAGCTCCTGATCTGTGTTTCAGCACCGTATGCAGCGGACAGCTCCCCGGATCACAGCTCGTCCCTCCCCTGGCTCTCCTCTGGCTTCTGTGTTTGGGCTCCTGATTTACAATTCCATTTAAATGAAGAAGCACTACTGTTTTTTAATCAGGCGGCTGTGATGAGCCAGGGGACGACACAAAGGGTCGATAGAACGGCTGATTTATGCTCTCTCTCTCTCACCACCAATCTCTCTATCTCTCATTCTCTCTTACGTTTCCAATCTCTCTCCTACAGTCTCTCTCCATTCATATTTTTATCAGGTTAACCTTCTCTTTTTCTGTCTTTCTTTCCTGTATCTTCTCTATTTGCTTCTTACTCTTATCTCTCTCCCCTTCTCTCTCTCTCTCTCTCTAGTCGCATTTCATGTTTTTGTTTTTTTTTATCACCAGGGGGTTTTACACATTGATTGAACTCCCAAACTCTAATATGCAGCACATAATTGGTACAGAGAGACTAAATAAATTACAGGGAATTCATACACTATGGTGTGTGTTCTTCAGTTTGTTTGAGTTAGGGCCGAAAGTTCATTGATTGTCCAGATTGATTGTAGCATCTCTGATGTTGTCTCCCTTCCTTTGCTTTGTGTGTCTCAGTTGGTGGAGCCACTGACGCCCAGCGGTGCGGCTCCAAACCAAGCACAGTTGCGCATTCTGAAAGAAACTGAACTGAAACGGGTGAAGACCCTAGGAGCTGGGGCTTTTGGCACTGTTTACAAGGTAATGAAATCAAAGTGGAGACTTATTTATTTATTCATTCATTGGTTGGAGAAAATGAATTATTCTGTTTAGCAAGTATGCATTAAACTATGCATTCAATTTATCAAAAGTGACAGTATTTTTTTTTTTTACAGTAATATAAAAAAATTATTTGCCATCAAAAGAATACAATTACATTTTTATACATTTATAAAACATATTATTTTGTAATTGTAATAATATTTCACTATATTACTGTATCTATCAAATAAGTGTTTTTTTAGAATATTTCGTATACAGTTTTTTTTATTTGTTGATTTATACATGTCTATATTGTTTTATTAATACACATTTTTATTTCAGGTTTAGTTATTTTTAGTTAATCTTTTATAGTACGTCAAGTCAAACTAAACTAAAATGAGAAATTATCTTTATTTCATTTTTCATTTTGGTGAACTGTTTTTCCTCCCAATTAAAAAGGCTTATTTTTTTATTTTTTTAGTATTATTATTATTTTTTTATTATTATTATTACCTTGTTAAATGCAGCCTTGGTGAACATAAGAGACTTCTTTCAAAAAATATATAATTTTTTATATTTTATAATTACCAACCCTAAACTTTTGATCTTTAGTGTACTTGAAATAAAAAAACACAAGGAAATAAAAATGAAATAAACATGCTCCGAAGGAGACATTTGAAGGTAGGCTTTTGTAAATCCACCTAGCAACCACCAATATACCCCCAAAAACCACTAAAAACACCTTAGCAATATAATGGGAACATGCAAGAAAACAATCAACCTAGCTTTAATATGTTTTGTATGAACATTCATTTATTCATTGTCTGCAATGAAAAAAATAACAGTACATTTCTACCCAATTATCTCTCTCTCTCTCTCTCTCTCTCTCTCTCTCTCTCTCTCTCTATATATATATATATATATATATATATATATATATATATATATATATATATATATAATTTTTTTTTTTTTTTTTTCAGGGCATCTGGGTACCTGAGGGCGAGACTGTGAAGATTCCAGTTGCCATAAAGATCTTGAACGAGGCAACGGGGCCCAAAGCCAATGTAGAGTTCATGGACGTGAGTGTCACTCTGTTGCAAGGCTTGCAACTGCAGTTTGTGTAATATCACTTAGCAAATATTCAGCTCTTTAGTAGTTCAAAAGGAAAAATGCATGTAAACCTCAAATTGGCCCATCCTCTTAGATGATGCAAGGACTATGAAACACATACCAAAGGCCTTTCACACCCAGGAAGAGTGCAATCTAAAACAGGTTATGTTTGCCTGCATGTTCATGTTTGCTCACTTGCGTGTAGACTAAAGTTTGTTTTGATGGTAGTCTTGTCTTGAGTGAGGTATCTGTGTATATGTACATGTATTAGAGTGGTCTCTCCATGACTCCCCCATGTAAGGTATTTCCCACAATTCATCAGTCTTAATGGGCATTTCACTTTCAGAATATTCTTAGGGGTTTGCAGATTCCCTCATACTGTGCTCAAAGCACAGAAGCATGTGAAGGCAGATCTGACATGTAGATGCTGGCCCCCGCTGTTGATTGGGTGAGCAGCATGTGCGTACGCAATCATCTCAGCAGCTGGAGAATAGCAGGAGCAGAACGCTCTTTATATAACTGTCAAGTGTGTAATTTTATGTAGTGTTCAGATAATGGCTTTGTGTGTGTGTTTGCGGATGTAGGATGTGTGTTACACGCTGTTTTAGTTTTTAAAATGTTATAACAAACTTAATAAGATCCCTCCAAGCTCTGAAATCATATTAATGGCAGAGGTATCTTTTATTGCCATAATATAACCTTATGGCTTGAGTTTTGGATATTATTTCTGAATTATCCCCTTAGCTGTTAGCTGTATTTTGATACTTTTATACCATGTGCCATCTTTTGTTTGGACCACAGGTTAAATATGTTGCATCTACACTGGAATTAGGATCGTAATTGTGATCTTGTTTAGTGAGATGCTTCACAAACATTTCTAAATTTTGACTAAAATGTTTTAGTGTACTGAACCGAGATTTAGTGAAATAGACCTATTACTCTTTCGGAATATCATAGATGGTCACTTTCAGCATGTAAGAGTGCAGTGTTAGTCATTCATAGGTAGTAATACTGCCCAGTAGATTCCTCAGCTTTTGCAAGTGTAGTAAAAGAAAGTGAATAAACATTCATTTTGCAGACTATAACTATGAATCGCAGTGGGACATCGTTTGTGTGTGTGTGTGTGTGTGTGTGTGTGTGTGTGTGTGTGTGTGTGTCTGTTTCTGCATGCATGACAATGTGTGTTTCATAAACAATCTGTGATAAATTGTCTGTAAATGTAATATGTATGCATTTTGAAAATTTAAATTGAAACATTCTTTTGTTTGTTAAGACACTAAAATTAATACTTTTTATTCAGCAAGGATGCATTGAATTGACCAAAAGTGACACCAAAAACAAAAGATTACTGTTTAAAATAAATCCAGTTATTTTTAACTTTCTATTTATCAAAGAATCCTGAAAAAGTACTTTGTGGTTTTAACAAAAAAATGTTAAGCAGCTGTTTTCAACATTGATAATAATCTGCTTTTAGAAACATCTTTATGATGCTATGCTGGGGCACATCATAAGTGATATTACCTGGGGTCACAGGGTGTTTCGGGTCTTTCGAATATTATACACCCTCGCCCAGGCAACCCGACCAGGGTTGATCAGACCCTGACCTGTGCCCTCGCAGCAACCCACGGATCTGCCCTCTTTTGACAAATCCACCTAGATGCTATTTCAGTGTCTATGGTGGTGTTAATCACTTTCCTTCGCCTCTCTTCTGATATTCTGAGTGCTGTGTATGCCCAGCGACTGGCAAAGCATCGACACCCAACCTCCACGGACCAACACTCCAGCCTTTTCTTTGGCAGTTGCTCCTCAGTTCCTCATACTTTTCTCTTTTCCACTCAAAGGCCTCCTCCATCCACTCTTCCCATGGTATGGTGAGCTCAAGCATCAGAACATGGATTCTGCTATTGTACTGAGGACCACCGATAGCAACCGTCTGCAAAAGCTCTATTACAGCAACTTAGGATTTGTTCAAGTGTCCCAATTCTCTCACAAAGAGTACAGAACGGTTGTTCCTCTAGGCCCCAGCAATGCAAATTAGATGGACTTGGGAGGGCGTCTTAGACTGCTTTGATGATAAATTTGATACTCTGTGAATCCATTCTCCAGAGATCATTCCATGTAATCTTTCGCTCCATCACCTGCTCCCATCTGGTCCAGGCACCCTGCTGTCTCATCGCTACTGATCTGCTCATTCTCTCCTCTTCCACAACTGCCGCAATTTCATCTTGAATAAGCTGTCTTCTCTCCCTCCCTTGTGCTTTATCGAAACGTGGCACTTCAAGGCTTTCAATGCCAGGTCTTCTCTTAGCAACTGCTCCCACCAGCACTGTGTCACAGCCACACTTCAGCTCCTTCTGCTGCTGCTTCTGCTCTCCGCTTCCTTCATGTTAACTTTTGGGTCTGAGGATTCAGAGTACTGCAAAACTTCTCTCACTTGCATAATTTGAACTCCTCCTCAATAGATTTTAAGGGCAATCTCAGTTTGCAGGACCTCCTATACAGTTCAATACTACTGATATTTCTTGGTAACCCAAGCAATCTTCGCAAGAACTGGCTGACTACCGTCTCCAGTTTGAAATTGTGAACTCGTATAACAGCAATGGCCAGAGGATTCTTGGTAATATGCCATGCTGATAGGCCCAAGCTTTACAAAGCTTCACTCCTGTGAACTTCCTGCATCCATTGCTCACACTCCTCCCAGGTGTACCTTATTGCAGCTTTGTCCTTGAGTGTCCCATTGAAATATTTCCTGAGACTTTTAACAGGGTTTTCTGTTATAGTTGGGATTTGGATATTCTCTATTGAGAATCTGAATTTTTCAGAGACTCTCCCCTTCTTTAGCACTACAGATCTCGACTTTGCAGGGTTAAAGGACATCCTAACATTGACTGCTCCAGCCCCTTCACTATCCACCTGGTTGGCAGATTCCAGATCTAGATTTTGGGCCTCGACTCTCTTGCTCTGCAGATTTAACTAACATGGTTAACAGGCTAAACAATGTGACTGAAATAGTTCAGCCTGGGATAACTAACTTCCAACCTGCACCAGTCCGATGTAACTGGCCCTGTTTAAACTCTTACTGTAGGTGGAACTCATTGTAATACTCCATAATGAGCTTTGTGATGCCTACAGGAACATGGTGCCTCGGTAGGGAACTTTCAACAACTTTATGGGGAATTGAGCCATAGGCATTTACTAAATATAACCATAACTCCTGTATATTCCAAGCAGCCTGGCATTCTTCTCAGGCTTATGAGCTTTTTCCTCAGCATCACTCGTAATTCTTCCAGTGGTGCCTTCCCCTTCTTATTTGCCCACTTCTATTGCCTCTTGAGGGCCTTTTGTTCTTTACGGATGTTATGGATTTTGTTGGCTCTATTACACCCAACATATGGCTACTTGGACTTTTTCCTCTGTACCAATTCTCTCAGCAGCAACTTTCATGACCAATGTTGCCATTGCCTGCAGTCTCCTCTCCACATCACCTTTCACTATTATTTCCAATGCCAGGTCTATGTCCTATTCCCAATCAGTTGCTTGACTGGCTCCAGGCCGTCTGATCCACACAGTCTGTTATGATGTGTTTGGCTGCACAGCATGCACCAGGCGGAGGCTCTGGGTACTGTGGGGTGCTTCCTGACCCTTCTCTTCCTCTGTTTCACCAGATCGAAGATCTGTGTATTGTGGTACTCTCTGTTGCTCCTTACATTTCATCCTTGACTGGTGGATTTTCAGACCTCTCTGATTCTTACACATTTTGCCACAGGCACACTGGATATTCATTGTCATTAGTTCATTGCTTCGGGTCGATAACCTTGTGTCTGTCAAATAGGAAGCTTCTACCCAACCCCCCTCCCCCCTCTCAGGCTCCCCTGGGTGTAGCTTTCTCTTCTTTTATCTGTAGCTTTCTGGGTTTCTCCCTCACAGGAGCTGCAGTTAGGGCTGCTAACCCAACCTTCCCCCAATAATATAAAAGTGTTTTTGAAAACCACATCAGCATATTAGAATGAATGAGAATGATCATGTAACACTAAAGGCTGGACATATACATACACACACACACAGAGAGAGAGAGAGAGAGAGAGAGAGAGAGAGACATATTTTATTCACATGCTGTAAAGTCACAACTGAGAGTGACTGGTTGATTATAGATTCCTGCTTTTGTTCCTTCCAGGAGGCTCTGATCATGGCCAGCATGGAGCATCCTCACCTGGTGCGGTTACTGGGTGTGTGTCTGAGCCCCACCATTCAGCTGGTCACACAGCTCATGCCCCATGGCTGTCTGCTGGACTACGTGCATGAGCATAAAGACCACATCGGCTCCCAATTACTGCTCAACTGGTGTGTTCAGATCGCCAAGGTGAGACTTTAAGTATTGAACTCAACATTAGTAGAAATCTCTCTTATGTATTTTACCTTAATGTGGAATTTGGTATGGCTCTTGTTTTATTAAAAGTGCTATATTATTATTATTATAATTTATTTTGATATGAATTAGATATGAAGCAGAAAGAAATGAATTATTGCATGTTTAAAGTAAAAGTGATAAGATGTTTGTTTTGTTATTTATTATTATTATTTTTTTTTTAACTTGCATTAAAACACTGTTAAGATCTTCGTTCAATCTCTCTTCCTCCCAGTCATGCAGCGAGCATCATTTTTCCACATTTCTTTGATATTGGACCCCCACACCATCTGCTTTCTGTATCACTCTGTTTATCATCTTCGTACACCAATGGTGGTCATATTTCCTCCTCTCTCTTTCTCCCAGACTAGGAGTGCATTCTGAATGATCTCAGAGCAGCATCAGCTCAAAGACTGCTGGGATAGATAAGCACACATACATTCTGTCTGATCTGGGTTCCACGTTGTAACTGTGAGCTTTGCTTTGTGTTACTAAAGAGAAAAAAATCTGACATCTCTGAGATGCAGACCTGTATGGTATATCAACTTTGTGTGGGGGTTTTGAAAAACAGTGATTGAACAGAATAGTAACAAAGCAGCTATTCCAGGAGTTATTGTTTGCAAATCATTCATAAAAGGAAAGAAAAAAAAGGGCTCTTGAACGCGGATGCACCAGGTTGTACAGGAGTTACATCACAGCAGGTGGTAGTTGACATGACAGGCAAAGCATTGCCTGCAGTATGAACTAATGTACTATAACTAAAACTCATAAAGTATTTGCAGCCTGAAAGGATTTTGATGATTTTACAAAGACAGAGATGAAGCGAGAGAGATCGCATACACTACCTTGTAAAAGTTTGGAGTTAAGTTAAGATTTTTTAATTTCTAAGATTTTTAAAATGAATTATTTTAAAATAAGTCTCTTATGGTCACCAGTATTGCATCTATTTAATAAAAAAGTACAGTAACAACTGAAATATTGTGAAATATCATTACAAAATAACTGTTTTCTATTTTAATATATTTAAAAATGTTCATTTATTCATGTGATGAAAAGCTGAATTTTCAGCAGTCATTTCCCCAGTCTTCAGTATCACGTGATCCTTCAGAAATCATAATATGCTGATTTGGTGCTCAAGAGACATTTTATGCGTTGCTTAATATATTTGAAGAAACTGTGATACATTTGTTTCAGGATTATTTGGTGAGAATAAAAAATACATAACATTTATTTGAAATGTAAATATTTTGAAAAATTGTCTGTACTGTGTGCTGTCACCTTTGATCAATTTAATATGTACTTGCTCCATGAAAATATAAATTTCTTAAAAAATATAGATATACATAAAATTACATACATAACAGCACGATTGCAAGTGTAATCATTAAATACTACTACTACTACTACTACTACTACTACTACTAATAATAATAATAATAATAATAATAATAAGACTCAGTATTACCGGTTACTTTGTCTATTTTTGCTCTGCCAACAGAAATAGTTCCAAACAAAGCCAAGGCACAAATAAACCATGGCTTCTTATGGCTTATTGTTTTATAACCATCACACATCTTGTGGTGTTTCTGAAACTAATCGCTTGAATGAATGACTAACTCATAAATAAGTTTGGTTCCTGAATGAATCTGTGTTTTTGAATGAACCGTTTGTGAAGGATTCATTCACTCAAACAGACTCAGTCCTTTGTCGCCACCTACGAATGTAACAATGTAACATGCCTAAAGTATACTTTGAAATATATTCTCCTTATAAATACATGTAAATATTTTAAGTAAAAGAAGTTCATGTCAACCACTGGTGTGCATTTAGCTTTGTATTGTACAGATGAATAGACAAAAGCCTGTGCTGCATACATCTGAATATTTGTTTCAGCTGTTTAGATGAATCTCATGCATTTAAATCATAGTTTTATAAGGTTAGTTGGTATTCAGACACTTTGTAGCTGTACTCACATGACCACTCTCCAGGCTTTCCAAATCAGCTGTATGAACAAAAAAAAGTATGCACAATACTTTTGAGAAATGTTTACCTGAAGAGATATAATCGGAGGTTATTATTTATGTATTAGACTCACCTCATACAAGGAGGCTTTTTTAATAGTGGGCTGCGATGTGGGAGTAAAATCAGAAAGTCTCTAGCCCGTTCTTTTCCAGATAATGGGTAAAACGAGCCAAGGCTTTAGAAATGTCACCCCATATACTCATAGTGTTCAATTACTGGCTTCAAAATAATACCTTAAACCAACCTTTCACTCGTGCATTATACAAAGATATAGAGGGATATATTAGTGTGCCAATTTCTTGGACATATTAAGCCTTATTGAAAACAACTGTGGGGACTGTTGATGCAGTTAATCTTTATCAGTGAAATACAGTAGAGATTTTACGTTTCTAAAACAGTATTTTCTACATACTTTTTATTTTAATCCATTGTACATTTGGCTAGTTTTTATACACACAATACACAACTCATTTTCAGAAGTAAAAAAAAAAAAATTTACTGCATATGTTTTGCTGCACTCCATACATTATTGATGAAGCAAAACCATATACATTATTTACAAGTGCTATATTACTGACATAGTACATGTTGTTTTTTCAATGACTTTGCAATGCCATCTTCATGCAGCTCCTCTGACATATAAACCCATGCTCAAAAACTCGAGTCTGTGTAAGTGTGTCTTAGCCTGGCTATTTGGCTATGAGCGGCTTTTTCTAATGAGGCCAGAGGAATTGAAAAACTGTCAAATAAACAGAGAAGAGACAGAGGGAAAGTACTCTCTTTCACAATCAGTTAGTGAGCACTGGTATTGAGAGTTTGTGTAGTTCTACATGTATGTATTATAACAGTAACAGACACGGTTGCTTTTGGAGACATTTGGCTAATTGTTTATTGTCCTCTTGACAAGTATTTAAATATGTGTGTTCTTATATTACGTTTGCTTTTACAACAGTTTCTGTTCATTAAAATATTTGATATTAGTATTATTATTATTATTTTGTCATTTAACAATATTTTTGACAAAGAAAATCCATTTATTTTCCTATTTGCAAATACAGCTATAATACAACTAGAATTTAAAATTTAGAAGAAAAAAAAAAGTCAGCAGGCCATCCTTATTGTTGAGCCCTGCAGAGTAATGACTGCTGGACCTTACACAGTGTTTGTTCTTCTGGAAATGAAACTGTGAAGTATATGGAAAGGATACTCTTAAGTAGTTTGTTTGTTTGTTTGTTTTCTGAAAAAAAAATTTAATGTGTACTGTGCTAGACAACGGAGACTTGTTACATCACTTGTATACTGTTGCACTTCTACTTGTCTGAATTGCTTCTCATTTGTTTAGGCGCTTTGGATAAAAGTGTCTGCTAAATGATTAAATGTAAATGTAAAACAGAGCAGAGGAAAGAGAGATAAATTAAAGTGCAAGAGTAGGACATGAAGAACAAATTGAAGGAAAGTGATTTTAAGAGGTGCCATACAGAGAGAGAGAGTGACTACAAGCCTCTTTTCAGTGGTTTGTCTCACTGTGCTCTCAACAGTTTAATGGCGGTCTGAGCATCAGTGGCTTGTCTGTGAAAGAAAACACACTTTATGTAATAGATTATTTATGAAATAATCAGTTTAATTCTTCTGAGTAGATTAATAAATGAATAATGCAATGAGATGATATGAGATTGGCCAGAGGTGCACTAAACCAGCGTTTGCACTACTAAAGTATAGATAACTCAAGATCCAACACAAGCCTGACATGTGAAGATTACATTTTGACCAGTACTCGGAGAAAGGTTTAGGCACTGCCATGAAAAGATGACCAGTAAAATAATGCAGGGCTCCTATCAGTGATCAATTAAAATGAAAGAGGCATATCATTTATTTTTGAGCAATTTTCAGTGATTTAGAGCTGTTATAGATACAATATCACAATACTCAAATCATCAATACCATATACCAGAAGTAAAAAGTAGAAGGCTACAAAGCAGCAGCCTCTCTCAGATTAACAGTGTGGAGCTGACAACCATCTACACCCATGCAGGACTGAAGCTTCCCTCAAAGACTAATTGTGAGGCACTGTACCATAACATTTATGCAGTAATTACACATTTGGTTGTTGTGTTTAGAATGTTTACCATTAGAGTCTGTATTTTCAGAGTGGCATTTAGGAAAGAAGCTTAGAGCTGTAATTGTTGAGGAAACAGAGTGTGATACACAGACATTGACACAGGCAAACAACAGACACACAGCATGAAACAGCTAAATGTTCACACATGCCTGCATACTCATCAAGGCTGCATCCCATGAACTGTTTTTTTTTTTTTTTTTTCGGATGTAAAGCTTCATTTACATAGTGGTTCCCTGCAGACTTTCCATCGGTTTCTAGTAAAGTATACTTTCAAGCAAGCACCCAAAGGGACAAACACACATCACAGTAGTTTCAAGTAATTAGAAGTTAACATTTTGGTAACCATTAGTGGTGTCTGATGTGTTTACTTTTTAATTAGTGCATTACAAGTTTGACATAATTTGGCTGATTTGAAGACCGTTGCGAGCATAAATATGATAAAACATGACAGTAGATAGATAGATAGATAGATAGATAGATAGATAGATAGATAGATAGATAGATAGATAGATAGATAGATAGATAGATAGATAGATAGATAGATAGATAGATAGATAGATAGATTCTTATTAAGTTCAATAAGGATACTGATACCATCACAGGCAGCAATTATGCCTTTTATCCTTTCATGGTTACTTTTATCTTGTATTCATCCCATTCTTCATATCTGAAGCTAAGCCAATTGAATTTTCAATAGATGAAATTAAGTAGATGCTTGATATTCAATGGTTTTAAGTTGAGAGGACAATCGACTGGCTTCTAATGCTCTAATTATAAGCTACAGACTGACTGTAGAGTAAGACATCTAAAGATGTCTTGAAATGACACCTTTCCAGAACAATGTAACCTAATTAGCTAAATAAAACCATTATTTAACATGATGGATATCTCATCTCAGTTGGCTCATGCCTGAACTTAGAACCCTCCTGTTTGAACTGAACCTTTAAAACATCCTCTGGCTGCTGCCAACCCAAGACAAACAAATGCATGCAAAGCAATTTACTTTAAAGGCCATCCATAGAAATCTTTTTCAATATTCATAAGAAATATTTTTTGTCATTCTCCCCCCACACACAATCATTCATCTCACATCTCCTTCCTCTTTCTCCCTTCACTCTTTCTCAATCTTACTCTTTTTCGATGTGGGCCTGCTGAAATTTTAAACAGACAAGAGAGAGGAAGACAGCTCAGGTCTCAGTGAACACTGAGGATTTCTCAGCTCAATAGACCTGCAGACTCTAGAGTGGCTCGCCTGTGTTAGAGATGAAGTTAAAGGGACACCAACATTTTAGCAGGGGGTTCACTTTAAATTTTCTGAATATCAAAACCATCTGTCTAACTTAGCAGCTTTAATTGCTTTGACCTTCGTTGATCTCTCGGTTGTTTGTGGTGGGAAAGAGGGGATACAGAGCTGTCATTTGTCCTTAATTTGTGTGAGAATGTGACTTGCAAACAAAATCAGCTGTAACTTTATAAAGAGGTGAACATTTATTGAGTTGAATGATTTGATAAGAAAGGAAGGACATTGTGTTTTGGTTTTGTTGTGTTCTAAAATCTAGGGAGTTGCCTACACAGACAGTATGTTAAGGCATAATGGGCACACTCATTCCTAAATTTGTCAGAAACATTATCTTGCCCAATTTGAGACTTTTGCAGTCTAAGGTAGCTTTGCATGTATTCCAAAGCAGGGTTATTATCGTTAACTAAAACTATTGCAAACATTTTTGATAAATAAATACATTATATAAAATCAAGTATAAATAGTAAATGAAAAACTTCATCTAAATGAAAATTTAAAAATGCTGCTTAGCACCAGAAATAATTGAAGTACTGATATTACTAACTGGAAATAAATAAAAACTTAAAATGCAAATGCAACTGCAATGCAACTTCAAAATGAAAATAAATTAAATAATAAAAAGTGACAAAAGGATAAATAAAAATATTTTTTTAATTAAAAAAACAGCAGCAACAACAAAAAATTAAACCGAAAACTAAAAGATATAAAAAAGTGATTATAATAAAATTAATAAAAGTGCTCAAATGAATGCAAAATTAATAAATAATGCTAAAGTAATAATAATAATAAATAATCTCCTAAATATCTTAGCAGATAATTCAATCCTAATATGCACTGTGAGAAGGTCAGTGAAAGATAAATATAAGATCATGGATATATTTCCATTATTATCATTCATTATATTATATTTCATATAATATCAGGGTTAGGTAAAAAAAAAAAAAAAAAAAAAAATGTAAAAGAACAGACAAATCACAATTCTGCCAGCATTTATAGTTTCCAAACCTGTATGACTGACTGACTTCTGAGGAGCATAAAAGAAATTAACAGTATTTTTGTAATTTGGACTCTTTTTGAATTCAACTGGATTTGAATAGGCCACACCTACTACAGTATGTTGAATTTGTATTGGAATGACAGGAAGAGAAAATTATTCATAATGGCTTTTATTAGACTTAATGAGCTATAGAAACATGAGAGTCATTTGCAAATGCAAATCTAAATGTCTTACCATTTCATCAAGGCCTCTGCAATTAGCAGGAGATGATAATGACTTGGATCGATTGTTGTGCTATTTCATCAGGTCAAGTTAACCATATTTACCACAGACAGCCATCTGTTATGCTCTAGTGTGTACAGAAAGGATGACTAGCCATGTGGCTGCGTTCAGAGCGTATCACGGACTGCTCACTGGCTGCTCGCACACAGACAGACAGCTGGGAGCACAGATGCACATTTGGAGCAGAAAATTCTCGGGAAAATAGGAGAGGTTTCGGAATCTCTGACTGACACTTAGTGTTTGTCGGTTGCTATTGAGGTTTTCCACCAGGGCTACAGTTTCATAACGCACAGGGTTTTAATTAAATTTTAAGTCAGTGCTTTAAAAGCTTATGGGTGTATGTACGCTTAATTTATGCACAGCCAATATGAGACCCCAAGAGATGCCTGGACAAAGATAATTAAAGCTTAAAGGGGGAAAAAAATATTTACTTCCTGTTCTTCCAAACTATATGACTTAAGTATTATACTTAAATATATAATAATGAAATGCAGTGCAATCATTAACAAATGAAAGAAAACCATACAGAGTTGGAAAAATATGTTAACAATTTATAACTGTATTTAATTGTCAAATTTCTTTAATTTTATTATATTTGCCAGAAGGACATCTATTATATTTATAACATGAATCGTTCCTGCTTTAAAATTTTAGACCATTAATTGTTCCAAACCGTATAACTTTTTTTTTTAGCATCGTCTTCCTTTATCTCTGACATACAGTACCTGTCTGGCATGATCTCGCACCTTTCTCCCACACTCTTTTGTTTTTCTATTTTCTCTGTATTTCTGGCTTATGCATGTGTAGTCCAAGCCAGGCATTTGCTGTCAGAAGGAGGCTTTTGTTTGGCATACTGCTTTAAGTTAAAGGAGCGTAAGAATGAATGTGCTGTGCTGCCTCAGGCAAAATGACTTTTCCCTTCTCTCATTTTTCTCATTTCTGAAAAAAATGCTTTTTCTTTGTTTGTTTTATTTTTCTTCCAGGCATGCGAACATCAGCAGATAGTGCCATCCATACACAGAGGCCTGTATGGCCTTAAAGATTAGTTTAGTGTTCTTTTTTAGTCCTGTAAGAAAAAAGAGAGAGAGCAGACATGCTGATAAACATCGCTATATAGAACTATTTTTAATTAAATAATATTTATTGCAATACAAATTCACAGTAGTTCTGTTTTTTACTGTAGTTTCATCAGATAAGTGCATCATGGGTGAACATAAGTTACTTCTTTCGAAAACATTCAAATCTTGCTTTTTTATTATTATTATTTATTTATTTTTTACTTAATTGGTAACCCACCAAAAAGATTATTCATAGCAAATTGATAAATTTATCTCTAGTGTTATTAAGTTACGTAACACTTACGTCAACAAAACCAAAAGACGTAAATATGTTTGGACAAGCCGTTGTAAAATACCCAATATTCGCACACCAATGACATTTCATTACATTTCACAGAAGCCTTATGCTGATGCCCTTATCTTCACTGCTCCAGATGTTTAGTAATGGTTGCAATGGAGCCAGAGCAGCCTCAGAGGAAAGGCACGTACATCCCTTCCCTGAAAAAATACATACAGGCCCCCGGCGCCAAACATTACCTGCAGTATTGATTTGCGAGGACTGAGCTGTGTTTTGAGGAGCAGACAGGTGTGTATTATTTACTGTGGCTTGGGGAAGGCCAGACCTCGCTCTGAATCTGTAAACAATTGTTCAGGGCAGGTCAGAGGCAATGAAGAACTGAAGGAAAAGGGAGAGAAAAAGACTGTAAAATGGGCTAGAAGCTAATATTGTTAGAAGGGACTAGGCCGACATGCCAGGGAACTATCTGAGATCATATCGTGAGTAAATTAATCACCCAGCAAATGAGAGCTAAGCTCTTCTTTGTGCCCTGGTGTAATACCACATGAGGCAAAGGACGACTGTATGACCTTACAGCAGATGAATTCACACTGGATTCAGTGGTTTGATTTAAAGGATTAGTTCGCCAAAAATTTAAATGATGAATCATTCGCTCACCCTCACGTCATTTCACGTCAAGTTTCTTTCCTCTGTAGAACACAATGGGCTTTTCCATACAGATACAGTAGAAAACCTCCAAAAAGGACGAAAAAGTAGTCTATATGTCTTGCACACATACATAGGTGAAATTTGAGGCCTGTCTGTATCTTATTCTTTCTCTCGTTTTAGGTCATTGCTCCAGCTGTGTTTCATCAAGGCCTTATATCGTTCACATAATTCAGAACCCTACTTATTATGGAAAGTGTAAACACAGAAAGAGCTCTTTATGATGATGGTTACTATAGATTTAATATTGAATTATACCTGTCATTTGAAACCTATACTGTCATCAGTCTTTTTTCTCACTCCCATGGTGATTCCCCAGGAACGTGTTTTTCTCCCACTGAACGGTTAATGTGTTGCCAGGCATCTGTTACAGCTTAAAAAGGTGCATCCAGGCCAACAAATTGAGCAGTAAATTGGTGGATATGAGGTTCAATTAAGAGCAACAGGCATGTGCAGAGAGTGACGGCATCCTAGAGAGAGTGTGAGTGTGTTTGTCACCATCACTCATTTTTCCCTAAACGTTTAAGTCTGAAGAGTGGAAGTCAATCTTAACTTCAAAACAGTTCAATTTTGGATGGCATTTTGAATTGTATTTTATTTATTTTTCTAAATGTTCTTCTGTAATGAACAGTTATATACTGTTGCTCATAACATCTGTTAGTAAGCGAGTAGATGCTGTGAAGCTTTTAAAGGGATGGTTCACCTAAAAATAAAGTGTCTCATCATTTACTCATCCTTATGTTATCCCACACCTGTATGGAGTTTTTTTTTTTCTTCATACAACAAAATTCCAAAGTAGCTTGGGCCTCAAAATATCTTCTTTTGCAGTCTGCATCCATACAGGTTTGGTGCAAAATGAAGGTGAGTAAATGATGACAGAATTTTAATTTTTGGGTGAACTATACCTTTAAGGGATTCTTGTGCTGAATTATGGTATGGAGGAAAACAGCATTGTTCCATTTCCAATTATGACTATATTGCATGATTCAATGTTTGTAGGTCACGTCAGAGGACAAATAAGACGATGTGTTTTGGGTGGGGGGTGATGCCCACTCTCCCCTATTGTGCCCCCCTCACTGTGTCGTTAATGAAATTTGCCCCCCACCCTTTAAGGCCTCCACGGGTCTCCAGGTCTCACCTGATTGAGAGGAGCATGTAGGTCTCGCTCCTCTCTCATACCGAGCACATTACCAAGCCCATCTGGTGCCCTGCGCCCCATGCCAAGTACTGCCCAGCCCATCAGGACAAGGTCATGTGTTGGCATATGTACTGGCACACCGTTTCCCTCCCCAAAGGCCCAATACCTGAGATCAGAACAGTGTGAATTGGAGCTAACTAGAGGCATCAGTAGATGTAATTTTTCCAGAGAAGTCAGTGAATCAAAAGGAGTGTAATCTGGGAGCACTTACAACTCACCACTTATATCATTAGAAAGACATTATGATGACAAGGCTGATAATTGTGTTTTTCCACTGCCATCTTAGCTTCAAACACAAATGTACAGCTCTTTTTATGCTTTAAGGCATAACCGAATGTGTCTGGACTGAAAGTTTTTTTTGGGAGATTTTGCTAAAGCAAGCAAAGCAACTTAGCATAGCTCAGCATTATGGTGACTCCAGATTCCTGGCTATAATGGATTAGCTATAAATAGGAATGACAGTTTAATGTTAATTCCATGATTTACCAAGCAGGTGTAAGTAATATGTTGAAGGATGTGATCAGCATCCTGCCTCTCCTGCCTGATTCTTTTTCTGTCAGCGTCCAGCTCACTTTCGCTGGGGCCCGCTTGTCCTTCTCCTGTCTAAGTTCCCTATTGGTATTCTGTCACTCTGAGCACTGCTGAAGGGGTAGTGAAGTGTGACGGACAGAAACCAGGCTCTCACACGAGGGCACACCCTCTCACACACACATATACACTCACACTGCTACAAACAAGCACACACACACTTACAACTTCTTCGTTTTTGGTCTCTTTCCCTAAATTTTATTGAATTTGAATGCTAGGTAGTGAAATAAAACATCATGCTCATCACTAAAAAAAACTCTTTCTGTTGTAAACATATGCCATAAAATCAGTGTTGATTAGCACAAACAATTTCTCTGTGTATTACGTGCGGGAATTGCTCTTGCCAATTGTGTGTGTGTGCTATTTTGTATTTGTGTATAAAATAATAAAACGATTTTGGAAATAAATCACCAACTTTCAGCCTGCAGAACTTGTACACTGACAATCAGTGTTAATTTTGACACGAAATTTTTATTTAGTTTTAGTCTTAGTCTTTTGACTATAATTCTTTTTAGTTTTAGTCAAGTTTTAGTCATCTGATTTGTTTTAATTTTAGTCTTATTTTAGTCGACTAAAATTGCTTGGTATTTTAGTCGACTAAAATAAGACTAAAATCAATAACAGATTTACTAGACAATTTTTTACAGCTGGTATAGGAAACAAACTTAACAAAAATATATAAAACACAAATTCAACTTTATTTCAACACAACTGTGTCTATTTCGATTCAAAAGCTTTTATGCAGCAACAAACACTGTCATGATAATGTAAACAATAACGTCTCGGTTACGTACGTAACCCTCGTTCCCTGATGGAGGGAACGGAGACGTTATGTCGACCGACAAATGGGGTCTCACTTGGGAGGCCAATCATCTCTGATTTTAAGAGAAAACGCCAATGAAATTGGCAAGTGGATTAACACACCTGAGCCACTCCCCGTGCCAGCGGGTATAAATAGGGCGACAGGTGCATCCACTCATTAGGTTTTACGCTGAGGAGCCGAGAACGTGTCCCGGCAACAGCGAATGGTTCAAGGTTGTGGCATGGGGACATAACGTCTCCGTTCCCTCCATCAGGGAACGAGGGTTACGTACGTAACCGAGACGTTCCCTATCTGTCGGTCACTACGAGTTATGTCGACCGACAAATGGGGTCCTATGGAAAACGCCATAACCTGAACCTCGTCACAACCCTGAGGCGCTGCAATTGTTGACAAGCCTTGGCGTGCCACAAAAGCTACGCTTAAGGTCGTAACCTTCCCAAAGCCCCAGCGCAAATTCACTGACCTTGGTACCGAAGGGGCCAAAGGGTGAGTACATCGCTGCTGGAGAAGGCCATGCTGCTGTTCCGCCCACATAAAGTAAATGGAAGGGATTTCAACCTTCAGTGAAAGATTGCTTCAAATCTTCCCTATTTGTTCTTTCAGCTGGCAAGACAATGGGGAAGCGAGCCTTTAGGAAAGGTCGCTACGGAGACCACATCCTACCCGTAGGGAGGTGACATGTGGATATACCGATATGGACTGACCCAGGGGGCAGTACTACATATGGAAAGGGTCTCTGAGGCAGGTCCTACCTTGGAGTAGGGATGGAACAGCTGCCAGAAGAGACTGACAGAGCGATCTGTCAAGGGAAGACACGGGTTTGCCAAGAGGGAAACCTTACCGTGGAAGAATACACATATGGGATTACCCGTAGGGAACCCAGCCATATGGACACCTAGCCCAGTACAGGGGCTGACCGGCTCCGGGCATGCTAACGCCAGTACTGGGCCTGGCGACAGACTGCTCCGCCAAGTCTGACGCCGAGGGTGCTGGAGGATGCTCGACCAGGGTACGCCAACCGGGGAACTCTACTGGGAGAAGAAGGCGCTCACATCCCCGTGTTAGGGGGAATGGCGCAGCAAGCGAGACACCCAGCCAGCCCTTCCCGCCAATTACCTGTTACCCAACACACGGGAGGAAACTGGCTCTACACGGAGGTTGTAAAACCTCGCAAAGGTGTTAGGTGTCGCCCAGCCCGCAGCTCGACAAATGTCTGCCAGAGAGGCGCCGTGCGCCAACGCCTAGGAGGAGGCCACACTCCGTGTGGAGTGGGCCCTCACCCCCAGGGGGCACGGCTCGCCTTGGGAATGGTAAGCCAAGGCGATGGCGTCCACTATCCAGTGGGCCAACCTCTGCTTAGAGACAGCCTTCCCCTTCTGCTGACCTCCATAGCAGACCAGGAGCTGCTCAGAGCTTCTGAAGCTCTGGGTGCGGTCCACGTATATGCGAAGCGCTCTTACGGGACACAGCAACGACAAGGCTGGATCTGCCTCCTCCAGGGGCAGCGCTTGCAGGTTCACCACCTGGTCTCGGAAGGGAGTGGTGGGAACCTTGGGCACGTATCCAGGCCGGGGTCTCAGGACAACGTGAGAGTAGGCCGGCCCGAACACAAGGCACTCTTCACTTACCGAAAATGCTTGGAGGTCCCCGACCCTCTTGATGGAAGTGAGCGCGATCAGGAGCGCTGTCTTGAGAGACAGGAACTTCAGCTCAACCGAATCCAGCGGCTCAAAGGGACCCCTCTGAAGTCCCGCCAGGGCAATAGAGAGGTCCCAGGAGGGAATCAGGGGTGTCCTAGGAGGATGTAACCTTCTGGCACCCCTCAGGAACCTAACGATCAGGTCATGCCTCCCCAGGGACCGGCCGTCCACTGCATCGTGATGTGCTGCAATGGCAGCCACATACACCTTCAGGGTGGAGGGTGACAGCCCACGCTCCAGCCTACCTTGCAGGAAAGAAAGCACGACTCTGACCGGGCATCTCCGGGGGTCTTCCCGGTGAGAAGAACACCAATTCGTGAACAGACTCCACTTCAGAGCATAGGCCTGCCTCGTAGAAGGGGCTCTAGCCTGAGTGATAGTGTCTACCACCGCTGGGGGCAGATCACTTAGGTCTGCCGCGTCCCGTCTAGAAGCCACACATGGAGGTTCCAGAGATCTGGGCGCGGGTGCCAAATGGTGCCAGGCCCCTGAGAGAGAAGGTCTCTCCTCAGGGGGATGCGCCAGGGAGGGGCTGTCACGAGGAGCATGAGTTCCGAAAACCAGGTCCGGGTGGGCCAGTAAGGCGCAACCAACAGGACCTGTTCCTCGTCCTCCCTGACCTTGCACAGTGTCTGTGCGAGCAGGCTCACTGGGGGAACGCATACTTGCGTAAAGCCAGAGGCCAGCTGTGTGCCAGTGCATCTGTGCCCAGGGGGCCTGGGACAGGGAATAGTACAGCTGGCAGTGGGAGGACTCGTGGGAAGCAAACAGGTCTACCTGGGCTTCCCCGAATCGACTCCAGATCAGCTGGACCGTCTGGGGATGGAGTCGCCATTCCCCGGGGAAAGTGAGCTGTCGTGAGAGCACGCTGGCTGCACGATTGAGCTCCCCCGGGATGTGGACAGCACGCAGCGACTTGAGCCACGTCTGACTCCAGAGGAGGAGATGACGGGCGAGTTGAGACATGCGACGTGATCGTAAACCGCACTGTCGGTTGATGTACGAAACAGCCGCAGTGTTGTCCGTGCGGACCAACACGTGCTTGTCCAGCACTAGCGGACGAAACCGTCGCAAAGCTAGATGCACTGCCAGCAACTCCAGGCAGTTGATGTGCCACAGCAGTCGAGGTCCTGTCCAGGACCCTGAAGCTGCCTGCCCGTTGCATGTCGCGCCCCAGCCCGAGTTGGAGGCATCTGTTGTGACAACAACGTGCCGGGACACTTGTTCTAAGGGCACGCCGGCCCGTAGAAAAGCAAGGTCCGACCAAGGACTGAATAGGCGGCGACACATCAGTGTGATGGTGACACGATGTGTACCGCGGCGCCATGCCCATCTCGGGACTCGGGAGTGTAACTAGTGCTGAAGTGGTCTCATATGAAGCAACCCGAGCGGCGTGACTGCGGCTGCGGATGCCATATGCCCCAGGAGCCTCTGAAAGTGTTTCAGCGGTACCACTGTCCTGCCTCTGAAGGAACTCAGGCAGTTCAGCACTGAGTGGGCACGCTCGCTGGTGAGACGTGCCATCATACTCACCGAGTCTAACTCCATACCGAGATAAGAGATTCTCTGCACAGGGGAGAGCTTGCTCTTCTCCCGGTTGACCTGAAGCCCCAACTGACTGAGGTGCCGAAGCACGAAGTCCCTGTGATCGCACAACTCTTCTCGGGACCGGGCCATAATGAGCCAGTCGTCGAGATAGTTGAGGATCCTGATGCCCACTTCCCAAAGTGGGGCAAGGGCGCCCTCCGCGACCTTCATGAAGACACGGGGGGACAGGGAGAGCCCGAAGGGGAGGACCTTGTACTGCCATGCCTGACCCTCGGAAGCAAAGCGCAGGAACGGTCTGTGACGAGGGAGGATAGAGACATGAAAGTACGCGTCTTTCAGGTCGATCGCTGCAAACCAATCCTGGGGCTGGACGCATTTGATAACGCGTTTCTGCGTCAACATCCTGAACGGGAGCTTGTGTAGGGCCCGATTCAAGACTCGCAGAACCAGGATAGGTCGAAGGCCACCGCTTTTCTTGGGCACGATGAAGTAAGGGCAGTAAAGCCCCGTCCCCATCTCGGCTGGAGGGACCGGCTCGATTGCATCCTTCGCCAGGAGGACAGCAATCTCCTCGCGCAAGACAGGGGCGTCCTGGACTGCCACCGAAGTCTCGAGCATGCCATTGAACTTGGGGGGTCGCCGGGCGAACTGAATCGCATAGCCGAGTCGAACCGTCCGGATGAGCCAGCGTGACGGGTTGGGCAGCGCAAGCCACGCTCCCAGATACCGTACAAGTGGCACCAAAGGGACAGTCGACATACCCGCAGTGGTGCAGCGATGGGGAGTCGTGCCGGAAGGCCCAGAAGGCACTGCGTCCTGGGTCATCGCAACCACACTCCCCGTGTTCCCGGAGGAACTGGCCAGAGACGCGTGGAGAGGCGTTGCGTCTCTGAACCGCGACCTCTTGGCCGCTGGCGAAAGGGGGCGTCGTGGGTGAGAATGAGGAAGCTGTGCGTCGCTCATTGTCAGCCCACAAGCCTTGCAACTCGGAGGAAGGAGAAATTGCTCTTCCAATGAAAATGTGGGTGCCACTGGCCGTTCGACCAGCGGCGGAACAGAACCAGAAGATTCTCCACCCGGCCCTCCTCCGGGGGAGGGAGTGGCGCTCTCTCCGCCATCTCCTGAAGAGCAGTTCTCCGCATCTCCGAGTTGCCCGTGTCAGGGCCGCTTAGTCGACTTCCTCGAGGACTTCGCAGCCGGGAGTGACACGGGGGGCGCCGCTCTCCTGCGCGGGGCTCGACGCGCCGGCCTCGAAGAACTCTCAGCACGGGGCGGAGCTGGTGTGGAGGACGCAGGGGGGCGCCCTCGGCGACGAGCAGGCTGAGGCACTGCCTGCGACGGAATGGTGGCAACCAGAGGATCACGTCGTGGCAAGATGTGCTGTATGGCCTCAGTCTGCTGTTGTTCTGTCAGGAACTACTGGGCACAGCCCCTGACAGCGTCGCCACACAGGACAGCCTGGGACATGGGAGCATCGAGAAAATGCACTTTGTCAATGTCTCTCATACAGACCAGGCTGAACCTGAAACGGCACTACTGGACCACCAGAGTGGACATCGCTTACCCGAGGGACTGCGTTGTGACTTCCGTCACCCAGAAGGGGGAGGTCAGTCGCCATGCGCAGCTCCTGCATCAACCTCGGGTTGGTCCTACCCTCGTGCATTTGTTAAAGCCTTGGCTTGTTGGGTTTGCAGGATAGCCATGGCATGCAAAGCAGAGACAGCTTGGCCCGCAGCACTGTAAGCCTTGGTAGGGAGCGCGGCCGACAGCTTACAGGCCTTGGGTGAGGGGCGCGGACTATCCCTCCCAGTGGCGGCGTTTTGCGGACACAAGTGCACCGCAATCGCACTCTCCTGCTGGGGAATGTCAACACACCCCTAGCTGCCTCGCCATCGAGGGTAGTGAGGACGGAGGAACGAAATGAGCTGCTTCCGGCCGTAAAAGGGGCCATCCACGACTACATCACTTCCCCATGCACATCCGGGAAGAAAGGAACCAGAGTAAAACGCGGTTGTGAGTCGCGCTCCACACCGAGAACCAATCAAACAGCCATGAGCACTCAGGGCTGGCGGTGCATTCACCTCCATCCTGATGCTCACAGCTGCCCGGGCAAGCACGGCTGTCGACTCTGGGTCCAATTCGGCAGTGGCGACAACACCCGAGGGGGGCAGCCCCGCCGAATCTTCATCCACAGAGGTCGATAACCCATCCCCCGATGCTGCAATCGACATCTGATCTCCGGCGGCAAACTGAATGACCCGCTGGGACTGCCATAAGACAGCCCAGCAAAATCACCCAGCAGCTGCACAGGACAAACACTGCGGAAGGGGTAAGAGGTCCGTGGGGCGTGGCCCGGCGGAGAAGCTCTCACGGTCACCTTCAAATCTCCCAGAGCACTAGCCGGCGGTCCTCTGCTCGAGACAGAGAAACCAGAACGGGTAGTGACAGAGGGGTCTGCTCCCTTCCCTTTAAGAAAGGGGAGACGCGATCACAGCGTTGCCATGGCCACACACGCAGTGCGTGCATGAACCATCCACGAACGCGCCTTCAGCGTGCTGAATGCCCAGACACGGAAGAGAGCGAACGTGGCCGTTGTCAGAGAACAGGAAACGACCGCATCCAGAAGGACGCGGACGAAACGGCGTCTTGAAAAAGACGCGAATCGTCCGCGATTTGCTCTTTTAGGAAATCTGCTCTCTTAGTTGAAGCGCCCAGGGGAATCGCTGAAAGGGACACCGCTGTTTGCGCCGTACCGCCAACCAGAACAGCTTCCCGACACAGCAGATGAATGGCTTTGTGGAGTATAACGGCTTTCATACAACCACTCGGCTCCGAAGCAAAAATCTAATGAGTGGATGCACCTGTCGCCCTATTTATACCCGCTGGCACGGGGAGTGGCTCAGGTGTGTTAATCCACTTGCCAATTTCATTGGCGTTTTCTCTTAAAATCAGAGATGATTGGCCTCCCAAGTGAGACCCCATTTGTCGGTCGACATAACTCGTAGTGACCGACAGATAGGGAACTAGCTGCCAATTGACCATCAATAAAAGAAAAATAACGTTAGGTCCAGGACCTTAAAGCTTACAGCTGAGCTGAACAATAAGAGCATACATTTAAAGTAAATATTTAATAAGTTGGCAGCTAGGTGGATAAAAAAAAGTAACAAGATTTTATAAGGTATTCATTTGTCTAGCAATATTGTATGTTTTAAATACTACAATATTGCTAGATTTGTATGTATAATGATAGGATGTGAACATTCACGTTTCACATGACTAATATAGAAATATTTGTGATATTGTCAACAAGTAGAACATTATAAAATATACTAAACATTAGCATTAATCAAATGTATGTATCATAATATTTCGTATTAGTATTGTGCTCTCATCTAACTTGAAGAAGGGGCTATTTTACTGTACTTTTCAGTTCGTAATATTTAATGCTACAACATCTACGCACTGCAGTCTTCCAATTTTGCTTAGCTCAATAAACAAAAGAACATCGTTGTGAAATTACATTTGAGAAAATTTCCAGGTGGCTCGTCTGTAAATGTCTTTTCAAATTGGTTGTGTTCTTGCCACGAATGAGCGCTCCGCGTGCTTTACACTTTGTTATGTTTTGTTCGTCGTCAAATGTGAAGTGAGCTGTGGACATTTTGTCGCTCTTTTAGACATCACCTCTTCGAAATGCCGACTTCCCGGGAGCTCAATTGTCAGCGAAATTAACACTGCTGACAATTGATTTTTACTAAAGTAACTACAATCCCACCATAAGCTGCGCAATGAAAGAAAATAGCCAAGAATTATAATAAAGGCTTAAAGATGATGTAAGACATTTCAGTTGTTTTGCTAGCTGCTTCTTCTAGAATTAACCCACCCGCATTTACAATGTTGAGCATTTCTTCGCAGGCTCGGAATATTGAAAGACAAGACATGACATGACGAAATTGAATAAATTGCAGTTTAAAATATATTCAAACATAAAACATTTATTTTTAATTATAATAATATTTCACAATATTACTGTATTATTATATTTTGATCAAATAAATCCAGCTTTGGTGAGCATGAAAGTCTTCTTATAAAAACATAACATTTTTCTGACCTCAAACTTTTGAACAGTAGTTATTGTATATTCCTTCTATAATTATTACCCAAAGGAGTAAAGAAATAATTTTGAAAATATACAAGCTGTCATTTTTCATGCACTGAAAATGATGATGATCCATTCCCTTTCATTTTCTTGGATGGAAAGAAAATGGTTGGATATTAAGTTTAGGTTAGGTCAGGATTATATAGATTTTATGTAAGTATAAAATGAAAATCAATGTATCATTACATCCATATTTTTATGCCTGGGATTAAAAAAAAAAAAAAAACATTATACATCAGTGGCGTTAACAATGCAACTATTTAATGCAGCTTAGGATGCAGAGACATAGAGACACATGCTGAATAGTTTAACACATTCTTGTGTTTAATTGTCTCTTGTGTATTATCTCTGTCTATGTACTGTTCCTCATTTCTTTGATGCCATGTTCTTCTCTTTCTCTCACCACCTGGCATTGTTTGGTACACACCGTCCTCCTCCTGTCTGTGATTGCACTGGTAGTCTTCAGTGACATGTTTACACAAACTACTTAAACAGGCCTCTCTTTTGTCAGTTACGTTGTGCTGCTCAGCTTTTAATTAGCCCTTTGTCTGTGCAGCATGCACTACTTTATTATTTTTCCTGTGCTTGGGTTGTGTTCTTTCCAAACACTGGCTTGAAAATTGGTCACAGAGGGAGTTCATCGCCTGCCTCCAGTAGCTAGTGTGTGTGTGTGTGTGTGTGTAAGAGAGAGAGAGAGGAAGAGAGAGATTATTTAACTTCTATTATTGCACAGTCCAGGTGCTGGATAATAGCATGCTTGACAGAGGAAAAGGAGTCATCATTTATAATAAGCATTTCTTATTCCTCTGTTCAGCAACTAGTTGTACAGAACAAGAGGGACCGATTTTTAAAGTCTCAAATCGGGACACACAGGCTAGGGTGATGTCCCCACTGGAGCTGT
This sequence comes from Carassius auratus, assembly GCF_003368295.1. NCBI lineage: Eukaryota > Metazoa > Chordata > Actinopteri > Cypriniformes > Cyprinidae > Carassius > Carassius auratus. The sequence goes on from NC_039276.1 coordinate 7,040,179, forward strand.
CTTTACAACTATATCACATTTTGTCATAAATTATTTTTCTTCATGGTCACATACTGGGCATTTAGCAGTAGTTAATATAAATGATAAAACTGTTATTCTGTCATCTGTACTGTCAGTTTAAAGTTATGTGTCCCATAATCTTCAAAAAACAATTATGCTAATTTGGTGCTCAAAAAACATTTATTTTTCTTAGGGAAGACGAAAATATAAATGTAATATCTTTAAAGAAACCATGATACACTTCGAACATTAGGGGTAAGTAAAAAAAAAAAAAATTTAATTAATTACTTATTTTATTCTCCAAAAATTATGCATTAAATGAATCAAAAGTGACAGACACTTATAATGTTACAAAAAAATATATATAATGCTGTAAAATATTTATATTTCAAATAAATGCTGTTATTTTGAACATTCTGTTATTTAAAGAAACCTGAAAAACACAGACAAAAGTATAAAGCAGCAAAAACTCTTTTCAGCATTGATATTAGCACAAGTTATTATTGGTAACTGATTACCAATAATAATTGATAGCTATTGAGCACAAAATCAGCATATTAGAATGATTTCTGAAGGATCATGTGACACTGAAGACTTTAGTAATGGCTGCTAAAGATTCAGCTTTGAATCGCAGGAACATTATTTTTGAACATATATCCAAACATATTTAACAGCTGCATAAAATGATAAAATAGCTATTTTAAATTGTTATAAATGTTTACAGTATTACTGCTTTAAATTGTAATTTGACCAAATAAATCCAGCATTGGTGAGCATAAGAGACTTCTTAAAAAGAAAGAAAGAAAGTAGTATATTACACTCAATCATGTTCCTTGTAAATAGCTTTTTATAATTAAGAAAGCAGTTTTAAAACTTAAAGACACAAAAGATGATATTTTGAAGAGGGTTTTAATTAGAGATGTTCCGATACCCTTTTTCTCTTCCCGATACCGATTCCGATACCTGGGCTCAGGGTATCGGCCGATACCGAGTACTGATCCGATACCTGGGTGTGTATCTGTATATACAGCTGTATATACTACTAGCCCTGTGTAAATTGCTAGAATTCTTTTTATGGTGTGCTTCAGACAGATCCCTCAATAAAACATGAACAAATACATGGTGAACTACTGTATTTATTACAGTATTTTTATTATCTAACATGAATTTGACAGTATTATTTATTTTCATATGCAAAAAAGAACTTCAAATGCAGCCAAAAATCTAACACCGCAAACTAAAAAAGGTATTTAAGTTTTACAATATAACTGTATAAAAAAACTGCAACAAATAAGTCTAGGAATATAAAAAAAGATCTATTAATCAGATAATCTCTTTACAACAAAACAAGTAAAAAACAAGCAACCATCTAGGCATAATTATTATTATTATAGAGACGTATTATTATTACTGTAGGCTACAACAGTAGCTTTATATATTGTCAATTTACTCATGTAAACCAAACATTTATTTTAATGGGCTGCCATGAAGATCTTTGAGTGTCTGTGTTTATGATATGACAGTATTCTCAAATGAAACGGTAAATTCTCATGAAGTGACGGTTTATGCGTTCGTGTCCTCATGACACACAGCAGAGACTACAAAACAGCGAGCTCTCGCGCATCTGTGCCAGTCACCCACAGAGATGTAGATTTTGCGGGAGTAATATTTAAATAGTATTTTGCAGTTTAATATTCACAGACACTAGTATATATTCGGCTACTGTCTGGAGCCCTGCGCTTTGACTGAAGCGACTGAACGCAGCTGCCGGTACTGAATATACTTGAGAGTCTGTAACTACCGGTACTACAGAGACATACTGCTAACCACTGATCTATAATATAGAAGCGGCTTCACTGTCTTTTGGCAGTTTAGAATGTGATGAGTGATCCAGTCATATATAGATCAGGGCTGCTAACGCGTTTTCATTTCTTCTTCGCTGCTCTAAACAGGGGTTGCTTGTGGCAACACAGCACAACTTCCTGTGTTTTCAATGCATTTTGAGCAGCGAAGAAGAACCGTGCAGCGGTTAGGCAAAGCTTGCGGTCATAACTAGGTATTTTTTAAGAAAATGGTATCGGATCGGTATATGGGTTCATGTACTCGCCGATGCCGATGCCAGAATTTGTTGTGGTATCGGAGATATTTCCGATACTAGTATCGGAATCGGAACAACTCTAGTTTTAATTACTTGCACATAAGTCAGTTGGGTCCCAAACAACAATGAACCCTACTGATGTTCATTATGTGGAGAACACTTGAGACATTTGTTTTACACAGAAGTAACTAAAAGAGTTTTTGGACCAACATGAGGTTGAGTAAATGATGACAGAACTTTCATTTTTGACTGAACTCTACCTTTAAATCTGATCCAGATGGAATGCTGATGCTTTTGATGTACTGATGGTCAGTTCAATCTTTTCTGACACCGCAGCATTTTTATACAGGGATTTGAATTGCCTGACACTTTATCTGCAAGATCAAAGCCCCAATTTCCTCTTGAAAAAACAACTGGCAATTTAAAGGAGTCACTAGTATGATTGAAGTTCTAATCGATAGACGGATCTCCCCTCCAATTTTGCTGATTGTCATAATTTTTTCAATCGACTGTGGTCTGCTGACAGCTCTGGAATTAATGGAATGGTTTTGTGGCAGTAAAACTGTTCAGAAAGGACATTCAGCATACTGATGATGACAACTGCAAGACTAAGCCTATCACACGGCTCCATGCACTGCACAACTGAAATAGCAGGGACAGATTATTTGGCTCGGATGAGGAAAAGATGGCTGAGTCTAATCCCGGTTAGATGTGGTTACAGGTGTAAGAGAGGATAAAGAGTGCGGATGAGAGTTAAGAGACAGGAGAACTGAATTACTTTCTCTGTGGTGGGTCCTCACAGGTCACCTTCCTCACTCTTTACTCAGAGATTATTTCCAGTCTTATTCCACAAACACATCCTCCACAGAGGGAGGACATGCAGATAGTTTTGAAGTTCATATCACTGCAAAATGGCATACACTTAATAAGTGACTAACACAATTTAAATGTGTCTCTTAAGGAATAGAGGAGATCATTCAAAAGGTCAAAAGCAAGTTGGAAAGGAAGTCAATTTAATCAGAGCATTTATAGGGGAAGCAGTAAGGGCGTCCATATACTAATCCAATAATGATGATACAGGAGGGTTTTTCATTCCTTTAAAGCTCTCGTTTTGAAACATGATTACTAAACATTGAGACAAATGCTTTTTGAGATTCCTTGGGATCTCAAAAATTTAATTTAAACTTAAATTTAAATGAAGTATACATTTTCAATGTGTCCCTCCTGCATAAAAAAAAGAAAGAAAAAAAAAGTTTAATTAAAATTTACAATTTAATAGTTGGACTGGGTATCAATATATATTTTGCAATCCTATTTAAATTTTTGATGCTTGTTTTGTATATTATATTAAATAAAGAGTTGGCTATTGCTATAAATTATATTTGGATATATTTGATATATAAAATCTTTTGAACTTATAACAATAGATAAGAATGGGTCTACATTACAAAACTATTATGTATGAACATATATTAAAATGAACATTTCAGAGGTAAATCAGCATTGGTGATAGTGACCCAGGTTGCTTCATTATTTCAGTAAGTAGTAACAAGATCATTCATTCAACTGATTTGTTCAAAACATTCATTGATTCTGGACCAAAACAAGTGAACCATTAAAGCATTCACTCACTGAGTTAATTTAGACACTCTGATTCATTCAGAAACAAATCAAGGGATTAATGAGTGAGGTATTGGATCATTTACTCAATCAATTCATTTAAAGGGATAGTTCACACAAAAAGAAAATGAACATAATTTACTCACCTTCCAGCCATCCTAGGTGTAAATGACTTTCTTCTTTCAGACAAATAAAATCTGAGCTATTATTTAAAAAAAATGTCCTGGCTCTTCCAAGCTTCATAACGGCAGTGAATGGGTGTTGAGATTTAGAAGTTCAATGAAGTGCGTCAATCCATCATAAAAAAGTGCTCCACATGGCTCCAGGGTTAATAAAGTCTATCTAAAGTTAATTTGTGTATGAAAATATCCTTATTTAAAACTTTATAAACCATAATCTCTAACTTCATCTAAGTTTCGTACACATATTGTACTTTTAATTGGTGAATGGTGTTTTGTTTTGCTCTCTCCCCTGCACTTCCACGTCCGTCACTTCTCACTGGAGCTTCAAAGTAGAACTTTGTGTGTTCATTAATCTTTTTAAATGATTCATTAAGAGTCATCAGATTTTACTAGTTCACTTTTATGCACTAAAAGCACAGGTTTATCAGAGGTATTTGTTTGTGAATCAGACTGATCACGCTTTTTCTTACTGTGTTTAGTCCACAAAGACTACAACATTAAATGCCTTAATATGGCAATATACACATGTTGTAGTATATTAGTTTGTGATTCATTATATTATAGGCCTATAAAACGGTTGAATACACCTGCTCTATATTGATACTTCTTCCAACTTAAGGTAAATCTTGGTTTTGTATTCGCCTTGAACAGACACTGTACCTTTTGTGAACTCAGTGTCTCTTTGAAAACCTCTGCTAGCCCTTATAAACACATTAAGATTAGAATCCCCCACTGAACATTATATTTAAAATGTCTTCCGCCTTCTGTTCTTTCATAAAGTCAGAGTTTCCCTCTTTAGGGCTTTTCACACATATTCTCATGTGTACGACAATCTCTGTTGCTCTATCCGCTGCATTAATGGACTGTGTGAGCCATTGATTTCTAATTACACTGAAGTCTACTCTGGAGATAAATATTGTGTGGCACGGCCATCTTGTGTCTTATTGTAATCAGAGTGAGTATTGATTGGCTGTCCAGGCTGCAGAAGTAATCTGTTTTAAATACACTGGAACCAGAGTGAATGGGGCAAAACGGCCTGTGCTCTGACTGTGGAATGGGTTCGGATTTAGTCCTACGAGAGATGTGAAACAACTGAAAGGATCTGCTGTACACTGTTTACTCACACTGAGCTAGGGAAACAATAATATGAACAAACTAAGACATTCTGGGGGGCTCCATATTTTCTGAGTAGGCAGTATTTTCTCCCCAGACAAAGTATGGCTCTTGAGAGCACTCCAGCTCTATTTGTCTCCATGTTTTTGAGTGGCCTCAATGCTAAAAATCTCTCTGTCCATGGCTTAAATTACAAAAGTGCTTCCCTTTTCCTGTCTCTCAAACTTCCTTACTCATTACAGAAATAAAAAGAGAATGAAAGCCTTTGACAGAGGCATGTGTAAAGTATGTGATTCTTTACTTTAAATTATTTTCCTCCACTAACATTTTAATCCTAATTTTCTACTGCCTAAATTATTTGAAACTTTGAAAATGATCAAAAATGCTTTGTGTACAAATAAGACTCTTGAAAAGCCATGCCAGTACGAGGTAACCGTTTTTTTGTATATGGTACAATCAAGCACTTCCCCCTTCTGCAGGTACAGCTGTGCAGAAGTCAGTATTATTTACCCTGAAATGTACATTTCCCTCCTCTCTACCTCAGCTCTGCAAATGCTCAGATAATTGCATTTTGATAGACGATTAATGTTAATGTAGGCTCATTAATTTTTGAAAAGCTCTTAAGACATGTCTTTGGTGAGACATACTGCAGTGCATGCAGAAGGAAGGAGGAAAGCAACAGAATGGTTTTCAGTCGTGGTCATTTGTTCTGATTTTCACTTCCCTTGTGTATGTTCATGGTTGCATCAATTGTTTTTATTTATTTATTTAATCTCTTAAATTGACTAAGGCACTGTTTATTTGAACAGTATATATATATATATTCCAATTTAAAATATCAGATTTCTGTATGAATATGTTTTATGTCATTTATTCATGTAATAGCAAAGCTGCAATTTCAGCAGTCATTACTCCAGTCTATAGTGTCAAATGATCCTTCAGAAATCATTCTCATATGTTGATTTTGTGCTCAAGAAACATTTATTTATCAGTGAAAACATATGTTTGTTTGAACCATAAAACATCTATCAAAGTTTAAAAGAACAGGATTTAATTGAAATAGAAATTATTTGTAACATTATAAATGTTTTCACTGTCACTTTCAATCAATTTAATGTTTCTTTCCTGAATAAAAGCAATAATTCATTTTTACAAATCTTAAAGATTCCACCATTTGAATGTAAGTGATACATTCTAGATGTGATACATTCCTGTGAAATGTGGTTATGGGTGAGTATGGAGAGGAGGAAGTGAATTTTTATTTATTATTTTTTTCCGTCAGCGGGCACAGAGGGTGTAATCCCCACAGCATTACCATGGATTACACTTGCTTGCTGGGGAACGATTGCAAATGCATTGCATAAAGAGTTTGTTCCCTCCTTCTTCACAGTTCTGCAGATTTTTGTGTATTTCAAAGCAGCCTTTCTAGGAACAACATTGGACTGGACACTGACCTCAACCCTCAGGGACATTGAGGGCATATTATTAATTTATTATTGTCTACAAATCCAGTTTACACTACCCTCATATGAGGCCTTACTAGACTAAACTAACTAGAACCAGAGACACTTTTTACTGTGGGAGACACATCAAGTTGGCTTGTGTACGATAAAGTTGATGAAGGCTGTCCATATTTTTCTTTCAGTATTGAATAAATTCTGTATATTTATAATGGATATAATATAATAATATAATGCTAGACTGGATTTACTTCCTACTGACTCATTCACGGTACATTTTAAGAGTAACTTCGCTACAAAGCAGGGGCGTAGCCATCTTTTCAGAAGTGAGGGGGACAGAAATATTATATATATATATATATATATATATATATATATATATATATATATATATATATATATATATATATATATATATATATATATACATATATATACACAGTGGGGATCGAAAGTTTGGGCACCCCTTGCAGAATCTGTGAAAATATGAGTAATTTTCAAAAAATAAGAGAGATCATACTAAATGCATGTTATATTTTATTTAGTACTGTCCTGAGTAGGATATTGTACATAAAAGATATTAACATTTAGTCCACAAGACAAAAAAATTGCTGAAATTATTAAAATAACCCCACTCAAAAGTTTGGGAACCCTTGGTTCTTAATACTGTGTGCTGTTACCTGATGATCCTCGACTGTCTTTCTGTTTTGTGATGGTTGTGCATGAGTCCCTTGTTTGTTCTGAACAGTTAAACTGAGCAGCGTTCTTCAGAAAAATCTTTAAGGTCCTGCAGATTCTTCAGTTTTCCAGCATCTTTGCATATTTGAACCCTTTCCAGCAGTGACTTTATGATTTTGAGATACATCTTTTCAGACTGAGGACATTTGAGGGACTCAAACACAATTATTTAAAAAGATTCAAACATTCACTGATGCTCCAGAAGGATACAAGATGCATTAAGAGCTGGGGATGAAAACTTTTGGAATTTGAAGATCAAGGTAAATTGTACTTAATTTGTGTACCGGGAAACATACAAGTATTTTCTGTTGCTTACGAAGGGCAGAACTAAATGGAAAAAAATTATATTTCAACAAAATAAGAAAAATTTGGCCATCTTCATTGTGTTCAAAAGTTTTCACCCCCCAGCTCTTAATGCATCATGTTTCCTATAATGCAACATTTTTTTATCACATAATAAGGCAGAATAGTTTCTATTCTGTAATAAATGCTATGTCAATTGGCACTAAATTGTTCATACTTTATTTATCACCTGCTGGAGATTACTTGAAAAACCATATATTGTTGCAATCTTATGTTGAATGTCTTCGTCTTTGCAGAAGTTTCTGGGCTTTATCTCTGTGTAAAAACTATTTTCATACAGTGATAGCTGGACGCTTTTGCCCATTTTAGGATCTTTCTGAAATGACTTTCTGCGCGAGAGCGCCCTCCGGCTTCGAGTATGAATGAAACGCACACTGCAGGAGAGTTTGCGCTCTGTGATGTCCATCTCGCTGTATTCTGGGTCCGAATTAAATATCAAATCATATGCAGACTATCCCGTCTCTTTGAGTTTAAATCTATATTTATTCACTCCAGCTCTTGAAAACCTCTATGAGAAAAACTTGACCGAAAAAGTGCGGGGGACGAATTTCCATGATATTAAAAGTGGGGGGACACGTCCCCCGCATAATCTACGCCCCTGCTACAAAGCCATAATGAGGTATCTCGAGGGGGAGCATAAATTAAGATACATAGTAAACAATGCCTTTGAAACCTGCTTCTATAGGCAGCTCAGTTGGTTTTGGTAAAGAACACTTGTTTCTTAACATAAGAACTGTCTGAGCAACATATCAGTCTTTTTTAAATCTTGTTAGTAAAGCATAATCCTCTTTCCCAGCTAAACCCAAACTCATCTGAATATGGTTGAAATAAACCCCTTTCTTCATTCCCAGACTGTTATAGCTGGTCCTCTCATTTTCTCAGCTCATCTTTAATTGGGGGATTTCTCTTTTAGAGCCGCTGCTGTCATTTTAATAAGTACAGTGGGAAACATGCTCTTAGATCTGACTGTGCTGCAATTCATGAGTCTGTTGACTTGCTGCAAAGCGAGTCACTTTCCTCATTCATTATATGTTTTATGTGTCACTGCTTTGTTCCCAATTAGAATTGAGTTCTCACTCAGGTTTGACATATAACCATTTGATTAGCATAAATATTCTCTTCTGGGAAAATAAAATTAAAATAATATCCAGCAGATTTGGTTATTTTTATAAAGAAAAGTACTACATTTATGTGGTGTTTTGCACTTCAAATAAAAGCAGAAAATCTGAGTTTTATCTTAAGTCATTTGAATTTAAAAAGTTAAATGAAGACTACAGTGAATACAACCCATTTTGAGTTAACAGCAAAAAAAAAATCATATTCTGATATTACCATCAATTCAGTTGTACTGTTATTCTTCACGAGCCTATTAAAAATATGTTTTGGTAATTTGAAACCTGAAATAAAATGTAAATATTAATCGGAAAATAAAAACTGTACTTATAATAACTGACATACTAAAATAACTAAAACCATTAAATATATAACTAAAACTATATTTATAATTAAGTTTAGTTTGTTATTTTATACCAAATATATCTTTATCCAGTGCAAAAGACACAAAAATTTTGAGGATTTTTTTTTTTCTTCCAGCAATAGCCAAATCTGTTTATATTTCCCTTCAGTTGCCTATAAAAATTAATGCACTGCATGGATTTCCCCAAGTATATGATGCATTACCTGCTGTGTTTAGCAACAGAAACTTGGTGCTTTACATGATGTAATACACTTTCCTCGTAAGAATAAATTCTCACACCTTTGATATTAAAAACACTTGTAACCAGACTCTTTCTGTGAAGACAGAAACAGGCTTCTCATCTCATAGAACACCTGTGATGGGCTACACTGGACCTCTCCAATTGTATTTCCCCACTTCTCCAAGCTCGCTTGCCTAGTAAAACTAGTTTGCCATAAGCTGTCCTTACCTTTCCACCAATCACATTAAGATTTTAATTTCAGCCAGCCACCGGTTCAAGGGCACTTAAAAGCCCTGTTGGTGAAAAAGTTGAGAGGCTGTTTTCTTGCGAATGGATCACGGCTCTGCGAAACTCCTCCATTCTGCAGTTTGTACTTAAATCGATTACATGAATTTTTCTCTCCTCCAGAAATTTGATGTCTGGAGTTCATTGTTTTGCAATACATGGCCACACCTGAGAAGAGACTCATTGCTTATCAATGTGAACAAACTCCATTAATAATATTATGACTTTTTTTCAGTGGAATCCCTCCCCAGAGTGTCCGTGACAGTGATGGTAGAACAAACAAATTTAGATTTTCTAAATGTTATTCTTCCTAACCATTTAATTTAAAGGCTACAAACTCTTCCTCAAAATGAATCTTCATTTTATCATGACACAAATGCAGAAATTCATGAAGAATTTGATTAGCTGAGATTCATTGATGGTGTTGATCATGTGAGTTTAAATATGTATTTTGCAGTAATATCTACCAGTTTTTTTAGTAGACCTTATTAAGCATGTTAGGTAAATATAAATAAATACAATAAATTCAGTTTTTTCATGGTCAGTTTATTGTTTTTATTAACTAACACTAAAGCTATTAAAACATTTTTGGTAATTAAAATAAAGATAAAATAAATATATATATATATATATATATATATATATATATATATATATATAATAGATGAAAAACTTAAACATACAAGAATAATTAATTATTAATTGATATACATTTAAATTTAATTACTAAAATGACTTGAACTAAAACTGAAATAGCAGAATATAATTATTTGTAAAAATGACAAAATGTAAAAATTTTACAATGTAAAATTACATAAGCACATAAGAAAAATTACTAGAACTTAAAAACTAAAAACGAAAAACGAAAATTTTGATTGATTTTAATGAATACTCTTAAGACATAACTGTCACCTTGCCATATATTTGTGGAGTACAATGGGGGAAAAAACTATACCATCAGACTGAATTTTACATTATATGTAATATTAGATACATTTTCCTAACCATTAAGTCGCAAAATAAAGTACTGCAGATGTACACTGTTTTATTCAAAAGACTAAATGTTTGGATTTTATTTTTTATTTTTTATGATTAGCTTGAGATGGTATCATCATGCTTATGGTAGTATTAGTGTTAATGAGGATTTTGACTGTCAAACAGTCAACTTATTGTCACAGTAATTTACTATATTTTTAAAAATTGTGTGTGTGTGTGTGTGTGTGTGTGTGTGTATGTACAGGGTATGATGTACTTGGAGGACAGGAGACTTGTGCACAGGGATCTGGCTGCTCGGAACGTCCTAGTGAAGTCACCCAACCATATAAAGATCACTGATTTCGGTCTGGCTCGCCTTCTGGATGCAGATGAGAAGGAATACAACGCAGATGGGGGCAAGGTCAGTGTCACATGACCCTGACAAGACAAAGGGCATACAATGTCCTGTTTGCATAGCATCACTTTAAATGTGCTTTTTGTGTTGGAACAACAATGCTTTGAGTAATCAAGAAATGTGCTTGACTAAACATTCGTCACTGGGTTTTAGAGCACAGCCTCTAATGACTGGCTAATTAACAAGGTTTTCTAAGGCCAAATGTACACTACAAGACAGAAGACTACCCTTTTAAAAAGTAAAAACAGCAATACTGTCAAATATTGTTACAATTTAAAATAACTTTTCTATTTTAATACATTATTAAATGTAATTTATTTCTGTGATGGCAAAGCTGAATTTTCACATGATCCTTTAGAAAACATTATATTATGCTGAATATAAGGAGAGGTAAATAGCAACACACTAACTGCACCTTTTCATTTGAAACAAACGTCCACCCACCAGCTGCTGTGTCCTGTTCCTGCACTTCACTTCATGTACACATTGATTCAGTCTTGTCCATCTGAATCTCTCTCTTGCTGCTGTATCAGAATAGAATATCCTGGGACTCACTCTATTCTGTTCAGCTCCAACCGTCTACTATTTTAAATCAGCCATGCTTTTTCTCCCACAGAGGAGAAACTGTAAAGCTTTAGCGAAGCACTGCACACACATTTAGCCCAACCTGTTTTTATTTCCCCTCCAAAGCAAAAGATGAAAAGAGTCAGATATTACTGATTATTCCATTTCTGAAATATTCACTTTCCAGACTTAATATATAATGCATGATTCTGTGATAAGGTTTGGTTTTAAGGATTTAAGCTTTGAAGAAACTTTGTCAAGTTGCATAAATAAACAACAAAGCAGTACTCGCTGTGCTCGCTTGATGAATGGTTTTTTTTTTTTTTTTTATGTCATTTTCATGTACTGTACCACTGTGTATTTTTCCAATGATATGTTCCCTCTTGTTTTGTCAGATGCCTATAAAGTGGATGGCATTGGAGTGCATCCACTATAGAAAATTCACCCACCAAAGTGACGTATGGAGTTACGGTGAGATGAGCCTGAATTACAGTTAATTGCCTCAGTAAAATATAATTTATCTTATTTAAAGTCTAGTTTCAATTGATTTTTGCAGCTATACTCTGTATGATTCAGACAAACACCTACCCGATAGTCTCAGCACACACCTAAAAGCTTTTTTAAATGATGTTTATTGGGTTTTCTTCCAGGAGTGACTATCTGGGAGCTGATGACATTCGGAGGAAAGCCGTACGACGGAATCCCAACCCGAGAGATTCCTGACCTGTTGGAGAAAGGAGAGAGGCTTCCTCAACCTCCCATTTGCACTATTGATGTCTACATGGTCATGGTCAAATGTAAGAGAGCTTTGCACATTCCAGATGTTTTTTCAGTTTTTTGTTGTTGTTGTATGACAATTCTGCATACAACATAAGTTCTGCATAAGTTCTTTAGTGCAAATAGCCCGCCTTGTTGACAGAGGCTATTTACACTAACTCTGTCCACCAACGTGTGACTCTGCTGGTCAAGATTACAAAAGACATGTGTCAAATGTCAGCAGCAGTGATGCAGATGGTTAAGTGTGTCATACTCATTTTGACGTGATGAACCCGGGGTCGAATCCGCCTTTTGGCGAACTTTTTTCTCCCTTTTCAAATTTCAAATCACATCAAAAAAGCACGTATTTTCAAAGAAAATGACAGAAATAATCAAAAAGTTTCAAATAAAGTATTGTGTAGGGTCAGGGTATGTGTAGGGAGGGCTTTACTGTCCCAATAAGGTGGCATCAATGTAATAATTTGATTTAAATTTACACTCAATTAGTTAATATCGCATACTTTTTTATAATGTACTACAATACTGTGGTGCAGATAGACAGTATTTGCAGTAAGTAGTATAAATAGCAGAAAACCTACTATTTTAACATAGTGTAAATAGAATCTAGCTCTTTGCACTTAGTGTAAATAGCATCCATGGCTATTTGAACTTTGTTTAAATAGCCTCTATCACTAATTGACGCTGCTATTTTTTATTTTTTATTTTAATATTTTAATATTGACACTTATTCAGTATTCAAACTAACATTAAAATGTAATACGATCACTGTGTGCTGTAGTACTACCAAAATACTATGATCCTAACCTCATCTTTTCTGAATCATTCAAATACTGGTGTCCGGGACACTGTGAGCCACAAGCTAAACAGCTATTAAGATTTATTCTCACTTCAAACTGAGTAGAGGCTATGGGGCAGCATTAGGTTTACAAAACATACCATGATGAAAGTCTATAGAAAATATAATACCAAAGGATTAAACTGCAGGAATATGAAGACTGCAGTTTTGTTAAATCACTTATTTTAATTGTTACTTACAAAATAATTTGAGTTGTTAATGCGCTCTACTGTTCTAGGCAGATTAACTTATCAACATGTTATGTGCGTTTTTGTAAACACATTTTCTATTGTTTTAAAAATAGAGAGGGAAAATGATTTCTGTGGTGATTGTTAGCATTTCACAGATGATGAAGCCAGAACCTTCTTTTAAACGTACAGAAAGCTCACAGTATTGTTCATCCTTTGTGTTCTACTTTGCTGACTGAAGTTGTTCTATGTGTGTCCCTCCAGGCTGGATGATAGATGCAGACAGCAGACCCAGATTTAAGGAGCTTGCAGCAGAGTTCAGCCGAATGGCAAGAGATCCACAACGTTACCTAGTCATCCAGGTAAGAGCCTCACAGCTGAGCTCAAATGGCCATGAAGTACTGTACAATAATAAAATCTATAACAAAATGAAAGAACAAATAATAAATAGAACATGTAAGTGTCATAAAGCCTTGTTTATTTGCATAATAAACATGATATCTCAAGCCTGATGCTTTCTGTGTCAGGGAGACGACCGCATGAAGCTGCCCAGCCCCAATGACAGTAAGTTCTTCCAGAGTCTGCTAGATGAGGAGGAACTGGAGGATCTGATGGATGCCGAGGAGTATTTAGTGCCACACGCCTTCAGTATTCCTCCACTGGCATACACAACCAGATCACGCATTGACTCCAACAGAGTGAGTGTACTATATATATATATATATATATATATATATATGTATTTTTTTTTTTTTTTTTTTTTTTTTTTCAGGAAGTATGCATTAAATTAATCAAACATGATGATAAATACTTTTACATTGTTACAAAAAAATCTGTATTGTTTTATAAACTATAGAACTTAATTTAGAACACAATGATCAATGATACTGAAAAAATGTGTCATGGTTTTGATGCTGATGATCAGAATAAATGTTTTTCAACATATAATGATTTCTGAAGGTTCATGTGACTGAAGAAGGGAGAAATGGCTGCTGAAAATTCAGCTTTGCCATCACAGAAATAAATTAAATCTAAAAATGTGTTAAAATAGAAAAGTTCATTTAAATTGAAATATTATTTCACAGTATAACTGTTTTTACTATTTTTTATTAAATACATGCAGCCTTGATGAGCCTAAGAGACTTCTTTTTAAAATAATTTTAAAAAGTACCATTGAATGATGGTACTTTAACGTATCGAAAGGGAATGAAATCAATCAATGTTTAGTGGCTAAATTAGATTGTATTTTGTGTAAAGAGTTTCAGAAACATTGGATTGTTATAACGGTAGGTCTTTAAGGCTCCTATCACTTCATCTGAATACTTGAAATCATAGTAAGGCCTAGATTTCTGTTTTGGTAAAATGTTTGGAGAGAATCAACTAGCTTTGGTCGCACTCTTTGGGAGGAGACTGCGTAGAATATAGCATATAAATCCTGTCAAATAGTGAAATATGTCTTAAGTAGGCAAAAGACAAGAGGTCGTTGATGCATTGACACATACATCATGCATCCACATGTGGGTATTTTGCACATATTTACATATTTAAGAATACCATTTACATTTTAATGCACTTTTAGTTCTCGATCCATGAAGCTCTATTTATTGCTTGTCTGAGGCTGAATAAAGTTTTCAGTTGAGTCTATCATCTAGCTGACGTTGACCTTGGAGTGGATGGATGCTCTCCTAACCAATTAAGTGGCACCGACGCAAGCATCCCAGAAAAACCGGCCCACCATTTCTTCTCTGACAGATGCTATGCCCTCCCAGATCGAACCTGTCTGCCACTGAAATATGAAATCATGAATGCGATGACTAAAAAAAAGGAAGTCTCATTCAATAATGCCCCCTATTGATAAAGAGTCCTTTTTATTTACAGGTCCTAATTTGTCTTAGCATTTTGAAAAGCAGCAGTGATTTTGTGACATGCATTAAGGTTTTCCTGTGGAGTGGAGAAAAAAAAAAAAATCGCCCTCAATACATGTGCCTATAATGGGCTCCATGCCTTGGCTTTCATTACAGAGGCATGCCAGTGTAAATAACTAGGTCCTCACTAAAGTGAAGATGATATTTGCCCATAGACAGGAAGTCCAGAGTGGGTATTTGCTCATTATGTTAGTCAGCCATGAGCATGTTATTAACTGTTAGTGTGCGCAGCGGCAATGGGAAAGGACAACCGATTGGGATGCATCTCAAACAGCTCTTAACTGTAACTTAGAAAGACAAAATCTCAGGGTTCAATCAGTCTTTGCCAGGGACTTAGAATGGATTTAGCCAGGGTGTGAGAGTGTGTGGGAGAGGTGGGTGTGATGAAATGTTTCCTCTTTTTGCCTGGACCGTGTTCGCTAACCATGTGTGCCATTTTGCATTCTAACTTGCGTTTTGTTTTCGTCTAACTGGGAGAGAAAACAGAGTGAGTGGTATGAATATCAATGAGGGACATCAATCCTTCAGAGCCTCTTTGGAACACTACAGAAATCTTTCGCCTGCAGTTTGCCGTATAAACTGAGCTTTGGGAAAGCGAAACTCTGCCAAATAACCCAAACAGCGGATTGCGATATTAACCCAAATTCATCTCCACTGAAGTTTGAGCATTATATAAAAAGCACTATTTCTTCCTTGGTCAGTGGGTTGTAAATGTTTAATAGGATACTGGGATAAAAGCACAATTTTCAGATTTGGCATAAACGTTAACAACTACTTTATTCAAAAAGTAAACGTTGAAAAAACGTTTTATTTAGTTTTTATTTGTGTAAAATATTTTATATTTTGTTTTTGTTTTTCTTGTTGTATATTGCAAATTTGATTAATTTATTTGAATACTCAAATGAAATTTCTGAAGCCATTTATACTCAAGATTATCCAAAATTAGTATATTACAGATACTGCCCACTCCACCAGTATAGTTATATATTATATATGATACTTTCCACTCTTTGTTTCTCTTGTTTTGAGTAATGCTCCCCCCAGCAGCACCCTTCATTCTCAGCAATGAGCTCCAGGGTGCTCAAAGAGCATCATGGATGGGTGCTGGTGAAAACAGGATGGAAAAAGAGAATGAGATGAGACTGGTGTTATGTAGTTAGTGAAGCAGAGAAAATGTCATGGATAAAGTAAAATAAGAGAAGACGCACTGAATTCAGGACATTCAGACTATGAACTTGCAGCAGAGAGATCACAGCAGCAATAGAAATATACTATCACATACAGTAGGTACAGAAAAGAATCACCCCTCTGTAAAATAATAACATTTTGTTGCTTTGGAGCCTGAAATAAAGACAGACAAAGTTTTTTGTTTAATCCAGCTGCATTTACTCAGTGCAACATCTAAGTGAAATAAATAAATAAATAAACAAAATCACAGAATTTTGTTGAAACACCTTTTTTCTTTAATTATTTCAGTCTGTTGAGATATGTCTCTACTAACTTCGAACATCTAGACTTTGCAGTATTTGCCCACTCAAATAATTATTTTAATTTTTAATTTTAATTTTACTCTCATCTGCCTCAGAATCTTTAATGTGCGTTTTGGCAAATCTCAGTCGTGACTGCATGTGGGTTTTCTTGAGGAGTGGCTTTTTGCTTGCAACACTCCCATACAAGCCACATTTGTGGAGAATATGTGACATTGCTGTCACATGCACACAATGACCACTCTTTGTCATGAATTCATGCAACTGCTGTAGAGTTGCTGTAGGGGTCTTGGTCACCTCTCTGAACAGTTTCCTCCTGACTCTTTCATCCAGTTTAGAGCAATGTCCTGATCCTGAGATGGTCTGTGTTGTACTAAATACTTTCCACTTTAACAGACTTCACTGTGCTTCTAGGCATTGATAAAGCCTTTGAATTATTTTGTATCCATCTCCTGACTTGTGGCTGTCCACATCTTAATCCCGGAAAGCTTTTGACAGTGCCTTGTCGCCCATAGTTGATTGTTTGCTTCAGTTGCACAACTTGCACTACCAAGGACTGAAATGCTTGACAAAAGCTATTTTCATACTGGGCTAATCAAAATTACCACAGCTGATCACAGTTGAATGTGAAATGGCTTGATTTCCTAAACCTGATGGGGGTTATCCTTTTTACAACTCAGTGATTCAGTTTTTTTATTTCTTTTTTATTTCTTTCTGTTGGTGTTAACTCTTTCAATTGGATGTTATGAGTTGAACTGAGTAAATAAACTGTCTTCATTTTAAGCTGCAAAGCAACAAAATGTGATTATTTTAAATGGGGTGATTCTTTTCAATACCCACTGAAACTGGAGTATTTCCATGGTTTTATAATGGGGTATATCACAACTATATTTAATAACAAACCAAACAAGATTGTTCATAGTAAATGAATGTCTTCTTCACATTATATAACAGTTGGATTAAAAACAAAAGACTCCACAAAAGACTTCAGATTGGTTGTTTGGTAATATCATGGTATTCTCTACAGTCCTTTAAAGAACTATTTAAAATACTATAGTGCATGAATATGGTGATAAGTCAGTAGCATGGTATTAAAGAAACATGGTTTCACCATCTTATATCTTATATCCTTGGCCTTTTTGCTACACTCTGTTGCCACCACAGCACTTAATAAAAAGGAAGTGCACAGTAAGATGATAAACAAAGACGGGCAGATGGAGAGAGTCTGAGGATTAGGGATAAGTAAAAAAAAAAAAACAAATAGTTTAATTGTGATGAATCAGGAGAGTTGTGTTAGTACACTCTTGTCTGTTCATTCACTGTTGCCAAGTTTTCATTAAATATCCTAAACCGTATTAATATTTGGAGCCTTGCTAGCACAAAATATTTGCCTCTCTTGAAGTGTTTAATTGTAAAGCAAACAGAAATAGATCATGCCAAAATTACTAAAAGGCGCATTTGTTTTTTTTGCAGAACCAGTTCACATACCAGGACGGCAGCTTCGGAATGGAGGAGATGATGGCCACTATCCCGCGGGTTGTGGCTTTGTCTGCGGTCAGCCCAGGCTGTTCCACTCAGAAGCAATCTATGGCCCAGCAGGGGGCCTCGGGAACTTCGGAGGCATTTGAAGACAGCCGCTGTAATGGCACTCTCAGGAAGAAGGCTTCACCCAGGGCGAGCACAGGGGAGGACAGCAGTGTCCAGCGCTACAGTTCAGACCCAACTGTGATACTATGTGAGCGTGGAGCGAGAGCTGAGACCGACCAGGCTACATACATGAGCGCCATGCAGGACAAAAAGCCCTCAGGTAATGGAAGGATAAACTGGAGCGAGTGAGTGATAGAGGAGTTGGATCTAACAGAGCTCACACAGAGATCCCTTACTCATTTTACACTTGAAATTATTTATCCAGTGCCATTTGAGACCCTTTTTTGTCTTTGTTCAATGATTCACACTGTTCACGTTTTTACCGAGTGGTTAGTAATTAATCCTGTGTAGTCAAGTTTTGAGATTTCACTTTGTACATTTAAAAACCCTGGGTTAGTGTTCTTGCATATTTACAAGGGAAATAGTATTGCAAAAAAACTTTTTTAATAACTGCTTGTCCATCTGTGTAAATGTCACCATATGATGTTTTATTAACAAGGCTCGGGAGGAGCGCATCAGATACTTAGCTTAATTGACAGGTGGAGCGCACTCAAGATAATTTTTATATCCATTGACGGTTTATCAGCGTCCCTTCTCAGCCCCATCTCCTCACTTAGAGTTTATTCTACACTAATACAGGGGAGGGTACTCTAGGTTCGAGCCATTCCCGAGCTCGAAACCCTTCCCTGGACAGCACGCCAAATATGCATTACCATACTTCAGCTAATTATAAGTAAGCATGAACTTGTGAAATCCACTCTGGTCGTTTTAACGGCGTAGGTTATCTAAAAAACATATTCTGTCATTTACTCATCCTCATGTGATTGCACAACTGTATGACTGACTTTCTTCTGTGTAACACAAAAGATGTTCTGAAGAATGTTGGAAACCAAACATTTGTGGAAGACCACTGACTTTCATGGTATGGACAAAAAAATACAGAGACATTTCAAAATATAATCTTTTATCTTCCACAGAAGAAAGTCAGTCATACAGTGAATGATGACAGAATGACAGTTTTCCATCGCTTTGACCTTTTTGACTTTCCTTTAAATGTTGAAACTAAATAGAACCTGTAAAAGTTTCTGACTACAAAGCTCATAAATATTTAACGAGAAAAGCTTTGAGGCCATTTGTGATTATTTGTCTGCTGCTAAACATTACATTAAATGTAATGTAACACTCTTTTATCCAAAGTGAATGACATTGGATCAAGACACAAATTTTATCGGTTGTATAACCTAAGAAATTATTATGTTATTTTACCTACAGGAACCCTAGCCACTATTGTTTCACATTTCTTACCTATAAAACCACAAGTTGTACTTAGTACCCACTAAAGTTTTGTTAAACATGCTATCAAGCAGTTCTTCATAAAACAGGGTTCAAAGCAGTGATTAATCCATTTGAAATTTGGGCTAATCTTGGGCTAATTTGTGTTAATCCTTGCATGGGTTCACTTGCACACTTTATAACCTCAATAATAATTTGCATTCTTTTCTAAAGTATGCTAAAGTATACTCTACCAAAACTTTTCATGGACAGAACTTTGATTTACTATAACTCTAGGACTTCAGAGAGCAATCTGTTGAGTCTGTATAAAAAAGCCTGCTGAGATCAGTGGTAGTCGGCTTTACCTTAGAGCGCTAGCTGCCACAATGTTCTAAGTCTGCTTACCCCCTCTCTTCTCTTATTTTACCATGCAGATTATCTCAACCCTGTGGAAGAGAACCCCTTTGTCACTCATCGCAAAAATGGAGAAGTCCACACTACCGAGCGAGGTTACCACAGTACCTCCAACGGGCAGCCCAAAGTGGAGGATGAGTACGTCAATGACCCGTTGTACCTAAACACCTTCCATAACTCTGGGGAAAAGAGTCATGATGTATTGCGGAAGAACGGAGTGCCTATGGCACACACGGCAGCAGCAGCAGTAGTAGTAGCAGCAGCAAATAGTGGAACTTCCATCAGCCAAAACCTTCCCCAAACCATGAAACCAGCAGCACCCAGTGCCCATGTCTCAACTCAGCCACTGTACCAAGGCAAACAAAGCATCTCCACCCTCTCAGGCCACACCCACCACTCCGCCCATCCCGGACACACCCTCCACCCCACACACTCTGGTACTATCAAAGCAGACATAAAGCCCAAAAAGACATTTGACAATCCCGAGTACTGGCAGCACAGTCTTCCCCCTAAGGGCACTCTCCACAACCCTGAGTATCTGCAGGACTGCAGCACACGCTTCTTCTACCGGCAAAATGGTCGGATCCGACCCGCCGTGGCTGAGAACCAGGAGTACCTGTCTGAGTATGCACTAAAACCGGGCACAGTGTTGCCACCGCCTCCCTATCGTCAGAGGAACACTGTTGTGTAGCAACAACAGTCAAGACAACGAAGGAAAGATGGAGGTAAAGAGAGAGTCATAGTGTGTTCTCATGCTGGCTCTCACACCAGCACTGCAATCTCTGCGCTCTTCTCTGAACTGGATTTAACACTCAACCTCCAATGACCTAGAACTGATCCACTTGAGTGAACTTCTCCTCCAGAGGCATTGGTCACAGATGGCCACATCAATCAAAGCTCCTTCCTGCTTGTCTCTTCTCACCTCATGCACCATTAAGATCTGTTTCCCCTACCTGAGCCCAACTTTCGGAAAGTGATACTCTTCCTAGCATTTTGTAGATGTTACAGTCATCTCATTGAAAGCAAGTACTGACGTTGACGTGCAATGTGGGTTGATCCAATAGCAGAGAGGGGTCATTCTTATTTGTAATTACAGAACTGGGAATTTTTGGGGGAATTTAATTTGAAGCTACGATATGATCTATTGTAATTTATGACTTCAGTTAACAGTTTATTTTAGCACACCATACATGATTTTATGAGGCAGATGTGTTGTATGCAAATCCGTCATATTGGGAATGTCTTTGTGAGCCCTGGGACACAAGGGCCCAAAAAGGTCCTCAATGTCATCAACTAACTGAGACTCAAAAAAATTTTAAATGACAACCCTGGCTGTAAACTACATGCTATTATATACAACAAAACATATGTTCAGTACAGAATGGTGTGAACTGGGACCTTGGATCACCACCTTCTCGAATGGTGTATCTTCAAAAGACACATTGTTCAATGTTCTGTTCAAAATATCTCCATAATTCCTCTGCACATGTATTGTATTGCTCAAACAAGCTACTTTTTATTACTTCTATTGAGCCGTTCTCTCATCATTTTTTATTCTTAAGTGAGAATGGAATGATTCCCAACTGGACACTGTAAAACTACATGCGTAAAGGCAACCTGATGAAAACAAGCATCTCATGCTTAGAACTGTATCCGCCTGCATATAATTGAGACCATACTGCAGCCTGCCACAAAATCAATAACTTCATAAAAGCAGATCTACAACAGTCTACTGTAATAACATTTTTATTGTTGATCTGGCCAGCATTGATCTGTATGCTCACAGAGTTGTCACCTTAAGGTAGCCTTCCTTATTTTGTCATTTCATTTGTGGAACGAAAACCCAGATTGGGGATACCATGAACTTAAGAAACTAAAATCAATATTAGCAACCAAGAGTATCCATGTAGATGGATGTACGGTGGCAAATGGATATTTACACAGCTACAGAGGCCAAGATTTGCATGGAAGACTCAACAGCACACAATGCCTGACCGGCCGGAAAACTGTTATGCACAAGACTTGCATTCAAGATGGCAGCTTTTTCTAGCTGGGTTCATTAAAACTGCAACAGTAGGGGACATTTTGAAATCTATAAGACAGGAGTACCATCAAACAGTATCATGAGGAACAAATGAGAATTTACGAATGGAATATTTTCCTCGGGGTCAAAGATGAGACTGCTTCAAATATGTCAACTCCATTTGAACTGTCTCCCATAATGACTTTTCTTTAAGAAGCATCTCATGGAGCTATACTGATATGAATTTAGGAAGATAACGCAGCTTATTAGGGCATGTTGTTCTCATCAAATGGAGGAAAACAACTTTGCTACATATTGGGGAAATCTTCACCACACACACGTTTCTTTGGCCAGACTTGTATAGTTTTTAACACTGCCAGTCACTATGCGTTTCTGCTAAGGAGAATAATGATATTGTGTTGCTGGTTTGGAGATTGGAAATGGTTTTATAGCACTTAACAGCGTGGCACAGCCACATGAGTTTGTTTTAAACACCAAGGGCACTAATTGAATACTCATTTATAATAATCATAGCTACATGATGATAGCAAACACCACCCGCATGCATCAAAACATTTGTTTTGCTCTATCATTTTTTATTTTTTATTTTTTTTTGTGCTTTTGAATATGAAGGTTTACAGTTACATGGAGCACTTTAATTAATGAACATAACAAAGATAGAGCAGAGTTCTTTGGGATTGCTGTTCCCATGTGATTGGGCAAATTACATTTTTGGCTCTCTACTGGAAACAAAATCAGGGAATGTTTGTGGCGTGCCATAATATTTGCCAAACACAGATGTTTACTAATTTAAGTATTTATCTCAAGCTTTTAACCTTCAGAATAATGCAATTGGGGCAGAATTTAAGGTGGGTCACAGTAAAGGAATGCTAAGAATACCTATAACAATAATAGAAGATGCATGCACAGGACAAAAACTCATACTTGAAATTGCTTCACTTAAGCTCCTATAGAGTTTGGAAATTAGTTTAATAGTTGTGAAGTACACTGTGTAGATTAAGAACTAAGACCAAATTATATTTTATTCATCTTTCTTGTATTTATGAGTGAACCCAATGCATAGTTATCTAAATGATTCTGGTGCAACCTCCATCAAAACCACCTTACGTACAGTTTCCAAAAGGGTAGAAGCTTGCAGTTAACTTCTCTTAAACCAATTAAAGGCAAGGACCTTGTGCATATGCTACTGATAATGTCACGGCAGATCAGGGTGTCTAAATCTATATATGTAGCAACTGCTGTGAATACATGGTGGGTAAAGATTAACTAAATCCATCAAGTGAGGAACAACTAGACCAAAATAGAGGGAGAAGAATGCCTGAAATTTAAGGATGACTCTTTGCTAATAATTTCACTATTAGCGACTGTTAGAGGATTGGACTCATTCTCTTTGGAAACATTTCCAATTTCTTGAAACTCTAGGATATGAGTTTTGGATGGAGCACAAACAATTTGACTCACTGTTAGAAAAATCTAGAACAACACAAAGACATCTTGACATGAACTAAATATACCAGAAGGGGCTCAAAGACAATTATGTAAAGAGTGGTAAAATTATTGGTGAAGGCTTATTTTCTTTTCTTTTCTTTTTTTTTCTTTAGTCCACTAAGTGAGTTCACTAAGTTCCAGACCCTTGAATCATCTCTTCAAAATGCTTAAAGTGTGCTTTACTACACTGCACATCTAGATGTAATGCCTGCTTGGCATGTTATTCTACATTCAGTAAACATTTGATGAATTACTACTGCCACGATCAGGAGAAAATGTGCACAACTCTTTAATGTACTTCGGTTTACTGCCTGATTTCTGTTAGGAGTAATAGGCCAATAGCAATGAGTTAACGGCAATAAAAATAATTAAGACTTAATTTAAATAGAGTGCACTGCAGAACTATTTTACCACCTTTAGTGTCTGGTTAAACTGGATTATGGGTGGTTTGTTGGAAATTGTGGCATTTTGAGTTTAAAAATCATAAGCTTTCCATATGTTTTTCTTCCTCATCAGCTAGTTGTAACATACAACTAATTCATTAATTCCTTACATTTATATAGCGCTTTTCTAGGCACTCAAAGCGCTTTACATTTGTCAGGGGGAATCTCCTCGTCCACCACTAGTGTGCTGCATCCACCTGGATGATTTAGGCACATAAAAGTCCCTTCGTATGTTTAAATAAGCCCTAAAGCTCTTTTATAATAATCCTGATATCATTTTACAGTATAAAGAGGCAATAAGCTTTACAAAATACAATGTGTTTCAGCTTCTGTTATCACATTACTGTTTAGGTACTTACAGTATTTTAGGGTACTTCGTTTAACACAGACAATTAAATTAATTTGCAGTTTTACTGAGTCTGCATTTGCTAATCTGATAATGTTTGTTTGCATATCAAATCTGCAGCATCGAAGATTGCAAACAAAATTGTATTTTGGGTTTTTTTGTATTGTCTTTTATCATTTCTTTTGAAATGCACACTGGAACTTATTTTGCATGTGGCAAGGTAGTCGGAAAGTATCGTTAGATTTAAGCACATTTAAAAAATAATTTGATATTACACAGGACAAATAAAGGGAAGAAAAAAATCTTCCTGCAACACTGACATTTGGAATAGTTGTTCCTCGTGGTTTTAATACTGTACGTCAATGAGAAAATGTGAATAGTATTTTTATAGACAGTTGAATTGGCCAGATATATTTGTAAATAGCTGGGAAACTTATGCTCTTTTTGAACTGACCTTTTTTTTTTCATTATGTTTTGTTCACTTATATTGTGTGTGACCAGTTATTCTTATTTGATGGCTGTATATATCTGTAATTTGAACAGCACATATTTGATTTTGTAGTTCTTGCAGGTTCATTTGGTACTTCGGTGTGTTTTTTCGTGACCGTATGCACCATGCACCGTA
The DNA here is from genome assembly GCF_003368295.1 of Carassius auratus. Classification (NCBI taxonomy): domain Eukaryota; kingdom Metazoa; phylum Chordata; class Actinopteri; order Cypriniformes; family Cyprinidae; genus Carassius; species Carassius auratus. The sequence continues at coordinate 7,065,180 of NC_039276.1, forward strand.
TGCTTGGTGCTTTTTGTGTTCTTTAACCTCTGCCCATGTTCAAGAGGTAGGAGATGTTTTCTTTCTGTCAGGTATAGCCTCCCTCCATCACCCCACAATGTTCTCTTTGTACAGAATCCAGCGTGGGGAATCTGCAGCTGTGTGACAATAGCATTTCTATCTCCCAGGAATCTCTCTCAACTCCAGATAGACTTTTCCTGACTTTAGTCCTGGTCATATTGCGAGTGTCTAGTTCTTTCTGAATATGTAATTCATATTTCCATCTCTTGACATCTGCAGCCAACCACACCGTGAGCTCAGGCTTATTAAAAGACTGTGAGTGCAAACACGGTGAGAAATGATGACAAAAGCCACAGTCACTGAACTCAACTTTCTCAAAAACATCTGCCATGGTGTTCCTTCAAGAGAGTCATAAGTCAGAGTGTATTATACACGCTGTCAAGTGGACTAATTGTCTGGAGTGTTCATTTGGCCACGTTGTTACTGTGTGGTGGCTCGTCAAAACAAAACTCAGTTTTTGACACCCATCTTCAGCTCTGGTCACAGTAACTTTCTCCACCACAGCTTTCCCATTCCCCAAAGCTAGAGCATTTAAATACTGTTTCACAGTTTTGTTACCTGAATCTATATTTTTAATTTAATATAAATAAATAAATACAACACCTGATTTAGCAGTCTGTCCAATTTTTTTTTTGCATCTCACATTCTTTACACATGACATTAAGATGGCTCAGAGATTTTTTTCTTTTTTGAATGTCTGGATGGATAGCGAGTGTCTGTCAAGTCTGCAGTCATCTCAAGGCAATGATTCAGAATTTCATGCTCTTAAAATCAGATACTACAACCTTTTTAATCAGCATAAAAAAAGATGGAATTTAACATCAAAATGTCACAGTGAAACGCTAGATGTGCTGGCCATGTGCTCTTGACTGCATATTCATCACTTTGTTTCAACAGAAGAACTCAGAATTAAGCTCTATTCAGATGGCAATTGTTTTATATGGGGATGTGAGGTAGTTTAACGTTCATAGTTGCTAGTCACTGATTTTATTGTGCCCTACACTGCAATCTGATGAAAGTTCTTGCACTCTTAGCTGAATTGCATTGCAACCACCTTCAAACCTTAATATCTCTGATAATCACGACACAAGAAGATAAAGAGTGATTATTTGTTTTGTGTGCTTGTGCATGACAGAATCTGCTCTTTTCCCCGCAGTAACATTTTATGGTATTGTCACTAGAAATCCAATATTGTAAGAGGTTGTGATCAGTATTGTCTTTCTTTTCCCCTCCCATACTGAGTCACTTTTCTCAAGCACATAATTGAGTGTGATAGACGCAATGCATCATTTTCCCAGCCCTTCCTTCTTTACCTGTGACATTCTGTATGGATTTTCCTTTGAAGAGAAATGATCTTTCCCGCTGTGATGATTTACTGCTGCTGTTTTTGTACCTGTTTTTCTTAAAACCTTTACCCTAAAATAATTCATTTGGTTGGGTAATATGCTCTAAATTAGGATCAGATTAGGTGCTTTCATATTATTTGTGTAAATAGAACCTGAAAATGCCGGAAAATTAAATCCAGCAACCGTTGCCTACAGGAATTCTTCATCCAAAAATAACAATTCTGTCATAATTTATTTTCAGATTTAGCCCCAATATGCAGTCTGGAGATTTTTCACAGAAAATCACATGTGTATGATGATACGAACTCCAGCGTTTTAGTTTAACACTCTGATTTTATTCAGTCTGCAAGGGTATTATGCCTAGTGTTTTTAAATCTCGAAACAAAAATATGAAATTTGTACTAATGTCAATTGCACTGGTTTGCACTGGTTTGTCAATTGCACTCCAAATTAATTTTTAAATATAGCCAAAATTATAAAGAACTGCCTTTAGAGTCACATTTATGTAACCTGATAATAAACTGCAGCTGTCTGTATTAATGAACCAACTAAACCAGGGGAAAGAGCAATGGTGTTCTTTTTCACAAGAGAGCAGTCATATTCTATTTTCGCATTGTGGAACTCAGCATGTTCATTTCCATAAATGCAGAGATAAATGTTGTGCTTCGTCATGTGGCAACAAAGTGTATGCCACTAAAAACGATAGAAGGCATTTTCCAGACTTAGCAGCGTGTTGTTACTGAAAGCCCTGTCGGTACATAAGCACGCGCTGCATTTGTGATTGAGTGGGCCCGGTATAGACCACTAAGCAGAGGAAGAGTTCCCCTGAGAGCTTTCATTATAGGACGCATATTACATTCCCTGCACTGGAGAGATGAGGCGCAAAAGCCACCAATCAAGAGTCTTTCATTTTCCCTCAATGTGCCCATTGATATGCCTCAGCCTACAGGTAATCTATGGACCGATCTCTAGAGCAATCTCATTGACTGAATCAAATTTTTTAAATCTAACAGAATGATTGCCACCAAACACTTTGAAATTTCATATTGGATATTTTCCCAGCTGCTGTGGTTGAGCAATGCTATAGTCTGCTAATCTGTAAAAATGAAACACTCATTTTCAGCACTGAAACTGTAATTTTCACCTTTAACCGTTTGGTAGCCGTTGAAGTACACTATGAGGAGAATAATCCTGGAATGTTTTCATGAAAAACCTTTTCGACTGAAGAAAGAAAGACATTTACATCTTGAATGACATGGGGGTGAATTATTATAAATTATCAGGAAATTTTAATTTTAAAGTGAACTAATCCTTTAGTCAAGTAATGGCACAAATATGACTCCGATTGTAACTAACTATAGGATTCATGGTTTTGCTAGTTACCTTATCATGGTCCTGTCAGCCCCTGTCATTAGATGCCATAATTCTATCATCTGGCAGTAACAAACATTTTTCTGCATTGATAGCCATTCAAAAGTATTTGTGCATTAAAAAATAAATAAATACAATTGCAAGCAATATACAAATCTGAAACATTTAATTAGTTATATATTTTACCAGTATACTTTCTACTCAATTTTATCCAGAGTTCCAAACTGAGCAAAACTATGCATTTACAGAGAAAAAGAGAAAATATCCTATGGTTCTTTGGTTGAAAATGCCTTGTTGATGCAAGAGGTCAAAGGAGAATGATCAGACTGGTTTGAGCTGCTAGAAAAGCAACAGTTCCTCAATTAGCCATTCAACCGAGGTATGCAACAGAACATCTCTGAACACACATCACAGCATTAGAAGAGCACAACAGGTGCCACTCCTGCCAGCTAAGAACAGGAAACCAAGGCTACAACTCACAGGCTCATGTGAGTTGCTTGGGAAAAGTTGCCTGATCTGACGAGTCTCGATTTCTGCTGCAACATTCAGACAGCAGGGGCAGAATTTGATGTTAAACAACATTAAAGCATGGATGCATCCTGCTTTGTTTCAACAGCTCAGGCTGCTGGTGGTGATATAATGGTGTGGCGAGGAGACCCCTTAGTAACGATTGAGCATTGCATAAATGACATAGCCAGATGTTATGCCACGAAGCTCAAATCATCTGGTTTCTTGAACATATTCACTGCTCAAATGGCCTCCACAGTCACCAGATCTCAATCCAATAGAGCACCTTTGGGATGTGATGGAACGGGAGACCAGCATCAAGGATGTGCAACTGACAAATCTGGACCAATGTGGACCAAAATCTGAGGAATTTTTCCAGCACTGTTGAATCTATGCCATGAATAAGGCAGTTCTGAAGGCAAACAGGGGTCCAATCCGGTAGCATGTGGCTGACGTGTGCACATACTGCAGATATAGGTGCTATACATATATATTTGGTATGATACTATGCTACAAACCTCTACCACCCTTGATTGCTCAATGCAGCCCCTTTGCACATACTAACTGATCTTTACTAACTCATTTCCAATGATTGAAAGGGGTTTTGTTGTAGAAGAAGGAAGAGACTCTATTAAACACAATGTCTCATTAGGCTGAATAGGTAATGATGCCTGGCTCATTTTATTCATCACATCTGGAGAGATGCAACAGAAGTAAACTGTGGTTACAGAATCGTCTACAAAATGTACAATGTCTGTTTTTTCTTTCAGCATTCTTCCTGCACATACTTGTTTCTCTTAAATCTTTTGCTTCTGTTTTATGAAGGAAACATCATTAGAAATGAATTCTTGTTCTATCTCTAAAAAAAAGGCTTGTATAAGTGGCTGTAGCGAAGAAAATTACCCCAATTATTTCTTTCCCACAACAGGGTCATTCTCCAGTTCAGCTCCATCCTCAGGTGCTGCTTTTAATCACAATTAGCAATCAGGAAACATGCAAAGCCGTGGCAGGACGTGCGTTTGAATGTTAGTCTCTGTAATTGTTCCATGGCCGTTTCGAAGAAGCTCACACATTTGCTCTTTGTAAATGAGCTGAGAGTCTCACTACTCACTCATATGAGCATAATCAGCAGCGTTTGATTGGGCCTATCAGTTCTGTTTTTCAAAGGCTTGAGTCTGTTTGACATCAGCGTTCACTTCATTTGGTTGGTGCAGAATGCTTTTAGTGATGTAAGATTTATCTTGGGCTGGTTTGGGGTCAGTATGTAGGTTTTTAAACAAAGTTAAGTGCTCAGTGTGAGAAATACTTCAATGTAATGTTTTATCACATTTCTTTTGGAAACATACTTGTTAAAAAGCTACACTATTTTAAAAAGCACTTTAACACATAATTTCTTTTAGTATTGTCACTACTTTTAGGTAGTGACTTCACCAACTCTGATATTTACAGCACTTTCTGCGAGAAAGACAAAGAAAGAGTTTGGTTTCCTTGGAGGTTTGATTTGGCTCCAGCATGTGCCATTTTGGCTTTTTTGTAAGGATATTTATCTGTAGCCATGAAGGCATTATTAGGAGAGTTCATGACTGAATATATTTGCCAGTACCTTGCATTTCATTGTATAAATTTCCATGCATTGCTTGATCTCATGGGATATGTCTTAAGACATTCTCTGGACTGACAACTATATTCAGAAAAAACTTCTTAAAGCTAGCAGCTGATCTCCATGCAGCTGTAGGGTGAGGAGATGAAGTGGCAGAGGAAGATGATGCTGACCCAGGATGGCTGAAGGACATCTGGGCTTTTCACTTCTCATGTTTCTCACTGCTGTCTCTGCAGAGATGTGTCTCATAACCCACCTGCAGAATGGAAGGTATGACTTATGAGAGAGCTGTTTGTTATAACTTATGGTCATGAAGGTCATGTCTTAGATTGTTCACTTGCCAGGCACCAAGGAAGCCTTTTGGCTTGATTTTAGAGAATTTGAGCCTGATAGTGGATCAAATGTTTAATAGTGCAACTATCAGATTATGTAGAAAAGAACTAAAATTAATGTTTTTAATCACTAACATGGTTGCTATGAGATAAAAAATAAATAAATAAATAAATGATTCAAGGGTTAATATTAAAGTTTGGTTTGACAAGTTTGTTTTCAAAAATAAAATGGAACAAAAATGGCAGAATACGCTTGTTAATTGCATAATTGTAAAATGTAATTACAAAATAAGAGATAATAATGTTTAAACCACTTGTTTTTAAACAGCTGCTAAAATAGTGAAAATGAATGGGCTACTTACAAACTAAAACTTCATATCACTATCATTACACTTGTTTTTTTTTTCATAAATAGTAATAACCCAAACAAAAGGAGACTATAAATAATAATTTATAACATAACATATAACATATAACAAAATAATTGCTTAATTTGCACAATTAAAAATATACAAATTATGTTTAATATTCTCGTTTTTTTTTTTGGTGTTATTTTATGGCTTAATAATGCAGGTTTGTTCAAAGAAAGACCATTGCATGACAAGTGAAGGACTCCGTAGAAGACGCCATAAAGACGTGTGTTTGTCTGCCAGGGATGCATTGCGGGAAATTGCGAGACAGTTCATTTTCAATGTCAACAGTCAGAATAAGCCAATAAAAATGCAATAAGGGTCCATTGTAAGTGATTGGAATAAGCAATGTAACTAGCAGTTATTTCACATGCACACACCATGACAGTCAAAACTGCGTCAGTCATTGATACATAGGCCCTGTATGATAATCCAATAATTTGAAAAATTTAAATCAATAATGCCTTTACTTTCATGATGCACTTAAACTTCAAACAGAAACTGTGGACGTCTTTTGTGAAGAACATAATACAGAACTTTGCACAGTCAAAACTAATCAAGTCCAGCATCTTTCATAGATATACCAGTTGGAAAATTTTATAAGATATCCTGATGCAGGACAAGATCCTACAGACCCATAACCAGTTATTCAGCTGTGCTCAGTTACAATGATAAGACCTTAATGTCATATCCCTCCACATGTCATTCAAGTTTTGAGAGTTGAGTCACTCACTAACTCATTACCTTGTAACTCTTCTATTTAGGCCACTGTGGCATTGTGATCATACTGCTATGAATTCAAAATCTGATCCCTTATCACATTAAAAACCATCATCACATCTGTCTGCTGATCCCACATGACTGGCTAAAGGTGCGGCAGGTGACATCAACATCAGCATCAGTCGACTGTGCAGTATGCGTGTATGTTTAGTAATATCATGATGCATTATTGCATGTGCACACTTGGGTTTTGTTTATTCATCCAATTAGCCTACACAGTTTAACAGACAATCGCTATCAATGAGATACTTTGTAGTTCTTATGTCTATTTAAAGAGCCACACAGATGGGAAATCAAAAATGACCTCTATTACAGTGTATGATGTAGCTGTCCATCTGTGTAAACAATGTGCAATTAATTAAACCAAAAAGTACACGATTTATAAAGTAATTGGCTTCTAAAGTAAGGAGTCGACTCTGAATCGCTGAAACGAGTCGTTATAGATTTCAAATCTTTTGCCCATCTCTATGTACGTCACTAGGAGCACTTTGCATAATAATCTCCGCCTACCGTCTTGAGAGAAACTGAACTCTGACCTGCCCCACCCCCCACACAGACGCTCTGGTTGGTGTGAGAGCATCATGTCGAGGAGACCGTTTGTTTTATTTTCACTGCCAAAGAATGAAGATCAGAAGAACCAATGGCTAAAATTCATTTTCACCACAATACCAGAGCAGTACAACAAATCCTTGTTGTGTTCACAACATTTCACTAATGACTGCTTTTCTAATCTCGGTGAGTACAGCGGGATTTTCAAAGCGTTTGGCCATAAAAGATGGTTCATTACCAACTTTATTTAGAACAATGAGCATCTCCGAATCACAACGCGAAGTATGATTATGAAGTTATGTGTCTGTTTTCTCCCGAGCGTCTTATCAGTATGTGTGCTGTCTGCAGCCTTTGTGCTGATCGTCATGTACAAACACGTCATTAAAATGAAGTGTAACTCCGTGAATACTCAACGAAGAGACATGAGAGAGATATCTATAGAAAACTTGACATGTCTACTTTAAAACTAAACAAGTGCTGCCGAAAACAGATATTCTGTAATAAAGTAATCCATATGAAAACAACGCGATATCTGTTTTTCATGTCTCCCTTCGTGACCACACCCCCGCGCTGAACGCGCTATTCAGATTCAAACTGAAGCGCGTGGTTTGAATACACACACACACACAGAAGAAAAAGCAGAGAGACTGGTCCGTGTATCTTTTGGTCTTTCGATTTTCTATTTAAAAATAAATAAAGATAAATGAGAAACGGTTTGATTTTCGTTTTTTCGTTTTGTTTAAGAAACGGAAAACGAACATTTAACTGGATTTTTCGTATTTTTGTTTGTGGGTAAAAAATCAGATTATGCTTTAATATTTGTTTGAATGTGTGGGCGGCGCTGAAACGCCCCTTTCATTCCTTTCTGTACTGCACCGACAAGCGGCAACCGGAAGCTCAGTTCATCTTCACCAGGAGAGAAGTGGCAGACAGCAGAGTTTATTAATCCTGCGACTTCTTTGCTAGTGGTGCTTGCAAGATAAAATAATAATAATAATAATAAATTAAAAATAAATTAAATTCATAATAAAATAAAAAAATATATATTTTTCCTGCTGCTGCAGTTATTGACAAAGCAGACTTGACAACTTTATTCATAAAACACCATTTGCATTTTACTTTAGCCTGTGATGTACAACGACATGGAATAAAATATAGGCCTACTACAAATTTTTTGACTACTTATTTTATTCTAGGCCATTCATAAAAAAAAAATAAATGGGAAAAATCCAACCCCACATTTATAATAAAATTTATATTAATATAAGTTAAGTTTTCCCCATAATTAGTCTACTTTAAATGTTTTAATTATAGGCTATAGGCTACTTAGAATTATGAACTGAATTCACGAATTCTGTAGATGACTGTATGAATATAGTGACGGTGTGACATCGTCACAGATAATGAATTCAGACAGGAAACACTGCACCTCTCGTTGGTTTCATTTGAATTACATAGGCCTAAATATAAAATTATTATTATTATTATTCTATTTAAATGGCTTATTTTAAAAGTAGACATGTCCAGCAAGACATGGTTCGTCTGATGCATGAGCCTGGTTCATTTCTGACGTTTCAGAAAGAAGTTAATGTAGACCGAGATTGCAGAAAGCAAATCCTGTTGAGTTTTCATGTTATTTAGGGTGTCTTACGACCCAAACTGATGGAGCTGAAGCTCTTTCCTCTTGTTATCGGGATGGAAGCTGTGGATCGGGATTCGCCGATCGGAGAAGTGCAGCAGACTACACTCTACAAGATAAAGCTTCAGTTTCTGTTGTTTGTATAGCAAATGAAAACATGTTAGGCTGTGAGGTTTTTCTTAAATAGGCATAGAATAAAATTAGTAGGCAAAAATCTGCACATTTCTTGTCATTGTAGATCTTACAGTAAAATTCAAATGTCATTGAATAAATTAATTTCTGTTTGGTCAAAAAAAAAAAAAATCATATATATATATATATATATATATATATATATATATATATATAAAGCCTGCAAGCACCACTAGCAAAGAATTGGCAGGATTAATAAACTCTGCCGTCTGCCACTTCTCTCCTGGTGAAGATGAACTGAGCTTCCGGTTGCCGCTTGTCGGTGCAGTACAGAAGGGATGAAAGGGGCGTTTCAGCGCCGCCCACACATTCAAACAAATATTAAAGCATAATCTCATTTTTTACCCACGAACAAAAATACAAAAATCCAGCTAAATTTTCGTTTTCCGTTTCTTAAACAAAACGAAAAAATGAGGGGTTTAAGGAAACTGAATCTTTTGAACAGCTTCGCGCAAACGGTTTGGAGATCTCTGAGAATTGAGGTAATTTTAAAATGATATTTTGACAAAATGACAATGTTTTTTAACCTTGGATGGATTTAAACCTAATGTACAGGACTTATAAACAGTGATAGGAAGCTTAGAATTGTCATCTTACTGGCTCTTTAATATATTATTTAACATATAATAATGTAGCAAAGTTTTAAAAGGGAATTTTTACATCTACTTCAGATTTTGCCTGTAGCTTTTTAAACTACATTTTCAAAGTTACTTCCACATCACGGGTAAATACAGTCTTCCTTCATATATAGTCCCTGTAGTCGCTCCATAGGGACTGCAGTGCCAAAGATGTTCCACTCAGCTTGGTGGCTGGTGCTGAGGAAGTGCTGCTGAGGAAGTGCTGCCAACTCTTTCTGTACCGTATTGGTCCAGTTTTCCTTTAGAAAATGAGCATCAGCCTAAAGCAAACTCTTGGGAGTTACCTCGAAGCAGTAATATCACTGCAGTATAAATGCGAATGTCCTCTGACAGCGTTATTGGGTTTTTTAATGCCATAATAACTGCTTCTGTGCTGGGTCTCAAGTCAACATTCTCCCGCCTATGGTCTTTCGCAAAAGCAAAGTGGCTTCAATTTCAGAGTGAAAGCATATGTCCAGTTATTGTAGGATCGGAGCCATTATGACTAGGCCCAGATCCAGAGCGAACTGCTAATGCACATCATTAGCATGTCGCTCCCGTACATAAATAGTCATTTGTCCGCTGTGTTGACTGCATGTTTACGTCTGTGCTCTAACAAAGTGACGGCATTGGATGTGTGATGCCAGAAATTAATTCATTTCCATTCTGCTTAGCCTCAGCTTCAGCTCCACCAGCCACTCGGTGACAAATTAGCCCAAAAATCTGAAAAATTTTATCAACCATGACATCAGTTGATTAATTTCCCTAGATAGTATCTTGAGAAACAACTATTGTCTAATCAGGAAACAGAGGGTTTGTGTCACCTTTGTGGCTGATATTAAAATTACCTCACTCATTTTTCCATAAATTGACTAGTATCATATGAACATGGATTGTAATCAGAGTGTAGCAACTTTAGACCAGTGTTGTTTTAGTATCATTAGCTGCGTTTACATGGATCCTGCTAATCTGATAATAATAGGTTTAGAAGTTCGGAATATGTCAGTCGGATTGAATTTGACAGATCCTACTAAAATTTTGATCGAATTGTAAGGGGTGGTTTATTCCTTTTGTAATCTGAGCGAGAGAACATGTAAACACTTGATCAGATTGAAAACTGAAACTGGAAAGTAATTTGCATGCACAGTGACTTCCTGGCGATTAAAGTGTCATAAATAAGTATCCCTTTATCATCACCACAGACTCTAATCAACAAACGACTGGTTTTGGGTGCGGGACGGGGCACTTTTAAGTAAGCATGACTGCACAAAAGTTAATGTGCTAGTCACCAACAACAGTGGGAAACTCTGTATATTCGTGCAGTGTGTACATGGCAAAAGAGTAAATCCGATCAGAAGCTTGTGACATATAAACACGCTTATCAACCAATCACTTTATTCAATTTTCATGTAGACACTACATTCGGATTCATCAATCAGAATGAATTCATTCCAACGGAAACAAAAAGTGTCCATGTAAACACACCTATTGACATATAGCTCATATATAGCTTTATTTATTTATGGTCTATACATTTTCAATTTTAGTTATTTTACTACTACTTAAACTAAATGTAAGCAATAAATGCTGATTTAGCAGCTAGCTGAAATAAAATCAGTTATGGTTTTGGTTTTAGTTAACTAGTAGGCTATAACCCTGGGATTTAATTTTAACAAATAGAAACAAGGCTGTGAGGGATAAAACCAAATTCAGTCGGTTCAATAGTTTGTATATCATCTAATTAATATTCATGAGCCAGTTTGTTTATAATATGTCCCCTCACTTTGCACACTGTTTCCACACCCCTGATTATGATACATGATCTTATCCTCTCATTTCCCTTCCTCTTATCCAAACTGGCAGACTCCAGTAAACAGATGTATTATTTTATTCTTATTGCATAACTGTACCTCAAATTACCCCTGCTTCAGACAAGCCCGTAGCTCTAATGGCGGTAACACACACACATACAGCATTATTATATAAATATGTTCACAGACAGCATAAACACACAGTCATGCATCTCAGTGCGAGCTGGAACCCCGTGGATCATTAGCGCTTTTGAAGACATGCTTAGCTCCACACTTTGCTCAATTACCAGTTTACCACAGAGTTTTGTTTACTCTTCCATAGAAAAGAGCTGCTGCAAACCTCTCTAATAAATAATAAATTATCAGAACAAATGGACAATAACATTGCACTGTGTCCTAAACAGACATGAAAAAAATAAAGAGACAAAAGCTGAGATCCAGAGTGACAGGCATGTAGCCCTGCCCATCATGGCTAATTGGTTCATTTTAAATCTCTGAAATTTAAAAAAAAAATTTTTTTTTTTTTTTTTAATTTAAGTGAAGTTCACCTCAAGACTCATGTTTTTCCTTGACTGATTGTGAATGGTTTGTGGCAAACGTAAAGAGAGGACATCTTGATTGTGAATTAACTGAATGAATCATCTCGTTCGTTATGGAAAATCTACTGTGCTGATCCACGTAAAAAGAAAAAGTAGCAATTAAATGAATTATGCGAGTCAATCTTGTTCACAACAAGAGAATAAGAGGGAGACAAATCATGACGACGTAAACACTACTGGTGATTGTACAAATTAAAATGTATTTATTTAGTTTGGAAAAACACTTATGATGCTTAAATACTATTTGAAGTCTCTTAGTCTTAGTTTGTAGTCAGGTTTTGACTCGTTTTGGTTATGGACAACTCACTGAATGAATTTAAATGACCTATAGTCAAATCAAGTCAATTCAACTTTATTTGTAAAGCTCTTTATAAAATACTGGCTGTGTCAAAGCAGCGTCAAACAGGAAAAAGGTTTGTCATTAATAAAAGAAGAAAATAACAGAGTCATCATCCAGTTCTATATGCTGTAACACTATAAGAAAGACCATTTTTACTGTCATCACCTACTGGTGGAAAGGAAAGAAAGGATCACTAAACATGAATGTTTCCTGTCACTGATTACGTTTTCCTCCAGTGGGCGTAGTTCTCAGAGTAATATGACACGTTATGCTTTTATGTCCTTAAACGTACATTTTTGTGTTTTTTAATTTTTTGGGGGGGGGGGGGGGTTGACAGATTATAAAAATGTAGTTTTTTTTTTTACTTGCTTACTGTACACCTTGTGACATAGTAACCTTTAGACATTTTTCTGTTGTTTTTTTTTTTTTTTTTTTTAAGTCAGAAATGACAAGGAGGTAACTTCCTGCAATATAAAGTCAATGGAGATTGTCCGTCTTTGTGTTGGCCACAAGACTCTGGCTTTGAATCCAGCCTGATTTCCCTGTATTCAATATGTTGTTTCATACTTCCAACTAATGTTAAAAACGCTTCCCATGTGGCTCTGAGTTTCTCACTTATAAAGTCAATGGGTATCAGATAGTCCTGCTGAGAGCTGTCTCTGAACTGAATCCTTTTTGATGAAGGATTTAGAGTCCGCTAAGGCTTATGTTACTGCTAAAGAGATCTATCTCCTGTAACTCTCACACATATTCTGGCTTTCCACTAATTCTCCAAGAATCAGTTGTGCCAGAGAATAGAAATTAAGCCCTTGTACGCAATTTATGGCAACAATATAATGTGGTGTGATAGTTAGCCATAAAACTGAAAAGGCAAGAGGGTTATTTTTGTAATGTTTATCTTGGAGGGGCTAATTGAAGTGTCACAATTCATTATACAAGCAGTATCCTCCACCCATCCAATAGCAAACGACAGTATCAATCTCCCTCTCTGTCTCCTCACATCACTATCCCAGCATGACTTTGTGTAGGAGTACAAGTCTGTCTCTACATTCAGATAACTCTTCCTTCATCATTTGCATGGGTTAGATTCTCAGGGAATGCAAGAGCCGCGTGAATTACTTTGTTAGCTTGAATTCTCTGTTAGTCACTTAGGGTAAAAGCATCTGTCAAATGCACAGATTTAAGTGACAGTGTGTTGTGACGTCAGAAAATACCAGATGTTCAGATGAGTTTTAGCATATTATATTATTATCCGTTTAGGTGCTGTTAGAAGCCAGAAAGAAAATGCTGTGAAAGTCGCTCTATGTAGAATTGCTGCACCCTTGGAGGATTGCTGTCGGAAATGACAAGCTTTCAGCGACTGGTTGAGCTAACAAGTGTTCCAAACACTCAAAGAAATGCCAATCCATCCAAAGGTAGGCTCCCCCAGGCTTCATACCATCTCTTGTTCTTGAAGTCAAATTATATAATATCAGCCTGGTTTCCTACCCAAGCTTCATTTGTTGTTGCTAAGTATATTGTGATAATGTCGGATGTTAAAATGTCTAAGAAAAACAGTGCTTTTCTACACAAATGAGGGGTAAGAAATGTTATTCCTTTTCTCGTCAGCAGATAAATCAAAGGTGATGACATGTTAATCTGGGCTGTTAGACTGATGACATGTCTTCTTGACAAATGGCAACTGTATGTTGAATTTGCCCTTTTTTCTGCTTTGTTCCACAGTCCTGTAATTGCCTTTTAAAAGTTTTTTGGGTTAAATTGATGGATGTCAGTCTGAACAGTGCATCATGTCCTTCTATTGCACTTTAATTTATCCTGACATCAATCATTTACCCCTGCATGCTTCATTACGGACAAACTCTTGCAGAGGGAGAAAGAGCTCTCGGTTTTGTCCTTGCATCAGAATTGCTATAATATCAAACCCTGTTCTCTCTCCTGAGCAGCCAAACAATGGGAAGTATGTTATTATGTCTTGCTATCATGCAGTAAACATCCCTGCAGCTCAGCTATCCATTCCAATCCATTGCTATCCATTGCAAAACCCACCCACATTAGCAACAACAGGACTTAATTTGTGTGTATTTCATCTGGCACTTTTTTTTTGGATTTTCCAAATTCTGTTGTGAAGCTCTAGATGGTGCAGTATGATAGTTTCTAACTCAATCTGATTTTAGCACATCATCATTCACATGGCGCAGCTGATTTGTTTCTTTTTACATACAGTAAGTAGCCAATGAGCTTGTTGCTCAACAATCAAATACTCAGCTAGTGCTTGTTGTAGCAGTTGTGACGTGCTACAGAAACCCCCACCTTCCCCAGCTCCACCTGTATAGATCTGTTTTAGGGTGATTTCATGTATGTTATCTATGGGGGTTATTTTACTTGATATATATGTCCAGCAGTAGTATTTCCTACATGCTCATTGCAGCATGTATTTGGATGTATTGACAGTAGCAAATTCTCAGAGTGGTCATGTCAGAAATGCATGCAATGACTTGGATTACTATAATAATCCAAATTTAAATAAAACTACAAGCAGACATCATGAAACAACTAAATCAAAATGAGATCAGTCCCTCCATAATTAACGTCATCTACATTTTAAGCGCCTGGCATGCAGTTTAGAAAGTTTTGTTATTTTTAATGTGAGTAATAAAGTTTAGTTGTAAAAACCTATATATACAAACCTTTTTTTTTTAAGTCTGTGGTTTAAAACAACATAAAAGAAAGTGAATGATCGCAGAATTTTCGCTTGAATTGACACTTCAAGTACTGCTCAAACAGAAACCACTGAGTTTAGATTCCACTGTACATAATGGCCTCTGATATGTCAGTGTCAGACTCAGAAGTGCCAGAAATGTGTTTTTCCCAGCAAAAGTTTTTCTGTAGATCAAACAGCAGAGCATTGCACTAGGAACACCAAGGCCATTAGTTTCATTCCCAGGGAATACATGAACTGATAAAATGTGTACTTTAAATTCAATGCATTAATTAAATTGTCTACCAAATGCATATAATACAAAAGGAAGGCAGATCACTATAGCATTTTTGTTTGTTTGTTTGCTGCAGGGCAGTAGCAAAAAGTGATAACCTTCGCTATTGTACAAGGAGTTGTTTTTTGCAGCGCTGTGCAATTAAAATCTTCCTGTGCATATGTTTGCTCCGCTTTGTTTGTCTTCCCTTACTAGCAGTTAGACTCATTAGCCAGAATGTGTGTGATACAATCCTGAATTAGGTTGCTCATTAGTGGAATGATCGCTGATGAGCAGGATCATTTTACTGATGTAAGGTGTGTAACATCTCATGTCTCTGTAATGATGACTGTTCTAGAGGGACATGGCACGACTAACAAAGAGTCTTAACGTTTTCTCTCTTGCTCACTTTGCAACATCAGAACACTTTTAAAACAGTCCTGGAAAAAAAGGTTTTGGTACATGGTAGACCATCAACAAACCATCAAGGTGGTCAAGTATGTTTCAGAGTTGCCAGCTAGAAATAGAAATCCACCATGTTCCAAAACACAACCATCATCTAAATCTGGATTCTCCAGGAGGAAATACATCCTCTGGTGTAAATTTTGGGCCTTATGACAGTCTATTATCACAGAATATGTCATACCAAGCTTTGACAGATCTCTCTCAGGAACAGAAATCACAGAAATAGACAACAATAAGGACTGTCTTTCTTCCTGAAGGTAATGGTAGCTCTCTTTTTGGTCTCATCTGTGCTCCTCTGAGAGAGGGTTATGGTGTTGCACGCTCCCCTATATTGCTTCAGTGATGCTAAATTACTGCTGTAACTCAGTAACAGAGAGAAAAAGAATCCAAGGCAGCACTCACAGAATTCACAAATCCTTCATAATATTGTAATTATGGAAGCAATACAAAGATTCAGATTAACTGAAAACAAATATATCCCAATTCAAGCTCTTAATTGCTTTTGTTTTTACCGTGCTGGCCTCCAAATGCTCAGACGTACCTGTCTCTGATGACTGTGTTCTATTTTAGTTCTTTTTAGTATTTCTCAAGCAAATCCATTGCCCTATAAATGTTTGTCCTAGGTTCTGAAGGAGTTACCATGGTTACTGCTGCTCTTGTAAGTTCTTAAACAGGAAGGAGGCTTGAGTTAAGCCGTCCATACAAGGATGATGATAGACTCAACACCACCTTGAGGACAAGAGAAATATTGCAGCGTTTTGGCTTATGTTTTTTTTTTTTTTTTTTGTAATAACATAAAAAAACAATAATACATATATAATAATATAATACTTAAATGCACAAATAATATTATAGTAAATAAGTTCTATTTATGCAGATTTATAAAAGTCAGAAATTATAATTTTTTTTTACTCTATTATTGTCATAACTATGGCTATTAAAAAAATAGCATAGGTATGATTAATAGTTGTGATTATAAAATAATTGTTAATGAAATAAAAATATAATTTTGTTCAATTCAGTTCAACTCAAGTTTATTTGTATATCGCTTTTTATGATACAAATCATTGCAAAGCAACTTTACAGAAAATTAATTTCTATAATATTTAGTAGTCGCTTATCAGTGGTGATTGTCAGTTTATGTGCATATGGCAGAAATTCTCGGACAAATGAATACAAGACAAAGTCAACCGGACGATGAACACTATTAACAGCATTTATTATATGATGCAATCACACTTGTTGGCATCATCTCTTCTCGGGTGTTCTGGATCCAGACTGTGGCAAAACAGAGAAACAAACAGAGACAAAATTAGTGTAGTTGCTGTTCCAACCAAGTAAAATTAATTAGTTTAACCCAAGCTAAAGAATAATAATGCGCATTTGATCAGAATTTGATGGATTGTAGCGTGGTAGAAGGCATGCAGGAGCTAAACCATTTAGGGCCTTATAGGTAAGTAATAATAATATGATCATATTTTCTTAACCTGGTAAGGACTCTAGCCGCTGCATTTTGGACTACCTGTAGCTTGTTTATGATACATGCAGGACAGTCACCTAGCAGTACATTACAATAGTCTAGTCTAGAGGTCATGAATGCATGAACTGCCTTTTCTGCATCAAAAACAGATAACATGTTTTGTAGCTTGGCAATGTTTCTAAGATTGAAGAATGCTGTTTTTGTAACATGGGAAATATGGTTTTCAAAATACAAGTTACTGTCTAATATAACATCCAGATTTTTGACCGTAGAAGAAGTAACAGTACATCTGTCTAGTTGCAAACTGTAATCTACGAGATTCTCCAATACGAGATCTCTTTCTTATCCTAATTTAATAGAAGAAAATTATTAACACACATTTTTAACACACTCTGTTAGGTTAGGTAATTTAGAAGTTTCATCTGGTCTCGTTGAGATATATAGTTGAGTATCATCAGCATAACAGTGGAAACTAATCCTGTATTTTCTAATAATATTACCAAGGGGCAACATGTATATTGAAAATAGCAGAGGACCTAGGACAGATCCTTGTGGCACTCCATATTTTACTGGTGATAAATGAGATGACTCCCCATTTAAATAAACAAAGTGGTAGCACTCAGACAGGTAGGATCTAAACCATCTTAGAGCCTACCCTTGAATACCTGTAAAGTTTTGTAATCAATCTATGAGTACGTCATGATCTACGGTGTCGAACGCAGCACTAAGATCAAGTAAAACTAGCAATGAGATGCAGTCTTAGTCTGACGCAAGTAGAAGTTTCTGTGCTTTTTTGCAGGAAGGAGCACAATTTAGCAGACACAACTTCTTCAAAAATTTTAGAAATAAATGGAAGATTTGAAATGGGCCTATAATTTGCCAGTCTAGTTGTAGGATCTAGTTGTGGTTTCTTAATAAGAGGTTTCTTAATAACCGCCAGCTTGAATGGTTTTGGGACATGAACTAAAGATAACGACAAGATTATAATATTGAGAAGTGGTTCTTCTGCTACAGGTAACAACTCTTTCAGTAATTTAGTGGGTACAGGATCTAATAGTTGTAAAGCACTGCAGTTAATCTTTGGGTGCGATGGATGAAACTGAAGATGAAAGTGAAGTTTTTCTCCCAATCTGCGAATCTGTATTTGGTGGCTGGAACAATAGTTCTGCCCAGATAGTAACACTGAGGCATATAGTTAATATCAGGGATAGGCAGAATGGTCAGTAACATCATCACTTTGAGGTACGATATCTATATCAGTAAGATCAATTCCATGCAATATAATTAAATCTAGTGTATGATTAAAATGATGAGTGGGTTCGATGAAATTTAGCTCGACTCCAAAATAGTTTATTAGGTCAGTAAATGCAAGTCCTTATGCATCATTTGTATTATCAATTTGAAAATTAAAGTCTCCGACAGTTAGCGCTTTATCAACTGTAACCAAAAGGTCTGAGAGGAAATCTGCTAATTATTTTAGGAATTCTGTATATGGCCCTGGTGGTCTGTACACAGTAGCCAGAGTATGAGATACATTAGATTTATTTTGCACATCTGACAGTGTAACATAAATCAGAAGTATTTCGAATGATATAAACTTGTATCTTTTTTTATGGGTAACATTGAAAATATCACTATAGATTGTTGCAACACCTCCGCCACAACCAGCCTGACGGGGCTCAATGCTTATAACAGTAGTTTGATGGAGTAGAATCATTTAGACCAATATTATAATTTGGTTTTAGCCAGGTTTCAGTCAAGCAGATCAAAACTATTATCTGTGATCATTTCATTTACAATAACTGGGTGTGAGTGATCTAATGTTTATGAGCCCAAATAAAAAAATAAATAAAAAAAAATTCACTTATTTTACATCTTTTCTGGTTTAATCACAATAATATTTTTTCTAGATCCTACATTAAATTTGTATTTTGACCCCACTATTCAGGGAACCAACACAGTCTTAATAGATTGGACAGTGCAAGTACTAGAACAAAATTCATCATAGTAGATATTTGAGCATTGTCTTACTAGTCACATCAAGTGAAGTGTCTTGGAGATGTTGTCCGAGAGGAGTTCCACTCTGACTCAGCTGGGGTGCAGGCCATCAGCGCGAAACAGCCTAGGACACTCCCATAAAAGATTAAAATTATTAACAAAGAGCAGATTCTGTTCTTTACACCATGACAATAACCATTCATTTAAAGAAAATGAAGCAAAATTATTATTTTGTTTCCTCTTAGGTTTATATGTATAAGATAACTCTGTTGAAAACACATTTTCAGGTAATATTTCAAAGATATTATATTTTTTCAATTTATAGTATTTTAAAATTTTAAAATAAAATAAATATATTCATATTTTAATTAATTAGAAATGTATACATTTTACAGTATAAATGAGTCATTAAATGCATATAGCTAACCTATATTTATATTGGGTGGTCTGTGGGAAAGTCACTGAACAAAATTTTCCTTTATTCCTTGAGACATCTTTTTTTTTTTTTTTTGATCCTTTGAGAAAACAGAGTTTGATGTATATTAAAACATATTATAACTTTCCCTCAGTACAAAAAAAATACATAAATTGACAATAACGTTTCATTCTGAACTTGTGCAAGACATCAGATAAATGTGTTATTGCTGCTATTAAAGGAAATACTTACTGTAGAGATCCAGAAATCACTTTATTTTATGGATGGATCCTTGTTGCGTGCTGTTGTTGAGTGCAGTGTGAAACAGCCATACGAAACTCTCATCTTCTTCCTGTCTTGTGTCTAATGACCCCTGTGTAACACATTTACCTCCATCTAAGGTGATCAAAAGTGTACTGACTGCAGTGCTGTTATTCCCTTAATTCATGGCTAAAACTGTGTACCGCAGTGCCACATTCTCACCTATTGTTTGTGTCTATGGGGATGTCCTTCTTGACCTCTCCTTCCTCTCAATTCCGTGCGAGTGTCTTTTCTTAGCTGCATCCACCTGTTGTACCTAGGAAATTAAATAAAGATGTATATTCAGGTTTGGACACATTCCACATGCACAATTACTGGGTTAATCATAATTTTAATGGGTCAAGAAACACTGAAGAGGCTATAAATAATGAAAAGGGGCTGCGTGAGGTCAAGAACTTATACATTTTGAGACAGCTGAACCTATTAAACTGATTATTTGTTTATACCTTACAGCCATTTGCATACAATTAAATATGATGTCTACCCTGATTAAGGTCTATGAACTTACTCCAGCCTTTCTCCACAATGTCTGCAGGTATAATGCAGTAGCACTGGACCTGAAGGATTGGTCTGTTAACTGACGTATCTGGGGTGCGTTTCCCAAAAGCAGGCTAACCTGTTAGAAACTTAGTTGGTTGGCAATGGGAAATTGTATTGAAACCAACAAAGTTGCTAACTTAGTTAGCAACTATACTTTTAGGAAATGCACCCCTGGTCTGCTGAATGATAATGTCATGTATACCTAAGATCTGTCTAAAAATAAAAGGAGTTTGATCGCTTTGTGGATTTCTCCAGGGGAGGTGCTATTTGAAAAGTGCCTTGTAAATGTTTTGCTCACTATGACAGGTGTATATGCCTGGGGTGGTGGTGGAATTGACTTCAATATTGCTGTTAGTCAGTAAATAGAGCATTGCGAATATTGGTTGCTATTTTTACGTTTTCAGAGATCATCTGAAATGATAATCTTATATAAGACTATTCTCAAGTACTTGGAAGAGAAGGCTTCTTTAGGACAGTTTCACAAATGGCAAATGTTTTATAAAACATCTAAAAATAAAATGCAATTATTTTTTCCTCATATGCACTTTTTAATCTCATCATTTGTACTGAAATGTCTTCATCTGTTTCTTGTTTTTCTGGGTCGTCCTGTATTTTATCCTAAAAAGAAATTCTCATAAGCATAAAACAAAAAGTTAAAGTCTCTTTCTCATTGAACTTTTTTTTGTCATTGTATTTATGCATCATGATTGTACTGCCTTTAATTAATGCATTCTTATTTATTGATTTATTTATTGGGTATTTTTTATGCTAAATTAAATGTTTAAACTTTCATTCTGGATGAATTCTACATATGATATCATTGCTATCCATTATTCATATTCTTGCATTTTTGCTTTATATAGTGACACCCTTAAATAATAGTATTTTATTTTATACTTTTCTTTATTCTTTACAATAATAATGCAATTATAATTTGATGATGAGAGAATGCATAACTTCTGGATGCATTATGTAATGATTTAGAGGAAAAGAGAGGAAAAAAAAGTTTTTTGATTAAATTAGAACAAAAAAACAATCTTAATGGTCCTAAATAGGTTTAGTTTTCTTCATGCAAAATGCTAATTTTTTAATTTATTTACTTGATTCAGTAATGAAATGTGACCTGGATGGTTTTACCATCTAATCTGCCCTCTGCTGTATGTGAAGCCTGTGTTAATAGTGAGAGTTGTAACCTCACCATAAATTTATTCATATGACATTGCAATTCTGTATTTCTGACATAACAGGAAACTTATTGACTGAACAAATAACATATTTCAGTGTTCGGGATTTCTTTGCTGTTGCAAGAATGCAAACAAGTGAGGAAATCCACTCTTAGTCTTTAACATCAACTCCGGTACATTATTCAATGAGATTAAATAAACAATTTGCCACAAACAGACTGACAGGTCTATGAGTAACATCTCTCTGGAGTGGTGCAATGAAAAGGGAGTCATTTCATTTCATGTGTAAATGCTAGGTGTCGGCAAGTGTAGATTCACCAAAAGCTGAGCTGACAGCCCAGACAAGCAATTACTGTTCTTTGTATAGTTTACAGGTGATGGACACAGAGAAGAAACGTGCACATCAAACTCAGAGCGTACTAACAGGGAGATGAAGTGTGTTTGTCTGCATTTCTATACGTGCAGGAACTGCAGTCTAGTCTTACACACATGTCAAAAATATATATGTTCTGTGCATGATGTCATGTTTAAGAGTGGGTAGACAATCTCCTATGGTGGAGTTTGTCAGCAGGCTTGTTTGAGAACTCACCTGGCTAAAGGCTCAGATCATCTCCAGATTAAAGATTCTTTTGGGTCGATTCTTCCTGCATGCACATGCTCAACATGCTAAAGAAGGGAAATGAGGCAGAAAGGGATTGGCCCACCCATTGATCATTGCGTCTCAACTGAATTTTACACATGCAGCCTGTGCAAAAGGTATTTTTGTATACCATGTTGGCACGATTCTGTGTATTATGCTCATATGGTTGGGGTGATTTCTTATTTATAAAGCAACAGCCACAAAAAAATGATCGTAGAATGAATTCATTTTAAATGAAAGAAAGATGATGGCTGTTACTGAAATTGCATACTCTCTGAGTAGGTGGCACTTTTGTAATTACAGCACAAAAAAAACAACAACACAGATGTTCTATGTACTGTAGTATGAATGTTGTCATTGTGACCTGCCAGATTTGGATGCATTGCTTTACTGTGAATTCAGCTGTGCATTAAACAATTTTAATATATATACAGCTGCGTAGACAGGGGAAAACTGATCTCCCAGTGTGCCAGCACCCTTCTACTTGTCTGTCACTCAATACTTCAAATAACACCTTTATAAGAATTGTAATTAAACTTTAAAAATCATTGCAACATTAAATAATATATAAACTGCACAGAACCAGCAGGATTGGCACCTCTGGGCCAGTTGCATAAACATAGTCAGCACGTTAAAGCTGTGTCCTAAGAACTACTTTGACTTACTAGCAGTAAACCAAGTGGTTATCAGTCTTACTTTTTCACATTCAAATTAGATCAATCTAAGTTTTTATGTAACAGTAAAAGTTATGACCAGTCTTGCAGAAAAACAATTGGTGTCTAATAAGCAGTTTATGCAACCAGCCACAGATCTATGCGGCTGCTTGACACTTTGATGGCACAGAACAATACAGGGGTAGAGAAAATCTACAAATATTCTTTGTTTGGATATAAACATCTCAAAATTACCTACTATTTTTTTTGACAAACAACAAGGTCATGCCAAGTAAGACATGCTCCTGGGTCAACATCTTTTGTTGATCCTGGATCAATATCACTGTCCAACAATATTCCACAATCATACTCAACGTCTTGAGGCTGTAATCGATGCCAAGGTGCTTCAACAAAGTATTGAGCAAAGTCTGAATACTAATAAATACTTTTATTTCGTTTTTTATTTTGAATACATTTGCAAAGATTTCAACCAAACTCCTTTCACGTTGTCATTATGGCGTATTGTTTGTAGAATTTTGCGGAATATAATGTAATCAATTTTGGAATAAGTCTTAGGTCTTGCAACAAAATTTGGAAAAAGTGAAGCACTGTGAATATTTTCCGGATCTACCATATGTATGTACCTACATACATAATCAGCTGCCTATAACCCACCAGGTTAAAACCAAAGGCATGCAATTATTATTATTTATCTTTGTGCATAGGCAGTGTTGCGTTAATGTTTTATAGCAGTTTTGTCTTCCTCCAGTGAGTTATATAAGTGAACTGGGTATCTTGACTTGCCGTAGCACTTAGTTACTCAAACAGAGCTTCTCTTCAATAGAAACTTTAACATTATACATTTAACATTATAGCTGCATCTGAAATTGCATACTTCTAATAGGTGAAAAACGGTATGTTACGTTTGTCAGAATTCTTTTGAATAAGTAATTACTTAGTGACTGTTACAGAGGCTGCTTCTTAGCCTTCAAGCTATCGTTTTAACATTACATGGCTGGTTACAAACTTTGTACTGCAGCCAAGAAGAATAAAGCTTTTAAAATATAATGATTATTTCCCCAAAAGTTTACCAAGCAGAAACGCTCATGTACATTTTGGACATGTTCTAACAAATCACACATTTCATACTAACAGCTATTTATTTTCAGTTAGTTGTGACAGAGTGCTGTCTGATTGCTGTCTAATGAAATACTTCCACAAAACCTGTCCTGTGGGAAATGTCCTGGTGCAGCGCTGGCGGAGCAAGAATCCTCGATAAGGTAATTGATAGATTGAGTGTCCCACCTCCCCTCCATTGAGCTGAAGAGTGCCGCCCTCTTCTGTGCATAAAGGGGCATTATAGGTGAAGCTGGTAAAGGAGAACATTTCTTTGTTTTGTGTCATTCCATTATGGTGATTAATGAACTAATAACTGGGATGGGAAATGAGAGGTGAGCTGTGTGCATGCATGTGGATGCGAGTGTGTGATTGTAAACCTGAAATAGTGTCGCATATAAACACAGACAGCATTACAATGATGTGGAGACACCTATGCTGTGCTTTGCTGATCTATAGTTGTCGCTGACGTAATGCAGTTTGTGTCGATAAATGCACCCACCATAATATTGTTACAGTATGTTGTCATATTGTCATACTTTTGCATCAGTCTATAACAGTCACGCAGGTCCTCAGGAGCTTTCCAAGTGCTGGTCATCTAGGAGATTTATGTATAGGCTGAAATGAACACTCCGGGGAAATTGCTCCATAAATCCAATGAAACTTACATTTGTACCAACAGTAATCACACAAGCCCAAAATTATTTTATGGATCCCCCCGGACTCTGGTTTAACTTCTGCCCCTGGCGATTTAAGGTTTGTAGGTACATGAAGTATGGTTCTCATAAAAATTTAGTTGGGAACATATGAGCTTTATGAAGGAATAATTGAACATCTAGTTCAGAAACAGACAAGAGCTCTGTTATTTCTTTACTAGGCCTTTAAATGGGGATTCAGAGGATCGTAAGTGGACAGTTACAGCTCTGTGCTGGATTGCTTGTTGCGTAAAATGGAGAGTACAATACTGAAAATGGACCTTTGTTGTATTTCTACAATAATTTTAACTGTTTTATGATATTTTTTAACATTCTGATTGCAAAATGGAACTTGTAATGGTAGGATCATTATTCTTGTTTTTAAATCACTTCAAACTTTGTTTCAGTGGATCGTTTTTGAATGTATTAGAATTGTTTGTCAAGAATGTCCACTAAAATTTCTTTATGACATTTTTGATGTACACTGTAAATAAATAATAATAATAATATATACTATAGCATCAAATAGCTGATGAATATCTAGATTGCCCAGCACTATTTAGATCATGTAGGCTATACATAGAGAATCTGCCGCTGATGTTTTGTCACATCAGACCAGTCACATCAGTTTTTATTTGTTGTAGGCGATGCAACCATGTCTCATTTCTATGTTCTTTTATGTATTTATAAGTTCTGCAATAAAAATAATAATAATTATTATTATTATAATAATAATAATAATAAATGAGTAGGCTTACTTAATATTCCAACCCTGTGCAGGAAAATCTGTATTTATTATCATTATTTATTTTTCTGGCTTTGGCGAAGGACTTGGTTCGGAACTAAAAATATGAATAAAAAGCATAAAAAAACTACAAACATAGCAGATGTGCTCAACCAATGTCAACATGAAATCAATACTGTAGTGTTTATTACACATAATTTATCTGTGCACTTTTTGAAAAAAAATTATTTATTTTTTCATTAAAGTGCCTTAGTAATCTTTAATCAAAAACGTTAACCTCCCCTTAAAACAGTTTATCTTCTCTTCTGGTCACGAGCTACACGCAATCAATGATCCAATCACTTCCCGAAGAACGATAATTAAGTCCAGCCCTCTCATTTCAGATGCAGTTTCACTCGGAAAAAAAGCTACTTCCGTTTCATGCTGACTTTAAGTAGAGATGTTAAGATAAAGGGGTTTGGGTTACTAATAATCAACATTTAACCTGGTAAAATAAAAAAAATTATATATACACATATATATATATATACATATAAATATTTAATGTTATCTGTGTTGTATTTCATCTGCAACAACAATGTGAATTTGGCCATTAACTTTTAAATGCATAATGCGAAAAATATAGAGTACAGTTCTCTGCATAAAAACCCACGGCTGACAGATCAACCTGCTACCCCTTTTCTCTCTTATGGGGTAGGAAGTTAAATGGAATTAAATGTGGAGGATGTTAACTGTGAAGAGTTGATTGACAGGCTGGCCAGTTTACATTGGCTGGCTGCGTATAACTGCGACAGAGTGGTGAAGTGATGATATGATAGTATGTCCCAAAGCTTGACTACTCTTCTACTACACACTCAAAAGTGTGTACTTTTTCTTCACCAAAAGAGTATATACTTTAAGGGCGTAGTATAAGTAGGCACATTGGGCAACATCATCTTTTTCCCATCACTGGCATCAAACAATACCACATCTTGTCCTGTGTGGAATTAATAGGTTGGCTTTGAAAGCCTGTGACTCTTGTGAAACAGTCCATAAGTTAAAATCCCTATAAACAGTTAGAGTTTGCCTCTCTTCTCTGTAGTGAATCCATTGTTGCCATTTTGATATTAGTGGGAATTGCGTGCCAGCTGCCATGTTCGTTGAGTGCCAAGGCAGATGGGGTAGCAGCAGGAGGTTTTTTGGGAGTGAGGAAAAATACATGCAATGTGGTGAAGAATCTGTCCTTCATTTCTCTCATACTTTTCTTCTCACAGTAAGAGCTGTTTAATCCACTGCTTCCCTACCTGGCCACAGCAAGGAGAACAATACTGTATTCATTAGTAAAGCACTACTTTTCTTTAATATGGAAAGAAGATTCCTGATCTTTTACATCACTTTCCACCTCAAGGTTGAACTTTTTTTTGTTTTTGTTTTTTTGCAAGTCATTTGTGACAAAGTTAAAAATA
Source organism: Carassius auratus (assembly GCF_003368295.1). NCBI lineage: Eukaryota > Metazoa > Chordata > Actinopteri > Cypriniformes > Cyprinidae > Carassius > Carassius auratus. The sequence continues at coordinate 7,092,002 of NC_039276.1, forward strand.
AGAAATGTAAGTCGCCACAGAACTCTACTCACATCTTTAAATGCCTAGGTAAGAAATATTGCATTAGATTGAATAAAATAACAACTGTAAAACTAAATAGTCTGTAAATATATTTTTTTGTTGTGTTTGCGACTAAAATCTTGTTCCAGGTCCCCCTTCTGTAGAAATCAATGTAACTGATTGCTTCTACAGTGTACTAAAGGAAAAAGTTGTTATTTGTTATTATTAAATTATTTGTTGTTAAATATTTACTTGTTATTTTCGATAGCTACTCCCCATACCTGCATTTTAGCAAATCATTCAGCGCCACTGATAAACATTACATCACCTAATTCATATTCATTAACTAGACTTATATATGCCACTACTTTTAAAGGGATAGTTCACCCAAAAATGAAAATTCTGTCATCATTTACTATACTTCATGTCGTTCCAAACCTGTATGATAACATAAAAGAAGATATGAAGATTGCTGGGAATTAAACAGTTGGTGGTTGCCATTGACTTCCTTATTTTAACTGCTGGTTATTTTACTCATTTATTTACTCTGAAAGGCTTCACTCTGATTGGTCAGTATTGACATTCCGGGACTCAGTAGCAACACTGTATAATGACTGCCGATACTGTCGTCTGAGGGCAACACTTCTTCCATGTCTATCATATCACACTGTAGCATTTTTTCTCTTGTCTTATTCAATCATAGATCTTGCACCTCAGTTATTAACTGTATTTAAAATGAAACCGGAGGACTTCAGTACACATTTGACACTATTCACTTTGTTAGCATTCATTGTTTGTCTTGAGGTGTACAAAATTATCCAAGTTAATCTAATGAAAACAAAAAAAATGTTTTGGTAATCTTTAATAAAAATATGAACATTCCTTCTCTAATGATGTCATTTTGATGGCTTGATGAGAACATCCTTAACCACTCCCCCCTAACCGTTGGTTTGCTATGAGCAGCGCCACCGCTCCCACCATGCACATCACGCACTGTGCTTAGGGCACCAAGTGCTGAGGGGGCACCAAAAATAGCCTAATGAATTTTTTTTTTTAATGCCAGTATTATTTCATTAGCCTATAGGAATATTAGCCACCTTTTAGCCATGTATATGTAACAAAAAAGGGGGAACAAGAAATATATTTAATAATTGCTCTAGTCTAGTCTAGAAAGTAACTCTTTTTGTTCTCTGCATTAATAAAATATTAAAAAGAAAAAAAGCTCTCGCGGTGATTTGTATGCAATACGTCGTGCCTCGCATTACTAAATATGTTAATAATATTTGACCTTCGATCATCTCAGTCTATAAAGATGAGCTCTCAGGAGGAGATACGGAGCGGCATCGTCTTCCTCCTCCGCTTGTTCTTCAAGGCAGCTTGAAGTAAGCTTGTGTTATTGAAGTAACCAATAACATCAATACAAGTTTTTAATGTTACAGTGTACAACAGTTGTTGAGGGTAATTATTGTCATTCAGTAACACAGGCTTACTTCAAGCTGTCTTGAAGGACAAGAGCTCATCTTTACAAACTGAGACGATCTGAGGTCAAATATTATTTACATATTTAGTAATACAAATCACTGCGAGAGTTTTCCAATATGCACGCCACTCTCTGGCGCCACTGAGTGGCGCCTGTACTTCCCGGTCAGAGAGCACCTGTCCATCAAAAGCTCACTATCCAATCAGAGTAGATCACTGTTAACCCCGCCCCCACGAGATGTTTGTGTCAAAACTCCAAACTCAAAACTGCGAAGCAAAAGCGAAATCTGTGGCAATGCATTCAGAATCCACAATTAGCGAAAACGAATCTTTGAAAAACATTAACAAAAATGAAGCATGTTTGAAGAGCCTGTTACATTAGTGCAACTGTGTTCATTTTTTTTTTTTTTTCATTTTCATTGTGTTTTTCTTTTTTGTAATGGCATATTTTTGATAGTTTCTGAAAAATTTACGTTCAGTTTTATAAAGTTTCGTTCATTTGTATTGAAGCAAATGTAATTCCATAACTTGGGGGCATGAACTAAACCACCTCAGAGTGATGTGACTGCTCTGACCTGTTTATCTCTTATTTAATTTCATTATTTTATCAGTAACTTATGTTGTTTGTGTATAATTTAATTATGTTTTTTTTTTTATTCATTTGTTTTTGTTTTTGTTTGGAATGGATGGTGAAGCATCCTTTGGGTATGTGGGTCACAATCTGCTGTACAGTGTCAACACTGCTAATTAATTTAATCACAGACTCACTCTGCATAATATAAAACTGCTGTATTCAGCATGGCTGTACTCTAGTTGGCTGAATTAAAGTATCGCCTCAGGGATGAAACTAGTCACTGGTTTTAAACACCCAATGGATGTTTCTTTTATGATCACAACTGTAGTCAGCTGTACTCGCCCAGACGGGACGGCTGTTACTAACCAAAAGCCCAACGCAGACAATCATACTGTCAGTGATAATAGACTTCACACGATCTTTGTGTCAGTTGTCCCTTGTCTCAGAAGAGGGAAAAAAAACTTCTCGCAGCATTTTCATTTGGGACGGAGATTTTGTGTTTGTAGAAGATTCTGTTTATTTTCTGTCTGGCCCAAAGCCTGGATCAGAGAAGAAAAAAAGGCTTAGTAGCGTAAAGCTCTCCTCCTTGCCACTACATTTGCAGTAGTTATTCATTCATGACAAAACCCATTCATGCCTTGACAGGTTACGCTCCTCTGATGTATGGTGCCTGTTCCTGGTGATGCACTGCTCAACCCTAGACCCACTCGCCCCAGCAGAGCTTTGCGTCTGACGGCTGCAGCTGCTGGCTCGGGTGGGCAGAGTATGATGCTGGCGTTTGATACACAGCGTAGAAAACTCACTGATGAGGGCAGCCATGGAGAAATGTGTTGAGATCACTTTTACAGAGTAATAGCTGGTTGGTGCATTATGAATATGAATCTGCTGGGGTAATAAATGTTTTCCTGCATGCTTGTGCCATTTATTCAGATTTCACGACCTGAACACAAATCCTCCACTGTTTATTTGTCAGAGCTCATGATTGCAGAGCTCCATGACTCAATGTGATTTACTTTAGCCACCTGAAAACTTTAAAGCTGGTCGTTTTCCACTCAGTGTGGGTGATATGTAATACTACAATAAAGTTTCTAAATCACGTTTTTTGTCTAGCCATATAAATAAATTTACTTGTACAATTATTTTGATTATGCTAAGTCATTGCAGTGTACAGAGCAGGACCAGGATTAAAAAAAACATCTGATTACTGAAGATTAATATTATTTGGACTGTATGTGTGTGTGTGTGTGGGGGGGTGATTTTAATATAATATTGTCAGACTTGTTTTCCTTGTTGGTGTGTTATCTTCCCCACATGTGCTCCTTGTTTATGTTTCCATGCCCTTATTTGGTTATCTTCCTGTTCCTGCTCCCTGATTGTTTCTAATTTGAGTCCAGATGTTCCCTGTTTAGTTCATATTGTTCCCAGGTGTGTCCCATTAGTTTCTGTGCATTTAAACCCTGTGTTTCCCAGTGTTTTCTGTCAGCTGTTGTGTGTGTCGTCTTCCCCCACACACTCTGTGTGATTCCATGTCTGTGAATAAAGGGCTGTCTGATGGTAATACTCCTGTCTTCTAGTTCCTCGCTCCTGTGTAGTGTGTCAAATAAAGTGTTATTTATATTAAAACACACACATAGTTTTTTTATTATAGTAATTAGAATTATAGTATAATTTTATAGTTTTACAATAATTTTATAATTTGTTATACAAACTGTATTTTCAATAAAAGTAAAAGTTTGAAAATATCATTTCCATTTCTTAAATTACACCATTAAAAAAAAAATAATAATAATAAAATAAACACAGTTTAAATACCAAAGTTAATTTTAGGGCCCTCTCTGCTAGTTCTGGCTTTTCTGATCTCCTGAGGAAGTGACAGAACCCTCTTGAACCTACTGCAAATTTAAATGCTAATATTATGCATGATTGTAAAACACACTTTTATCTTATAAGAGTTGAGCTATCATCAAATTAATAGAAATATTAGAAAAGGGAAACTAATTTAGGCCTAGGAACAAATTACCAAATAAAAAAGACATTTCCTGTTCCCAAGTATAGCCCATGGAGAACGTCTACATTTTAGTTTTAAACACATTCTGTTGTTTGACTTGACTTTAACCTTTGTGTTGTTGGTAAACAAGGGGGAGACTTTCTTCAGACCTCTGAGTGGTTATTTTGTTGTTTTTCAGGTTACATCGATATGCCAGTACAGGGTAGCTCCAGAGAAGGAACTCCGTTATGAGTAAGTTTTCCAGTTTGTTCAGACACTGATTTATTCTATAGTGAAACAAGTAACTGCCTTTGAGTCATAGTCTTGTTTAATAACTCTGATTCATTCAAGAACAAAATAACATTGTTTTCAGTTATTAAAAAGGTAGTTTTACAAGAGAGTGCCTATTTGTAATCGTTTGCATTTGGATAGATATGTGGTAGCTGTAGTTCACTGCCCATCATTTTCTGAAAAATACTGCAACTTTCTATATATGTAACAAAAACAAACTTGTCATGTTACATCTGCTCAATAATCTCTTACTCCGTGTGTTCAAACTGCATTCAGAAGCAGCAGTATGCCTACGTCTGCCAGGCGTGTGTCTCTCCTCTTTCAGCAAATTCTTGTAGTTGCCTCTCGTTCCCCGTCTAGCAAGCCCAGGCTAGCATTGTTCCTCATCTCTTATACATTCTCTAGCGCTGCTGCTCCTGCCAGACAGCAAAAAAACAAGCCTGGCCCATTAAATATGTGTTTACTAGAGAACTCTTCTACAAGTGCTGCTCAATGCTACACACAGATGAATAAAACATTGCTCCTGACTCTGCCCAGGAGAGGCTGACATCATAATTCAAGACGAGACTTACTGTCATAGCCTTAAAGTAGGTTATGAAGTCAGGTTTGCTGCAGAGGTGCCATTCATGTGCAGTCGGCTGGTGTAAGTAATCCTCTGTTTTGTATCACAGCAGTGCAAGATACACAGATTCTGAGGCCAGAACAAAGTTTGTCAGGTCACTGGTGGGTGGTACATTACCAGACAAAATATACAGATGTTTTTAACTTTTTCCCCCACTTGGCACAAATTAAGACAAGTTTAAATGTGCTCAATGCACTTATTACTTTATATCCGTTTTTCAAAGCTCAATCAAATTCAAATGTTTAATAAAATGATTACTCAAAATATCAGGTCCTTTAGATTTTATTTCCAAATATGAGCAATTTTTTTTAAAAACCTGAGAAAACCTTTTTAATGACAACCAATCAACACTTTGCCACTTTTTTTATTTTGCTGATACACTCATTTAAAATGAAATCTATATATATTATGCCAATATTTATCTGCTTAAATGTACTTATAGGATCATGGCCTATTAAGTATATGATTGTAACGATACTGCGTTCGTAATCATCGGGAAGAAGGAGGCGGGAACCGGCGCACAATCAAAACACTTTAATAATTCCAAAATAAATAAAAAAACGGCGCACCAGCCCCTCACGGACGACTGGTGCGGATAAATAAAAAGCAAACACATAAAATAATGTCCCAGGCCTGGTCCTCTCTCGTCCTTCACGGTCGTCGCTCCAGTTTTATATCCTTCCATCTCCTACGTGGGACTCGATACTGGCGGTGGGGCGCAGGTGCAGCTCATCTTCATTCACTACACCTGGCCTCACTCCTCGTTCCCATGCCTCTCGGCCCCGCCCCACCCGCCACATACTCCCGAGACGGCGCTCTACCCCCCACCCAACCCCCCCCCCCCCCCCCCCCCACAGGGACCTGCGGGAACCTGGGGGTAGGACAGACGAGGTGAGAGAAAAGGAGATGGAAGGAGGAGCGAGAGATGGGAAAGAAAAAAAATACAAAATTCCGGTTCCCAGACGCACTGCTGCTCGGCCATCCACCAGCTGGCTGATCTCCTCCGCGGTGCCTGGCGGTGGCACTGGACGGCCCTCGGTGGACGGCACGACACTCCTCCGCCGCCCGATGGACGGCGACGGCTCCTCCGATTTTGGGCAGCGGCAGGAGTCCCCCGTTCCCTGCCCCTCCGGATTCCATCACGGAGACGGCAGGCTCGGCCCCCTGGCGAACGGCGCCGACTCCTCCGCTCCCTCACGGACGGCAGCCGGAAGCCTGTGCAGTGATGTAGTTTACTGACATCCATTGCCTGAACAGCATTTTCTCGACGTTTCCGTGGTGTTGTTGCTTGGCAATGACATGTATTCGTTGTTGTCTGGTGGGACAGTGGGCAGTGCTCAGTGTGGTGACTGAAGGCGGTGACTAGTTCTGATGTCACATTTATACAAAAGTCATAACGGTTTGTGAAATTCCACAGCTACTTTATGCAGGCTGTGTGCATATGACTGTGGATTGATGGTTTTGAAACTTATATGGTAGTTAAATATCCCCTAGCCCTCAGTTATCATGAGTTTTGACAATATGGTACCTTTAAATGTGGTTTTATTAACAAAGTTCGGGAGGAGCACGATCAGATAATCATCCAATTTGGCACAGGTGCATATCGTTTAGCTAATCATCATAACTAGCACACAAGCATATATATATATATATATATATATATATATATATATATATATATATATATATATATATATATATATATATATATATATATATATATCCAATCTTCATACCTCCTGTCCCACGACAGTTTTTCGGCATCCCTCCTCCACCCCAACTCCTCACTTCTAATCTATTTATCCCGAATTCACGAGTTCACATCTACGTATATTAATTCAGTAAGGTTATGCATATTTGGCGTGCTGTCCGTGTGGAGGGCTCCGAGCTCGGGATGTGCCCCGGACCCAGAGTACCCCCAATGTTAAGTCAATGCAAAGGTGCGTTTATGCGCGTCTGGAGGTCTCGCGGCGCAAATGAGGCGTTTAGCGCGGCGCAGAAGACGCGATTTCGCCTCATTCTTGCGTCTAGTTCATGCGAATGACGCGCGAATAGAGCGTTTTTTGTGCATTTAGCATTTTTTGTGCATTTAGCATCTGCCGAAGAGTTGAAAATTTTTTACTTTGGTGTCAATTCGCGCCGTGTTAACCAATCAGGAGCCTGCTAGGAATCACTCATTCAACATGGAGGAACGACTGATGTTGTCAGTGAGCAGTCAACCGGAGCTATATGACAAAAGTTTATATTTATAGAGACAGAAATAAAAAGGACCTATATATATATATATATATATAAGACATATTAATAGATAAATTGAATGAAGGCCAAAGATAAGAAACGTTTCGTTTTACCCCAAATTAATTATATTTTATCTTGAACCACTAAAGAGACATCGGAGCCAGTGGCAAATGTCAGAAGGTCTAGCCGAGGTGAGGTTGCTCTCGCCGGATACATGATGACGGAGCTCCCGCTGATCGCATGGAGCTCATCTCCGAAATCTGCGAAACACATTTTTTAAATATGTCTTTATAAATAAACTGCATATTTGAGTTTAAAACAACTACATTCTCGCCTGAAATACTTTTAAAACTACATTTCATGACACGATAACAGTAATATTTTGAAAATTATCCGAATAAAATGGAGGTTGAAAATGCTGCCTGAACTCAGCTGGCAGAAGCCCCCCCATGACGTGAATTTGCGTCTGTTGTGAAGTTAATTTCACGCGCGTATGAAGCGAATGATCTCCAAATGTTCAAGCGGCAAACTAGACGGGGTAGACGCGAATTTGACGCTCTATTCGCGTTTGGTGTGAACACAGCATAATGATGTTATTGATTATATTAATGTTATTGGCGCCCCTTAGCTAATCTGCCTCATACAACAACCAAGATCACTTATGCTTAAAAATGGCCCTGAAATTAACCAAAAGAACACCGCCTTAGTTGCTGTGATGGCTCTGGGAATCTGACGGAATATTCTGCAAGTTTAGAGTTCTGTAACTGCACTTTAAAAAATTTGAAGGAAAAAAGTTCACCAGTTGGTTTGTACACCGATCACATTTTTTAATATATATCGTTTATTTAAAATAAAATATATCTATAATTTCCATTTTTTTAACATTCTATGTTTATCTCATTATTTAGAGTTCTATGTATAGAGATGAGAAATATGCATATAGAAAAAAACATGTAATTTTAATGTCAGTGAACTAATTTACATGCAACATAGAATGCAATACTTAGTTATCAACCTATTAAGAATTGCAGCATGTTTTTATTTGCTAGCATTGAGCAGGTGAAGCAGTGTCACTGGCAACATCATTGTGCTGGCACTCAAGACACCATGATAAAGGGCCGTTATATCAGCTTATGGGACTCACTTTGAAATAATACAACTTAGAAATATACTTATGCCTCTTTGAAAGCTATTGTCTGTCATTAGTGGAAAAACAACTTTGGCAACAATAGTGCCATAAAAAAATAAATTACGCTTTCATGGCGTTGTAGTGGACTTTGTCTCCATGTTACCTTATTGCCATGGCAACATTGACTTAAAATCGGATATTCAGACCCATGAAACTATTTGGAGGTGAAGAGAGGATTCCACGGGCGAAGGTCAGAGGCATTTCAGACTAATATTAACATCAGTGATGGCAGCTAAACCACATAATTACAAATCTCTCACCAATGCAAATCCATTGTAAACAGTGCCATGACAACACATTACCCCTTAATTTCCAGATTTGTGTATCCACAGAGAGATGGACCATTAGCTTCTCCATAAGCTAATATTATCTCTGTTTATGTACTTTGTATGGAGAGGGAGGTTTTTGCTAATTGCCTCTATTGTTGGCACAATATCAAACCAGGACTCAGTGGTAAAAAAAAAAAAGAAAAGAAATGTACAAAAAGAGAATAAAATAAGAAAGAATAAAAAATCAAAAGCACTTCATGTTGAGCTTCCATAAAAGTTCCTTGAAAAGATTTGAATGCAGAAATATTGCAGCAAGTGTATGAAACATTTTAGTTCAATGGATTTCTATTTTACGGTAAGAATGCAGAAATTAGGTAGCTCTTCAAATGGGCTTCTTCAGGGAATATTTTACTCTATCTGTGAGATCTGACCAATGCAATGCTTTCACAGTGTTCTTTTGAGGTTTTCAATTGAAAAACTGGTCCAAATGTTTTGGAAGGATATGAATTAAACCCCTTCTGTCCTTCTGCCAAGCACATGACCCTCTCTTCTCCAGGGAAATGGCTTCCCACCATGGAATCTCATGTTTATCAATGACCAACTCAAAGGCTTGATGATAAAATAAATGACTCTATCACATAATTTGCATATGTATACAGTGCAGGTCATTAGGGCAGAGTTTTTAAGGGATTTTGAGCTGTATTCAACACATTAAGATTCTAATGAATGATCAAATACCTATACATTTGAATTAATTGATCATACATTAATTTGTGCATATTTGGACAAAAAGATTTAAGATTGTCTTCGTGTCTTCATTCATTTGTCTGCTTTTCATATATTTACTTTAATGATTTTACCTTGTCTCAGACCCAGACTTTCAATCTTAAATTATGAAAGTCCATAAAAATATGACAATACACTTTGATCATATGTGTCATGTTACATCGGATTCATGTGTAAAAAATTATACATTTATATACACTTTTATGCCAATTAATTCATCAATTGGTGTCATTTCCATAACCACCAATGCTCGTAAAACGATTATTATTATTATTCTTTATTTGTATATAATGTTTACCTGGGAGAAATATCACTTATTAGCAGAATGTTATTGTATAAAATGTTTCCATCACCATAAATTCCATTGCAGAATATCAAGCATAATATATTTGAGTTGTTGACATTTGTCAGTTACATTACAGTTCAGGAAAAATAATGTCCACTGTTGGACTATTTTAGAGGACAAAATAATAATAAATAAATTAGTTGTGCATGTTTGGTTTTCCACAAGCCATTTAAAACTATTTTTCCCTAAAATGGCAATTAGAACTCAAAAAATGTTAAGCAAAAGTCTTAAAGAGTCTCTTCCACTAGAGCAGAAAAAGCTGCAGATTCTGGTGTCCTCTGTTGAAAGACTTCTTCCACAGAAACGGCCCTAAATCAAGCACTTCTCTAATGTTCATTTCTCTCTTCCCCTGCTGACTCCACCAGAAATTATGGTATTTACTTGCTTTCGGAGCCTTCTCTAACCTGCTATATCCATCTCTGAGATATACCATCTGATGTCGCCCATGTAACTCATTGAACCTATCCTGTAAAAAATGAGCAGCTTTGCATTGGAGATGAAAGAGCTGGCATCTGCCTGCTGTTCAGATGAGAGGTGCTTTAATGTGCTCAAACAGAGTTACAAATCTTCAGAGACAAGTGCAGCCACAGAATATTAATGGACGGTGGGGGAGGCAGAAAAACTTTGACGGAAGCAGGTGTTAGCTTAACAGTTTGTTGTTTTTCTTAGTATTACCACAAATTTCCAGTTAAATCCTTTTTTTATTATAATTCTCTGGTGTAAATTGTCAAGAAGTTGGACTATCTTACATGATATGATGGGTTTTTTTTTTACTTCCCTCTACAAACACTTTTGAACATGTGATCCACACTTTTACTGTTATCACATCTGAGAATATAGGTTCATATAACAAAAAGGAGGGAAAATTAATGTGTTATTTTTCAAATTTCAACAGACTGGACTAAAAACGTGTTATGAATGTAAACTGTACTGCAGGAGAAAAGATGGCTGCTTTGAACTTGAATTATTTCTTGAAATCATTCAAATAATTTACACAGTTAATTATGAAAGATTCTTGGCTAAGACCACTGATCTATATATATAATCTATATTATAGATCAGTGGCTAAGACTTAGTTTTAAAAATATACAAAGATATGTTTGTTTAGTAACCTACTTCACTGCAATTAACATGCTTAAGGAGGTTCTCGCAAACATCATAAGAGGTTGATGCTGCTTTATGGTTGCTAAAGGCCTGTTCACACCAAGGATGATAACTATAAAGATATAGTTCTAAAAATCATTCTCAACATTAAAGAATAGCAGAGTCCAGCAGCTATAACAATAAAGGTACAGAGAAACGATATCATTGGAATCACATTCAGAATTTTGTTTTTCCAGCTGTTGAATGATAAAAACACCCAATCAGAATAAATCTTGCTGTGACGAGCAGAATAAACAGAGTGCATTGTTCACTGGTCTGGACGCTAATATAGTTATCTTTCTAGCTTTCTTTATAGTTATTGTTCTTGGTGTGAACAGGATTTTAAAGTCATGCGTACTCTGAATCAGAGAGTCAAGGTTCAGCTGGTTAAAATAGCCCTACTGGTACATGTTATCATTACACAAAAAGCATAAATTTCATTCAGAAGTCATTACCTTGTCTACAGCACTTTAAGTCATGTAACATTTACAGTCCAGGTGGAAAAACTAAGAAAAATACAGGTTTGGAAGGACATGGGAGTATGTAAATGATATAAAATTATGAAGAATTTTTATTTTGGGGTGAATTATCTCTTTAACAATCATGTGGCAAAAATGACATGTGCTTGAATTGAGCAATTACATTTTTCTGAAAGTCTAGTTCATAAATGGCATGGGTCACTTACTCTGACAATGTCCAAAATCTTTGAATGAAAAACTTGTTGTCATGCTTACTGTGAAGCAGACCATGATACTCGATTTTTCTTATTGTAATGGAGCATTCTTGTTGTGTTGTGATGTTCAGTGTCGCTTTAGTTTCTGGTTCTCTTCCCTTCTACGTACAGATGTTTAAGCAACAGATGGTCTCACTCTGATTTCATGCTTATCAAAACTCCACAAGGATGAAATCCCCTCTGGAGCAGTCACAGCCAGCAACTACTATGGTGTATAAAAGTCATTTTGGCTGTCTGCGGGTAAATATCTATTGTGAGTGGTGCGCTTTTAATGTGTCGCTCCCGGCAACAGAGTGAGATGTTGCTCCTGAGCTACGTGTTTGGAAAGACAAGTGAGCCTGATCGTGGAAAAAATCAAATTGAATCAATGTTAGACAGAAGAAACGAAAGAAACCAAGTATGAATCAAATAAATCTGGTAGAGGTCATGGCACTAGTGAACTTTCTCAACTCTGCTGTTGAGATAACTGATTAAAGGCAACATTTTTTTGAGAATCTTTAAAGGGATAGTTCACCCAAAAATAAAAATTCTGTCATTATTTACCTACCCCTATGGCGTTCCAAACCTGTATGAGTTTCTTATGTTGAACATAAAAGTAGATATTTTGAAGATTGCTAGGAATCAAACAGTTGGTGGTTGCCATTGACTTCCATAGTATTTTTTTTTCCTACTATGGATGTCAATGGCAAAACTGAACATTTCCTGAAAAAGAACTCACCCTCAGGCTATCCAACAGACTTGGAGAAATTTAGCATTACATCATTTGCTCACCAATGGATCCTCTGCAGTGAATGGGTGCCATCAGAATGAGACTCCAAACAGCTCATAAAAACAATAAAATAATCCACACGACTCCAGTCCATCAGTTAAAATCTTGTGAAGTCAAAAGCTGTGTGTTTGTTATAAATTCATCAAGGTGTTTTAACTTTGAACCGTCGTTAAAATACCAAAAATCCATTATTCATAATAACACTTCCTCCAGTGAAAAATATCCTCCCTTGTCCGCTCGCATCAAAAACCAACCAAAATGTTTGTTTTCACTTGTAAACAGTGCCTGATCTGTGCATATTTCTCTCCTGATTCAGATTTTTTCACTTGCAAAAGCAATATTATGGATAGAAGAAGATGTGCATTTAGCTTAAGACATTCGTTGATGGACTGGAGTTGTGCGGATTACTGTGATAATTTTAGCTGCTATTTGAACTCTCATTCTGATGGCACCCATTCACTGCAGAGGATCTATTGATGAGCAGGTGATGTAATGCTAAATTTCTCCAAATGTGTTTCCATTAAGAAACAATGTCATCCTGAGGGTATTTACATTTTAAGGAATAGTTGACCCAAAAATGAACCTTCTGTCATCATTTACTCTTTCATCTGTGGAACACAGTATCAGCTATTTTAAAGAATGTGTCTACTGTTTTATCTATATAATGACACTGGACCACACTGACATTCAAAATAAAATAAAAAATAAAAAAATACCGTCAAACAATTTCATACAGCTTTGGAACGATGGGAAGGTTGACATGAAGATGACAGAATTTTCAATTTCATATTATCTTGCATGTAAAAGGTGGTGCACACAGCGAGTCCCGTGTCATGCCTGTCCTTCATATGGCACCATCTGATCAGATTAATCATCTGGGGTCACACTTCTTAAATCAGAACAATGGCATTATTAAATCTGGCTCTTTGACTCTGATCTCTCGCCCTCTCTTACACAGACAGGTACATTGAGGAGGGAGCGCATTGGCTTTGAGTGTCACACTTTTGCGTTGCGGTGCTGTCATCGCCAGCATGTATCAGTCATGGTAATGACAACAATGATTATTGAAGCAGTTTGTAATTATGGATGTGTGCCGCTTGTCTCCTTGCTCCTACATGGATAAATCGGAAATGCTTGAAGGAACAGTGAGAGCCAGGAACGTGCTGTGCCTTATCATATCCAAAAAAGGCTGCATGCAAAATAAATAGCCTTAATTAGAGGAAGACGACAGCGGCAGACGTCTTTCTGTGTATTTCATTTGAGCTCACAGTGCTTGTGTTTGCTCATTTAATGTAACCTGATAAAAAGAGCTCTCAGGTGTTTCCGTTGAACAGTGTGTTCATGCTCTGAAACAAAAAAAACCCAGTCGAGCAGAACAGAAAGTGACTACAGATACTTGGCAGATATGTTTAATGGGTAGGGACTCTTACAGCTCTAAACAGCAGGGACTAGGGTCTACAAAAACACCATAAAAGCATCACAAGTCATCAATACTGTGACTTCATCACTAATGTGCAACAGACTAAAATGATGTCTTTATTCATATTGTATATTGCTGGACAGCTGTATTCACCATTCACTTTATGGAAAAGAGCAGCTTGATATCTCCTTTTGTGTTTTATAGAAGAAAGGAAGGATTTCATAAGACTTAATTTTGCGGCCAACTATCTTTTAAAAACACAGTAATGAATTTGTAAATCTGCTTTTTCTCTGCAAAGTGTCAAAAGAAGGCTGTCAGCTTTGTGCCAACAAACTTGTTTAAATCTCAGAGTGTAATTAATTAGATATATTAATTGTAATATTTGCCCATTTACATCATATGAGCAATTCCATCCAAATGTCAACCTTATTATGAAAAAATAAATTAAATAAATAGTTTTTAGCAAAAGGAACAAACCTCTATTTAAGTTGTGCATTTAGAGTAAAATTAGGCTAGGCTACAATACATTTTCAACCGAATATATATCATGCTTTCAAATGAGAATTCAAAGTCTGCCAATTTTTTTAATTAATGTCAACATCAACCATTTTGTAAAGAAATAAATAATTAAACCGTCTGAAAAAGAAACTCTATTTGTCTGAACAGCAATGATTTGGGGGATTTATAAGGGCTAGATTTATGATGTCAGGACACTTCACTAAAGTGCATGTCCATAACATTTTAAAAATTAAACTTGTATCTTAACCTTAACCTGTTCTGTAGGGTCAAATGAATCACTGAAACAAGTTTTTCATGACATGTCACAGCGACATCCATTTAATCTTGATAAACAAGAGTTATGATCAACTAATTGGAGGGGCATCGAACCATTACATCATTTAAAATGGCAAATAACCTTCAATTTATAGGTTACAAATCTGTCTCAGATGTAGACTTCTGGATCCACTCTCTAGCGTTAACCTAATTTGCTCTAATACTAATCCATATTCATGTGTTTGTGCAGAGTGTGGAATACACTGCATGACAGGGAGGTGCCCGCACGATCACTTGCATTTTTCCCTGATAATTCAACAAAATCAGTTCAAAACTTATTTTATTTCTGTAAACTCATAATAACAACAAAATGTTGTGCTTTTGTAAAATAATGAAAACAAAAAGGATTTGCTTCCTGCCATCTCTTTCATTGTGAACTGGAGCACGACACAAAAATGAGACGGAACTCTGCATATTGCCTCACAGACAAAAGATCTACTAGGGGTGTAATGATACACAAAAATGACAGTTCAGTATGTACCTCGATTTTGACATCACGTTTTGGCACAGTTTCGGTACAGAAGGGAGAAAATCTTTTTTTTTTTTTTATTAAACAGTGGTTAACTGAACAAATTGCTCTTTCTTAAAATAAATTATAATTACAATTTTCTAAGGGATAAAAAATTACCTCGGCTTATGCTCTAGACTTTAGTGAGCCCTTTTACATTAGGCCTACTATAAGGTTACAGCTAACAACAGAGCCCAAACGTAAATTAAAATACTATTTACTGTAAAATATTTTACAAGCAACACTCAACACTCAAAAAAAAGTAAATTCCACATAGTGCAGTTTGTAAATTAACTTCTAAATTCAGTTTGTTGTTGAAATATATTAATTTACACTGTCATAGCTCGTTTCATAACAGATTTAATTCTAAAGTAAAATATAATGAGTATAAAGTCTAGCCTAATATTTCGCGTAATGCTCTTCTTTAAACTTCATAAATGAAATGCTATGTGGCATTTTGTTCAAGCTATATTATTTCCATTTTCCTGTGGTTGAAACACTGATTGAGCGATTACGTGAGGCATGAATGTTCATTCATGTTTATTTTGTGTTAAAACTAGCAGTAAAGAGGATGAGATGATCCCACTGCAGTTTTAAAGGAGGCGTTTATGTGATGTCGTGCCACATCAAAGATTGTTTGAATTTCCTGAAAAAAGGACATAATTTGAAAAATGAGACTATTTCTTATTTTAAAAGTAACAATATATAAAACTGGAAGTTTCCAATGAAGTTTCACTCATGCAGTGGTTAAAGCATGCTGTATTTGTTCGCTACATATGGGTGCTGAACCAAAAGACCCGTACCGAACATTTTTGGTACAAATACATATACTGTTACACCCCACTATCTACAGAATGCTTGAAATGTATTTTACATGAACCAATTCAAAACTAAATAAAATACTCCCTGTTATGTAATCTGCTTGAAGGTTGCATTTCTTGTCCAGTGGAGATGAGAGTCAGCATTGTGAATGCAATCGACAAGGACTCAGAAAACACTAGTTTATTAATAAATAATTAACATGTATCCTTTTTCCTACACAATCATAAGCATCGGGCTAATTTTGCCTGTGCTTTGTGGCAAGATTTAGATGCGAGCGTGGAATATATTAGCTAACTCATTGTGGATTAGTATTACTGTAAATTAATTCAGTATAAAGTGATTATTTAAATAATGGCTTATATGAATGACTACAATTTAAAACGAAAATTGAAATAAAAAAGATATTTATGTTTTGTGAAGAGCCAACACTTCTCCATTTAACAGATATTGTTGCTTCTGGATTGAGCATTTTAAATCACAGAAAATCAAAAACTACAATGAAATGGTTCAATACATTAGTAATGCATACAGACTATGAGAATTTATATTTCAGGTTTTGAGTGTGAATGAAATGTCCATAATTTGCTTTGTAGCTTGAAATGAAAACGGATATACATTAATGTGTAATTTGGCATGCATTTGGTAAATATGTATGACAACAAACTTCAACATGCTCTTATTCAAGAGACTTATAAAAAAGACTTACTAGACAAGCATACATTTCTTATTAACTGTTCAAAGCCTTGAAGTCTGGGCATTAAAGCATCCAAATGTTGCAGCTGCTCTGTTTTACCCACTGCGCTTTAATGTTTTAAGAGAGACAAAAGGATACACGACTAACAACACCCTATGTGACTCTCACATGATATCATGTGGATGTTTTTGATAAAGTGAGTGAGGAAGGATGACTGGGATTGTCAAGAACAATTTTTCCGACCTGGAAGCTGCAATAGTACCCTCTGCTGGTGAAACAGTCCTATAAGAAGCACAGCAAAGGAACAGGGTGGTACAAGATAATGTGAACACCCATTATTAGAGGTTCGTGTCATTTTTGTAGACTACCAAGAAAAACTAATGTTGTCAATATTTATCATATCCTCGTCTATGTTCTCTAGTTTGCATTTCAGTGAAGTATAAATTGTATTCAGCAATGTTTGGTACAAGCCTTGGGTGAAATGAGTGACTTGTCTTGTTCCGAAAGAGACAAATGGAAGCCTGATTAGCAATAAAAAAAAAAATATTTGTTATTTTTTTCAAGAACAACAGTTTTTACGATTATGACTGCATACACAAAGTAAGGCTAGACTTCGGTGAATAAGAATAGTGGACGAAAAACATTTTATTTATTTTCACATTTAATTTTAATCCCGACAGCCATAATTTGTTTAATTGTGCAGGGACAATTTTTGCCCCTTTATCTTGATTTATTTTTTATTATTATTATTATATATTTTTTTGTTGTTGCAAAAATTCATTTCTGACCCTGATCTAGATTGTTGGAATGTTTGTCCTCGCCTGGAATATCTGCATTAGCCTTCTCTACCTCCCTGAGCAAATTCTGATCTGTGATTTTACCAGAGAACAATAAAGCATCTGGTTGTCATAAAGTCCCTTTCTATGCAGCTGTTTCACAGTCACTCATTGTGCCTGGTAATTCCAGCAAATTATCCATCAACCATCCACTCCGAGAGAGTATGATGTATTGTTCCCATGTAGCAATTCAAGAGCACTGAACTGCAGAAACTTACTTTTAAAGTAATCATTGCAAAACCAAGCTGTGAGGAAACCACAAATCTGGGTTACTTGTACCTTTCTGAATGCACGCTAAATGAATGTTTGAGCATGTGTGTGGGTGGGTGTGTGTACGGCTGATTGTGTTTGTTGTGGTGGCTGTCTGCTCACGAACTGACGCTATAGTGCAGGTGTGTGAGAGGAACAGGTGAGACTCAAGCAGAAGGATGATGTGATCACACTATCTGTGCCCAGCAGGGGTGTGGAAGTACGGCACTGGCAACATGCTAGTGACATGTGAAGGACAGGAGGGGGTTTTCACTGCACATCCCAGTGCCAGGAACATGTGCCAGGCAGAGGACGGCAGGCAGCACCGCCTATGCCAGCCTGTCGCTCTATGAAAATGGTGCAGATCTGGAAGACAAAGTGAGATGATCACAATCAGGGCTGGGTAAATCTATAATAATGTATTGCAATCTTCTCAAGATCGATCACTAACTCTATGCATATTTTCGGTGGCTGGCTAAAGAAAATTTCTAAATGCAGATGTCATTGCTTCCTGATGGACTTTACTCACTTAACTGCATAGTTTAGAGCCCTGCTGTTAATTTATCAAATAATATTCACAATATACCAAGTCAGGGACCACTCACAACTTATGGATTTTTGCACCGTAAAAGAGAACCATTTTTAATTAATGTCAGAAGAGGAGAGGCTTATCAATGATGAACAAAATGCTTTTGTGGGATAATAGCTTACCATTTTATAAATCGAATCAAGAACAAATTACAGTATACAAGCTGGCTCTGTTTAGTAAATCAAAAATATTCAATTCAGTTTTATTTTTATATATTTTTTTTACGATACAATCATTGCAAAGCAACTTTACATTAAATTAAGTTTCTAGATTATTTAGTAGTATGCTAATCATTGGTGACTCACCCTTTATGTACATATGGCAGAAATGTATGGAAAAATCAATCAAAGACATAATCAAACAGAGAGCGAACACTGTTAACTGTAATTATTATGATACAATCAAACTTTGAAAAAAAAATTTGGTTGTTCTGTGTTGTTTCAGGGTTGGCATCATCTGAGATCGTCTGAGGGGTTGGCATCATGTCTTCACAGGTGTGAAGCTTGTGTAAATCCTAGTTACCATGGGATGCAAATCCCAGCAGAAATGGAGAAACAAATAGAGACATAATTAGTGAAAGTGAAAGTAGTGACATTTGCCATGTATAGTAACCCATACTCCGAATTGGTGCTCTGCAATTTAACCCATCCTAGTGCACACACGCAGCAGTGAGCAGTGAACACACCGTGAACAGATTCCCAGAGCAATATATCCAGCTGCCCGGGGAGCAACTGGGTGTTCAGTGCCTTGCTCAGGGCACTTCAGCTATGGGTATTGAGGGTGGAAGAGAGCGCTTTTCATTCACAAAGCCTTATTCAAAACACAAACAGGGCAGCTTTTCAATGCTTCATTCAAATGTTCACCAGTATTGCTTTTCCGATTGGGTGCTGACAGGGTAACAGACATAAGCCAGGTACATTCTGCACTTGTGTCTGTAAGAGCCATTTCTCAGGCTTGTTTTAAAGTGGAGCTTTTCCATTGAAAAAAAGAGACATCAGAGAGTGTGGCCCTAAAGCACGTTCCGTGTTCTCATTACTGCTAACAGCCTTGAGTCTGCCTTCCCATTATGGAGAATTACGTACAATTGTATCAATTATTGGTCAAGCAAGGCAAAGCAGGCCCGCTCTCTCTCCCTTGATCTCACATGGGGAGTTTTTTGTCTGCTTCCTGTTTATGGATTGTCCTGAACCTCTAATGACAAATCAGACTGTCCAACTGAGTTATGCTGGCTTGGTACACTCTTGCTTGTAGACCTTTAGTGTTGGTGATCCTGGTTTCCTGCACTTCTCATACGAAGGTTAGAATATCTGGGGAAAAGTGTTGTTATGCACCTTGATCTTATATAGAATCTTTTTTTTTTTTTTTAGATTCAAATTTCAGAGAGAGAGTGTGACTAATGTTTTAATGTTTTCTATTGCCTTTTTCTTCCTCTACATTTCCCCGTCCAGCATCCTGTCTTCCCACCCCATGCCTTTCTCTGGTTCCAGGCTGGGAATATGAATTACCTGACTGGCATTAGGCATTCTGCTTGGCTGACAGCTGTCATGAACACACGGGATGGATGGAGAGAGACAGAGAAGGATGAGTCTGTCAGTTACCCTCCCTTATTCCCTTCTCTCCTTCTCTTGAGGCATTTCACTCCTTTTAAGCTGTTGTATAATGAAGATCTTCCTCCTGCGGTCCTTCCCATTTAACACAGGGCACAGACACAGAGCAGACATTGTGGGCCACTGAGTCTCTTATTCTTTTGCAGATCACATACTGCAATACTGTTTTTCATCACCAGACAGACAACTGTAGGGTAAGCACTTTAGATAAATAAATGAACTTTATTACTTGGTAGAACTGGTGCTCGAAACCTCAAGATGTTAGGATCACCAACAAAAATTTAGGACCACCCCAAAGGCGCATTACAACTGCCAATTTAGCGGAAGGGCTGGCAACATCCTGATGATTAAAAGCTTAAACAATTGAACCTGTTCCTTAATTCTTTGCCATACACTTGGCCCGGCATTTATTGTTCATCTTTATTCTAATTGCTAATGTTTTAGAAGCAAGTAAGCTGATTCTGATAACAGATTTTTTAAATATTTAATTCTTTAATTTAAGCGAGAGACAATAAAAATAAACAAGACATTTATTTGGTCTATAACAGTCTGTATCTGTTGCCATTTAAAATTAGAGACAACCACTGCATTTTAATCATGATCCAAACAAACATGCTGCATACATGAGCAGTTTCAGATGTAAACTAGAATGTATTATTTCAAAATCTGAATCAAAAACTGACTTTAACTTTGTCAAATTATGCTACATAAAACATCTGACCAAAACAAATGCACGAAACAAAAACAGCAGACCATCTGAATGAAAATGCAGATTCACTCTATGACAGCAGGTGGCGCTTATCGAACAGCAGCGAAAGAGGTGAAATATTGGGTAATGTGAACTGCTGAATGTTCAGCAATTTGTCATTGGTGAAACTAATTGTAAGAACATAACTAAAAACAGGACAATCTAACAAAAACCTCTTTGAGCATAAACGATATCTGCAAAGTTAAGAAGCTAAAAGTTCCATGCAAATGGAGATACAAAAAATATTCTGCTTTCTAATGATTTTAATGTATTAACAAGTTTCAAAATCAATGTTCTAAAGCAGCGGTTCTTAATACTGTTCCTTACGTCGCCGTGGTCTGCACACTCTCTGCATCTCCCTCTCATTCGTTAAACATGGACGCATGTGCAGTTGCCTTACTGTATTAAAGCTTTTATCAGGATAAAACCGTATATAAAAGCTAACATAAGCAGTAGCATTTACAAATAACAGCATATCTAAAAGTATGAGACATCAACAAATCAGCCAAATCAGGCTCAAACTGATAAGTACGCCATTGTTTACAATACAACCGGAGCACATACCTATATTTTTTTTTTTTTTTTTTTTTTAACTAAGCATTAACACATGTTAGACTGCACCCCATGAACAAAATCAAGCCTAGAAAAAAAAAAAAAAACTTGAACCACCACTTTAAAACAATCATGGATCTCAGCATTTTAGAATGTTTTCTGAAGGATCATGTGAGGCTGGAAACTCCAATAATGTCTGTTGAATGCAGCTTTGCAATTACAGGAATACATTATATTTAAAAATATATTAAAATAGAAAAGAGTTATTTGAATTTGTAACAATATTACTGTATTTCTTATTAAATAAATGCAGCCTTAGTAAGTATAAGCAAGTTCTTGGACTTACCGACCCTAAACTTTGTTTACACAATTAAATCTAGTGGGGTCCGAACTTAGTAAATAGAAGAAAAAAAAATTCAAATCACATTCTTCCTGCAGACTACCAATGAGATGAATGGTAATGGTTAGATGTCCTCTGTAGACCTCTTGGGTTCACACTTCATATATAAATGGCTTTAAAAGTCTTAAGAGACAGGTCAATGCTTTGGTACAATTGGAAGCTTAAACCGGCCATGGGAATTCTTCCAAACATGCCCCAAGCGTATGGACCATGAAAACTAATTAATCCAGATAGTCTGGTAAATGTCACTGGTAGACATATGGAGAAACAGAGGGATCCATGGAGCCCCATCCTCCTCGTAAATTACCAAGGCCGCTGAGTAAGATGCTCCAGCACTGCCCCAACGAGATAGGGCCCATACATTTGATTTTCCCCTACTTAATCTAAGCTAACCATCTGTGAAAGAGGGGAGATGTGGCACTCCAGCCAAATGGGTTGACTTCATAATCAGAAGGTCCTTCCAATTAATGCTTAATGTACCACGGTATTATAGTGCATGCCATTCTGTCCGGGCAGCTTCACATTTTAGTTTCCCCAGCACCCAGATCACCGTTACAGTGAGCAAGCTCACAGTCATCCTCATTAGCTGGCTGGTTGGGTCCCAGACGATAAAACCAGTGCAAAGAGCTCTCTGGAAAGCCTATGCTTCCCTCTGTGCAGTGAAATGGCTTCCTTTTGCAACCAGTGTAAATTGCATTCGGTTTTCTGGGTGACTTCATCAGAAGCAAAATGGCGCATACATAAAGTAATGGCGAAATTCTGAGAGCTCACAAATCTGCAAATAGGAAACCTGCGAGAGATAACTGCGGGTTCATGTTAAGTGTCAGTATTTTCATTGAACAATTCCTTGAATTGTGCGCAAACCTATTAGTTGATCTCTCTTGTAATATATTAATATTTATAGTAGGCCTGGGTTCAAGGGTTTCGCCGTTTCTTAACTTATATTATCGTTCTCTTCAATTCTGTTGCTTACTTCATCTCTTCTTTCTTGTGACTCCAGTGTCTTTTAAGGAGTGCAGTCATGCAAGGATCCATTAGGCAAAAACCAATTTCACACAGAGCCAATTTCATAAATATTGAAAGTGAGGCCACCCTCATCCCTGCTTGAGTGGCTTTAGAGGGATATACAAAATCATCAACAACAGGCCCGGCTTTAGCACCCCTCTCCAATCACGCATTTTATTAAGCTTCACTCAACAGATTACAAAAGCTCACCCACAATAGCAAGATGCCAAACCTAACTGATTGGCTGCTACATCCCACATTTTCTTCCCCCATACAGAGAAAGTTTTTTGCTTACCATGAGGACATTAGTTTATTATGGTTAAAGGTGGTACAGTGGGTTTAGAAAAGTATCACCCCTCTTTAAAATGAACACATTTTGTTGCTTTGCAGCCTGAAATGTAGAAGGATACAGTTTTTGTTTTATCTAGCTGAATTTACTCCGTGCAAATTATAATATCAATGTGAAAGAACTTGTCAGAAAAACAAAAATCGCCCACTTGTGCCAGTATTTTATTGAACCAACTTTTCCTTTAATTACAGTTTTTAGTCTTGATTAAAACTAGTCTTTGCAATATTTTCCCATTCTTCTGCAGAACTGCTCAAATTCAGTTAAATTTGATGGTGACCGTTTGTGGACTGCAGTCATCAAGTCATTCCATAGATTTGCAATGGTGTTTTTCTCCTACATTCAATGTGTGCTCAGTTTTATGTGTTCTTTTGGTCATTGTCATGTTGGATGTAAACCTTCTTCCCACTGAAAACTTTATGGCAGAGGGCAGCAGAGTATGTTTACTTCTAGTCTGACAAGTGCTTTAGTCCCTGCTGCAGAGAAACACACCATAACTGGATATTACCACCTCCATGCTTTACTACAGGAATGGTGTTATTTGGATGGTGAGCTATATTGGATTTCCGTCAGATTTAACATTTGGTGTTGAGACCCAATAATTCAATTTTAGTTAATCCCAATCCAATTATATCCTTGTCCATTTCTTCATTTCTTCATGTCTTAAATCTTATCAATTTGTAGAAGTAAATTCAAATTGTGTCGTATAATTTAAGTGTATGGAGTACTGCAGGGCTCAGTACCAGGACTGTTACTTTTATACACAGTACATGATGCTCTTGGGTGCTATGTGAATAAAGGTGACTATACTTGACAAATTTCTACACTCAAAGTAAGTTGCAGCTATATAAATTTTAGCACCATTTCAAAATCCAGCATTTTCTGTTGCCTTCACAAGGAGCTTTCTTAAAGCAACCAGTATGTGTTTTTACAATGAAAGATTCCGTATGTTTTAACAGTGAAAGAATTACCCGGAAACAGCACAAAAGTGTATGTCTGAAGGCAGGGGGCTTTCACACCTAACTTTACTGGGGAAACGGCTCTTAAGAATGCTGTAGTTCAGGGCCCGTATTCACAAAACATCTTAAGGCTAAAAGTTGCTCCTAACTTGTTGATTTAGGAGAAAATCTTAAAAATATTGGGCGTGTCAGTCCTAAATTTAGGACTCCTAAATCTTTGCTCTAAGAGTATTTCACAAAGCATTTCAGTGTTAAAATTTGCTCCTAAATCTGTAAAAAATAAGAAATCGTGAAGAGGACTCCTAAGTCATTAAGACCAAATCTGAAAATATCCTAAAATGGCTCTTGCCGGCAATCTAACCCGGAATATAAACATTTTAGAAAAAAAAAAAAAATTCTAATTTGGTTTGGAGGTTAACCTAACAGAAAAAATGTATTCCACATGAAGTGGCAAAAATTATGTTTCTGGTTTTCTGAGACAAGGTTTATCTAAATAGGGTTTTAAGGACAGTAATTTTGAACAGTACATTCAGATAACAGCACATAGAAAATAAGAAAGTGAATTAAAAAGCCAACAAGTATGAAACCAAGCCGTGGGCAGCATCAGTTTACAATAACAGACATAAATGGCTTGTCTTTGTGTGCAACACATTGGCTCCTGCAGTGATTTAAGCATGCTGGTATACAGCTGTTTCTGGTTTGTTGGTCTGTTTCTGTTTCTACATCTGCACCTATTATGGGTAATAATGCACAGGATAAAATATGTGCTCGACGTTCACTTTCTAGACTGATTGCTCATATTGAAGACACATTATTAACAACCTGTTATTCATCTGGCAAAATACAGTTTTTTGAATGGGAATAAAACAAAATGATCATCATTTAGCATTTCTACAGTATACCAGGTGAGAATATACTTTATGCACATTAGATCAGTGGTTTAAATTAAATTAAATTAAATTTATGCATTTAGCAGATGCTTTTATCCAAAGCGACTTACCTGATTGACTTATCTCAGGCTATCAATTTTTACCTATGGTTTAAAACTGATCAATTGATCTGATTACATGGTTAGAATTTTATTAGCATTGTGTAGAGGAATGTACAGTATTGTAGTGCTATAACCACATAATCTGAAATTAGAAAGGTTTAATTAGATCCAGTAAATGAAATAAAAATATGTTATAATTGCTAAAGGATATCTTACCATGTACCAACGTGTTTTACAGGAACTGGTAGTCCTAGTTTTCCTATTAAAAAGGATAGAAATCAGCAGCAGAGTTGAAAAGGTATTTCCCTTCCGTCTGTCCTCTGTTGGATTCAAATCTGGCCAGATCATGATGTATGTGATGCAGAAGAGGAACTGCTTGCATGGCAGTGGCCAGTTTTGTTCCAAGTATGGCAGTGGCTCCTATATAAACCAAAGATAAAGTTACATTTACAAAATTCACTCTCATTATGCATTGTTCCATTAATGACCACCTTTTGGACAAGTTTCTACCAGTTAAAAGTTTGGAAACACCTTGTGCTTTATTATTACTTTTCCCCCACATTTTACATTATGGTGTAACCCAGTTGAAATGTGTTCTTTAGTATAAGATGTACTAGTTTGAATAAATAATTTCACCGTTTAATAAATAGTTTAAGGTTAAAAAAGTTGACTGGCAAAGAAATTTAGATTTTGCTCAATGAGAGAAATGCCTAGTGTAATGTTCATTTACTGTATACAGCATTTAAAATGTTAAATATATGTTGGGTAATAATATATGTGAAAATGCTTAAAATATGCCTGTTAACATAATAAGAGTTTCACAAATGTTTTGTGAATTTATTTTTTTTTTTCTGAAAGTTTTGTTTATGAGCCAATCACATGGGTGATGGGTAAGAAGGAAGTGAGAGACTTGAGAGACTTTTTCCTCCGGACAAACTGTAATGCATGTAATGCACCTGAAAATGTTCAACACGAACTTTTAAACAAGACATTAGTGATCAACGACCTTCCCGGAGGCGGATAACGTTATCGAGTGGTGGACTTTGCTGAGATCGTCAACCATGTGAATCTTCTCTCTTTAATCGTCGTCTTTTCATCACGAATCCTCTTGTCCAGTCTTCTGCTGCTGACGCCTTTGATTCTGTGCACGTGGGGTTACATTCACACTGAGGAAAGGTACCACTTGTATGTTTGTTTGGCTTGCATGGTGCAACATTGGGTTTAAGGCTACAACATACCCAAGCTACATTCAGGCCTGCATCATTAAACAAAAGGAAGGGTATTTTACATTAGAGCTGAAGATTTTTGCCCGAACCCGATGCGACCCGTCGGGACCCGACGGGTTCGGGCTTAATTTCTATCATCTTACGCGGGCTCGGGCCGGGCTCGGGCTTGCGCTCCGGTTTGCGAGGTAAACGAGCGGTCATGTGATGTGTTTCGATTAGCGCGAGAAAGATGCGAAAATGAATGCTGAGTAGGTGTAACGGAGGCTTGCCTCTGGTGATTACGTTTTGCTTGCATCAGCAACTAAAGCAAACTCTGAGGTGTGGAAAAGTTTTAACCATGCTTATAATGAGAATAATGAGTGAATAATGACGCACCATCAGTGAGCGCAGGAAAGCACTGAAGACATCTACAGTAGATTCAATCATTTTCCTCCACAAAAACATGTAGACCTAGCCTAATCTCTGTGAGTAAGGTTTTTTCAAATGATAACTATATATTAATTGAGTCTTAAATGCATAATGTTGACAGAGTATTTACGCTAATGTTGGCATTATTCTTTTATTAAATAAAGCAAATCCAGCGGAGCCTTTATCTTAATTTCGTTATTGCCAAATACCCATCTTAATTTAAAATTTATCTTAATTTAATTTTTTTTAAATGACTCGTTTTTATTGGTGCGTTGGTCGATTTATAGGTTAAATGAGCCTATGTCTAGAATGCTGAGATGTTACAGAGGACTTATTTTATTTCTTTATTCCAACTTCCAAGTGGTCTAGTCTACGTTAGTTATGAGTAAATTATGTTAAAACATGAATAAATTAGCCTACTCATTGTTGAAAAAAGGCAAAAGAGCTGTGTGCGTGCGCACATTTGAATAAACGTTGTAAACGGGTTCGGGCTTTAAAAAAGCTGTCAATCAAAATGTACTTGTCGGGCTCGGGCCGAAACCTGTCGGGCCTAACTTTTAAGGCCCGATTACAGCTCTATTTTACATTAAGCTAGGGTTTTTGCCGGCTATTTTATTTTCTTGGGCTCTAGTGTGTTTAATGTAAATTTAAATGCATTTGTGATGTGAGAAGTGATTTTGACCAGACATATTTAATTTCTGACCTTCCTTTTCTAAGTAAATCTGTTATATTTTTTGTAAAACCTTTGTGGTGACTGTTCAATGTTCTACAGAAGAATGAATATACATTTAAACATCAAAAGGTGTAGAAAAATGAGTTGAACATGGAGGATTTCCCTAAATAAATTTTAAATCTCTCTTTCCTGACATCTCTTCTAATCGAGAACCAGAAACATAATGGGCAAATAATTCCGATGTCACTTAAAAACACCCATCATTTGTCTGTTAAAGATACCAGCACTCACCTCACAGGACGTCAAGCATTTTGCCTCCTGGATAATTCATTATCATAGCATGAGGAACCAACGTCAATTAGCAATCACTATTCTTCTTTCTTCTGCACACAGCAGACCTCCTTCAGCCCAGGAAGGTGCCGTGCATTATTCAGTATGGCTGAGTATGCACACTCGATCAGCACAGGGACAGAGACAACTGCAGCTGCCGGCCTCTTCTGAAGATCCTTTGAGAGATGGCTGAAGGTTAGATCACCGTCGTCATGATACTTTCCTTAATGAGCTTTAGTTCAATTTGTTCCCCCCTGCGGTGAGGCAGCAAGAGTAGCATCATGAGCTTCACTCATCCATACTAAAGGAAGATTAAATGGCAAAAAAAAAAAAATACTGTCTGACATGCTTGTGAGATCGGAGTTCCCGTCTAGTGTAGTTAAACCTGTCACTCTTACTCCTCCTCCTGGTAATTATAGATGCGGCAATTGTGACCAGTGTACTTTTACATATAAATGTAAATCTTTTAGCCAACCACACACACTGGTCGTAACATACTGATCTACACATGTGATTTACCTTATTCGTTGTCCGTGTGGTCTTGCTTACCGTATTTTCTGAACTATAAGTCACACTTTTTTTTTCATAGTTTGGCTGGTCCTGCGACTTATAATCAGGTGTGACTTATTTATCAAAATTAATTTGACATGAACCAAGAGAAATCATTACCGTCTACAGCCGCCAGAGGGCGCTCTATGCTACTCACTGCTCCTGTAGTCTACTACTGAAAATATAAAGCGCCCTCTTGTGGCTGTAGACTGTAATGTTTTCTCTTGGTTCTTGGTTCTTGGTAAGTCCAGAGCGACTTATACGTTTTTTTCCTCATCATGACGTGTTTTTGGACTGATGCGACTTATACTGAGGTGCGACTTATAGTCCGAAAAATACGATACATTGGAAAAACTTCTAGATCATAACGCACCTGTATTAGTGAACATTGGAGTAATATTAGGACGGAAGTTGAATGCTACCATATAGCGTTTCATTTTAGTAAAGTTATTTAGTGCTGTAGTATATACAGCCTTAAGGGATTTTGAGAGAAAGCTTTGCTTTGTGGGTTGTGCGCAACTTTTTTTATACTTTGGTTTTTGAACAAAAAGCAATTACAGTAATCTAGGTTTCTTTTTTCCTGCGGACATTCTCAAGCAGGGCTGAACCACTGATTTCAGGCTGATTTCAACCTCAGAAAACCCAGTGACATCAGAGCAGGACCCCTTTGACCTCAAGTTCCTATAGTAAGAATTTTACATTGAGGGGAGTACACTGTGGGGTATGACCAAAAGTGGATATCACACTTTTTTTTACTATAATTTGTTTATTATAGTTTTATTATATTTAAGTAATGACTACTCTCCAAATTAAAGGTATTTCATGTCAACTTATTCTTAATTACAATACATTATTTTTCATTTGACAATAGCTTTTTGTGGGAACTTTACAGTCCCATAAATTGTTTTTGTGGTACAGTTGATGTTTTAAAGTGTTATATATATATATATATATATATATATATATATATATATTTGTGTGTGATATATAAATATGATATTTAAATGTAATAGCCTTTCAAGACACTGAAAAGAAAAAAAATGACTGAATTTATTAAATGAATTTATGAACTTCAAGTGACATGACTTCACAGATTAAATGGAAATATTACAGTTAGTTATGTATGATCCAAATTACCTAAACTGCAGAGTGCAAAGAATATCAAATATAGATTAAATATGTATTCTTTGGCTCTGGCATATACAGATGAATGGAAGTGCAATCTCTATCCTGAGGCAAATTCTACATCTCAATGTGCAATTGGACCACATTTAATCACTCACAGACATAGAACAAGTCTCTTATTAATCTCTGCCTTCTCAGAGCAAAATCTTGGGGCTTTGCTGATAGTCATACTGACACAATTTACAGTCGTGGCCAAAAATTTTGAGAATTACATATTGGAAATTGGAAAAGTTGCTGCTTAAGTTTTTATAATAGCAATTTGCATATACTCCAGAATGTTATGAAGAGTGATCAGATGAATTAGATAGTCCTTCTTTGCCATGAAAATTAACTTAATCCCAAAAAAAACCTTTTCACTGCATTTCACTGCTTTCATTAAAGGACCTGCTGAGATCATTTCAGTAATCGTCTTGTTAACTCAGGTCAGAATGTTGACGAGCACAAGGCTGGAGATCATTATGTCAGTAGATTGGGTTAGAATGGCAGACTTGAGATGTTAAAAGGAGGGTGATGCTTGAAATCATTGTTCTTCCATTGTTAACCATGGTGACCTGCAAAGAAACGCGTGCAGCCATCATTGCATTGCATAAAAGTGGCTTCACAGGCAAGGATATTGTGGCTACTAAGATTGCACCTAAATCCACAATTTATATGATCATCAAGAACTTCAAGGAAAGAGGTTAAATTCTTGTAAAGAAGGCTTCAGGGCGCCCAAGAAAGTCCAGCAAGCGCCAGGATCGTCTCCTAAAGAGGATTCAGCTACGGGATCGGAGTGCCACCAGTGCAGAGCTTGCTCAGTAATGGCAGCAGGCAGGTGTGAGCACATCTGCACGCACAGTGAGGCGAAGACTTTTTGGAAGATGGCCTGGTGTCAAGAAGGGCAGCAAAGAAGCCACTTCTCTCAAAAAAAAAAAAACATCAGGGACAGATTGATCTTCTGCAGAAAGTATAGTGAATGGACTGCTGAGGACTGGGGCAAAGTCATATTCTCCGATGAAGCCCCTTTCCGATTGTTTGGGGCATCTGTTAAAAGGCTTGTCCGGAGAAGAAAAGGTGAGCGATACCATCAGTCCTGTGTCATGCCAACAGTAAAGCATCCTGACACCATTCATGTGTAGGGTTTCTTCTCATCCAAGGGAGTGGGCTCACTCACAATTCTGCCCAAAAACACAGCCATGAATAAAGAATGGTACCAAAACACCCTCCAACAGCAACTTCTTCCAACAATCCAACAACAGTTTGGTGAAGAACAATGCATTTTCCAGCACGATGGAGCACCGTGCCATAAGGCAAAAGTGATAACTAAGTGGCTCGGGGACCAGAATGTTGAAATTTTGAGTGCATGGCCTGGAAACTCCCCAGATCTTAATCCCATTGAGAACTTGTGGTCAATCCTCAAGAAGCGGGTGGACAAACAAAAACCCACTAATTCTGACAAACTCCAAATGTGATTATGAAAGAATGGGTTGCTATCAGTCAGGATTTGGCCCAGAAGTTGATCGAGCGCATGCCCACTTGCAGAGGTCCTGAAAAAGAAGGGCCAACACTGCAAATACTGACTCTTTGCATAAATGTCATGTAATTGTCGATAAAAGCCTTTGAAACGTATGAAGTGCTTGTAATTTCAGTACATCACAGAAACAACTGAAACAAAGATCTAAAAGCAGTTTAGCAGCAATTTTTTCGAAAACTAATATTTATGTAATTCTCAAAACTTTTGGCCACGACTGTACATGATGTCTTTCATTCCCTCTGAAGCCAGAGATCTACGGGTAAGAAGAAATGCACTCTCTATCTCATTTAGAGCTGCACGATTAATCGTTAAAAGATCGCGATCTCGATTCAGACACCCTCTCGATCTCATTTCTAAAAGACAACGATTCCCCGAGTCTGTTAAACCTTTGACAAAGTCTTACCGGATCATTCAAATCCGTGCGCGCACTGCCGCTGACACAGAGAGAGCTCTTACCATGTTTGGTTAGGAAACATCTTCACAAACAGTCTTTTCAACTACACAGTATTATATCTGTCTTACAGTCATTTATATTATCACAGAAATACTGGGATAAAGTTTATAGTTTAAATATAAACATTGATGTCTATATGGCAGCGATCAAAATATAACAAATCCCCTTTTGAAAGTACTGCGCTTTAAATAACGTTTGTGTCGATTGCATTGTTTCACCAATAGGTGGCGACAAGTGTCTTAATTTATTTGTCAATGAATTAATTTTTCATTCAAGAGAATCGTTCAAAAACGCTGATTCATCCAGAAATGAAACAAGTGTAGTAGGTTTATGAGTGAGTCGTTGAATCAGTGATCTAAAAAACTTTTTCATCATTCTAATATTAAAAAAACTGGGGTTTTAAATATATTATATATACACTACCAGTCAAAAGTTTTTGAACCATAAGATGTGTAATGTTTTTTTAAAGTCTCTTCTGCTCACCAAACTATATTTATCTGATCCAAAGTACAGAAAAAACAGTAAAGTTTTGAAATATTTTTTTTTTACCATTTAAAATAACTGCTTTCACTTTAATGTATTTTAAAATGTAATTTATTTCTGTGGTGTGCAGCTGTATTTTCAGCATCATTACTCCAGTCTTCAGTGTCACATGATCTTCAGAAATCATTCTAATATGCTGTTTTGCCATTCAAAAAAAACATTATTATTATTATTATTATTATTATTATTATTATTATTATTATGTTGAAAACAGATGAGTAGATTTTTTTCAGGTTTCTTTGATAGAAAGTTCAGAAGAACAATAATTGTGTTTAATAGAAATATTTTGTTATAAATGTCTTTGTCACACTTGATCAATTTAAAGAATCCTTGCAAAATAAAATAATTTATATACTTGTGATAATGATAATGTTAATAGTAATAATAATAATAAAGAATCGTAGGAGAATCGTGATCTCTATATGAGATCAAAAAATCGTGATTCTCAATTTATCCAGAATCGTGCAGCCCTAATCTCATTACAGAGCTTTTAGGTTACATGTACAACAGTACAGTGGGATCGACATCAATCTAATATTCTAATCAGTGTTACTCTGCTTTTTATAATATAATACAGTGCCGACCCTCAGAGGCTTAGGAACAACTCCACTCTCCTGATGGCCTTGTTTAAGTTTCTTATAGAGTAATTTCTACCGTATCAAATTTTAACATTTCATTTTCCCAGCTAAATTCAATCAAACGCTCAGCCTTGTGTGACTAGCTGATCATGACCCCTGGAAGCTTGGCATACAGCGCTCTAATCTCAAAGGTCCTCACCAAGAGGCAGCACTAAAACTCATTCATGTATAATTAAAAGTTCTCACCGCAAACGGAATATGAAGGAATGTCGGAATCCTCAGAGAGGTTTCACATAGTGGGGAAAATATCACGCGCTCTGTAATGTGTTGTGGTAATTATGCTCGGCAGCTTTTCTCTCCTCTGTTCTCCCTCTATCGCTTTTCATTTTCGAGTGGTAATAATATGAAGAGGGTTAAGGATCCATTTTGACACTGTTGTCAGCAACGATGTACCAAGTGCCCCTCAGAGTGCACAAGTCATTACTCCATACACCCATTCTGCGACGGTTAAGCTGCTGAACAACAGCCAGAGGCGATATAACATTTATGTGAGCAAAACCACGACTTATTTGTCACATATGGCCTCTGGTTCTCCTTATTCACCAGAAAATATAAGTACACAGTATTTAGGGTTTTACACAGCTGGACTATAGCATATTTTTTAAACTAATATAAGTAATAGCTTCGCCCCGAGTCTGGCAACGTGAGAGATGGTTATTAGCATATTATCCTCTCGTGGGCTCTTGCCATAGAGTTTTCTTTAGGATGTACTGAAATTGGACAGGCCTGTTAGATGCAGGCTGAGAGAGTTTTAGTTCAACTTTTTTTTTAATAGACTATTCCTCATGGGCTCTTAATGACCAGATGCATTGTTCCATCCCTAGTCTTAATGGATGTAGACAGTTCTGTGAAAAAGGATGCTATCGGTGCTGTCCTGCGTCTGTAGAGAACTTAATCAGAGCCCCTGACTAAAACAAATTAACCTCCATTTGCTTAAAGAACGCCGCAAATCCCCTTCAAACCCTTTACAAGGTAAACTGAGCACTTTGCATTTTTGGATCATTTGATTCTTCGGTTGGTGTGTGGCTGCTCTCTTCTCTAACCCAGAGCTCATAAGAAAAAAAGCCTGAAGCAGATCTTGAGCAAGTCTAAACCTGCACTAATGATTGAACAGGAGATGCACTGCCTGCTCCCTCACTAAATGTTCTCATTTACATTTAGCTGACGCTTTTATCCAAAGCGACTTACAACTGCTATATAATGTCAGAGGTCGCACGCCTCTGGAGCAACTAGGGGTTAAGTGTCTCACTCAGGGACACATTGATGTCAGTGGATTCGAACCCAGGTCTCTCACACCAAAGGCATGTGACTTATCCACTGTGCCAACACCACCCCTGTTTTTTTTTTTTACATAAAGGGATTATTCACATTAAAAGTTTATTTAATTTTGTCATGAATAACTACACACCACATTACAATTCTACAGATTTTCCCACAAAATCAGTACAGAAAATGAGGAGAGAGCTAGAGAGAGAAATTCCATACAGGTCTGATAATGAACAAACACATAACACCTGTTGGCACTGCTGTGTGTTTAGACTGCACATAACCTGCATTAGGCTGTTTGTTTCATCAATCTATTCTACAACACAGAAAAATAACTCCAGGTTTTCATCCATTTGTTATCCATTTGAGCAGAGGTTCTGCATGGAGCTGTTTTGATCCATCAGCTGCAAAATAGCTTCAGGGTCAAAATAGGCACATTCAGAATAATGCCTTAACATGCCCTTCTGTAAATGAACGGCCATTAGCAATAACAAAATGGCTTAAATATGAACTCTCTCACTGCCACATGGCTGCCCCCTCATCTGGCTGGCATAAGGTGCCATCTGCCTGCTGCCGTTTCAAATGCCTGTGTGCCAGTTCAGTGATTCCCACTTATCTAATGAACTCAAAGATTCGATCTGAAACTGCTAAAACTGAAACCCTTATACCATAGGAATTTGCATTTAAAGAATAAGGAATTCACTATCACCGTTAGATGTTTTTTTTTTTCCTGTGAAAAACAAAAGGTGAAATCTTGACAGTTTTCTTTTTGAGGCGAGGTCCCTTTAAGTGAATGTGTGAGGTATGCAAACATTCTACAAATACAGATTACTGCAGTTTCTATTTGTCTATAGTACAATGAAAGGACTTCTCACACTCAGAGAATATTTCCCCCCCCCTTTCGGTTTAGTTTCTCCCTTTCTGCAATCTTTTTGTTATGAGATGTGACATGTAGCGTACTTAGCTCTCCCACACAAACACAAATGAGTTGGGATTTAATTATGGCATAAATATCTAGACCAGTAGATAATGTGCAACACTCTAGTGGGCTGTTTGGTCATAATATTAGCTTTTTCCAATTAGCACAGTGTTTAACTGATGTTAAAGTGATAAACATAATGTTTGTGAGAGTATTGCTAATAGGTGGTTGATATGTATATTACTGGCAGGCTAATAAAGCTAAATGAGGAATCTCCCAAGAAGCTTAAAATGTTTCACTCATGAATGACAGTTTGAGGTTAGAGTAAATGGATAAATAACATTGCACTAATTAAGAAGCTGCTATAAATGTACTACTTTAAAATCTTTTAATTTATCCTGGTGATATGAACCAGATATCTTCTGTTTGTGTTTTTCCAGTAAGACGAAGCATTTCAAATTAAAGCATGAAATAAAAGGCTATGAAATGGTGCATAAATATTTTGGGTCTTTTAATAGAAACTCCATCTCACTAAACATGTTAATTATAAATGACCTGTTCTTGAAGATCTGCTCTAGCGTAAAATAACTTGTGATATTTGTTAATATTCTTTGAGAAAAGTCAAGACAGATCCTCCAATCCTGCAACTGTGCCGATAACTCTTGCAGGGCTCAACAATAAAAATAGATCAGTATTGTTTACCAGTGTTAAAATACATTTACAGCTGTCATGGATATAATGTAAATTGTAAAAATTTTAGAAATATTATATGAATACATACCACAACTATAACTTAAATAGAGCTTATAATAAACACAATGTTACCATGCGTTGGTATAAAGCTAAAATAATCATCAGTTATCTTGCTTAGTGTTGCCTTAGCTATGCCTTGAGCCCGGTCTAGTCAGATTTATAATTGTGAAAATAATTGTAACTTTAACTGGCCCCGACAGATAACTGAGATGGATAGCTGAGTCCTCTGTTTTAGAGATTAGAAGTTAACCTTGCAGCAGAGCTCTCCGACAGTCTGGGATCACTTTGTTGGTGGTGGAACAGGCTGGTGGCATTTAAATCACTGGAATATCTAATGGCTTCTGCAAACAGCTTTACTACCTGCAGAAAAGGGAAACAGGTGTTTAATACTAGAACAAAAATGAATTAGAATACAATTAAACGAGAAGGCTGACCTGGAAGTTTGTGTAAGTGGTACTCCATAATCCACCGCCCTTCTGCGGATCTGAAAGTTGTCCTTGAAGAACTTGGTGTTATTGGGTAAGTTGACCACTAGGTCTATTCAGACCATAATGCAAAAAGTGATCCGTTAAAAACCTTTAACACATTTCAAACAGTACACAAAGTTTTTGCTCCCCATGAGGCAACCCTTCCAATATAAAAATAAACCAGATTTTATTAGGTTACTGCGATAAGTAGATTCTCTTGTGAGTGTGCATGTTTTTTAAACATTTTTCAAAAATGCTATAAATTATTTAGAGTATACGCCTTTATAAAAGTATCAAAAATGTTAATCATCTACTCAAACCAGACACCAAACTTTAAACTGTAAACACAAGTCTCAAATAATGTATGTGAAGCTGTGTTAAAAGCGCCCTTTGATTAGTTATAATTGCAATCAACTGAATCTGTGCTCTCACTTTAGTAAACATCTCTTATTACAGCAAAATAGTGTAATTTTACTGCAAGCCTTGAGGTTCGACGGTGGCAGAAATACTTGAAGTATCTCAGCATGCAGTTTCTAGAGTACGCTTTCAGTGAAAGCATTTTGCTACCAGAGCCATGCACCAAAGCAGAATGCTAACATAAGTGACACAAAGAAGCTTGAATGCCTC
Organism: Carassius auratus; assembly: GCF_003368295.1. Lineage (NCBI taxonomy): Eukaryota > Metazoa > Chordata > Actinopteri > Cypriniformes > Cyprinidae > Carassius > Carassius auratus. Next base: position 7,128,539 of record NC_039276.1, read on the forward strand.
AAAGGTGACTGGATCTTCTGTTGACAGGCTTGACTTCTGGGCTCTCATGACAGCTGATCGGTGACTATCACAGCTGAATGTTTTATTTGGTAAACAAAGCCAACAATCAGGGCATAAAAGTAATACTAAATAATACCATTGTGTAGGACTATGGAGTACTACTGTAACGCTCAGTAGCGATGCTATTCATTTTTTGTAGCATGACAGTGGCTTTTATACAATTGAATCAAATGAATGCTATTCTGATGTTTGGACCCCTTTAAAAAGTGAATTAAGGACACATTAAATGTTTAAAAGTGACAGCAAAGAAATGTATATTATTTCAAAAGATTTCTATTTTAAGTAAATGATGTCCTTCTTAACATTAGATTCATCAAATAGTCCTTAAAAATGTATCTGTTTCCACAAAAATATTAAGGACCCACAATGTTTTCAACATTATAATAATTAGAAGTATTTCTTCAGCACCAATTCGGCATATTAGCATGATTTCCAAAGAAGTAATGGCTGTTGAAAAAAAATACCATTTAAAAAATATATTAAAAGTATAAATTGTAATACCATTTCCCAATATAAATTTTTTACACTAACAATAAATTATATATATATTTTTTTAAATCTCAATTTTATTTATATAACAATTAAAATAAATTGTTTGTTTAATTTAATATGAGAGACAACGGGTCTTCGCAGGCCCGCTGTCAGGCGAAACCGGGTTTGTCCAAAAAATGTGATTATCAACAACTCGGGTATGTATGTATGTATGTATGTATGCGTGTTGTTATGAGCAGCATCGATTCTGGAGTGGATGTGGAAATGTTTGCGTGTATGAAGACCAGTGTGCTAATGGCGCGTGGGCACCCACATCGCCTCAGCGGATAACGAAGGATGAGGTATGATGGGGGGGGGGGGGTGAGAGTGCTGCGCTAACCAACAGGGACAGGTCACTCTGTCAAATAATATTAATATATAAATTGAGAGCAGTAATAAATTTGTTAAAAGATTACACAGAAAGTCAAAGTACACACCTGCTGATGCTGGGTAAAGTTGTATTTTTGCTTTCCTGGCTCGACCAAGCAACAGGGATTGAGCCAAGCTGATGTACTCTCTGTGGTGCAGAGCTAAAGACAGAACAGAAACAGATTTGTTCTTTATCCATGCAAGATGGAATTCAGCTAAGAAAAAACTACTACTGAGTGTTGTCTGCAGCTGTTTTGTTGGTTTACGACTTAAACTCACCTTGAAAGCCCACTTCATGAAGCCGATGAGCAGTAGACAGGAAGTTAAGCCTGAATGAATTTTGGAGCAAAAAAACAAAAGCTTAGAAAGCAAAAAGAAAAAGAGAGCCGGACAGAAAAAAAATAAAAATATTTAAAGCCAAAAGGTCTAAGCACTCCCAGATCAATAGCGCAGATTCATGGACTGATAATCAGGCTTTAAAAAGCATGTCAGATCTGCAGTCCCCAGGTACAGCCATCAGGCAGGTAGCATCTACAGAAACCGGGAGGGTTTGTTTCAAATGGGAATTTCATGCTCTCATTCATACCCGAGACTCTATTAGAACACAGTGCTGTCTGAGCATTGTCATTGGCCCTGACAAGTAATTTGATTTTCACGCTAAGAGTGGGCATGAATAATAAACATCATCATCGGCATGCCCTTTTTCATTTCCTCCTGTGCTCTCTCAGATATTACATAAAAACATAAAACTAAGCTTCTAATTCCTGTGTTATAGTCTAGGTTTAAAATGATGTGTGAACATCACACAGTTACACCAAAGGGAGATGAACAACAAAAAAACATTTTGCCTATAGAAAACCATTTGAGGAAACAGATCAGACCATAACTAGTTTATTTCATCTGAATCATTTAAGAATTTCCTTATAAAGCCTGTTTTATACAGTACATCTTGTGCCTGCAGCGTGAGGTTGTTGCACTACCTGAATTTAGTGAGACATTTCACTGTGATTATCTGTCATCTGAAACCCTCTGAAATGAAAATAGGAGTATCGCAAGAGCATAAAACACCGTAAGAGTGATTTAGAATGCATTTCAAGGAGAAACTTTACCCAGTGAATATATGTGGTTGTGTATTCGCCTCTTTGGGACAGTTATATATTTGTGAACGTTCAGGGAGATTTACATGAAATAAACTTCAACTGTTCTGCACCTGCTCTATTTTAGTAGTTATTTATGGATAACAATCAGTTTTTACATACATAATACATAATTGTCCGATCATGTTTATTTGATCTAAGCTCAGTTATTTAAGATAACCAAAATAAGTGTGCAGTTTGTCGATATCAAAATATCAATTCATAAAAATGCTTGTGAGTTTAATCAAACTGCTTTGTAGTATTGTGTTATATTATATAAATATTCATTTTCACAGCATTAAAGTAAAACATTTGAGTCTATTTTATTATACTTTATTATATTTTATACATATATTAGAAGTAAAACCTAAAAATAACCTATGAGAGTAAGTTAAATGAATAGTTAATATAAAATAGCTAATTGCAATTACTTGCAAGACAATTTTTCATCAGCACAACATTCATGAACTCGACAGGCCCCTAACTTACAGTATGTTCCTTAAACAAATCGCCTGTATATCTTCAGAAGACTTAGAATATAGTGCAAAGATTTACCGTTTTCATAATGCCATTATGGTGCTTTTTGTATTATTATTATTTTTGCTAGAAAAACCTACTTGCCATTCACTTGCATTGTTTAGAAAAGAGAATCCAAAACATTCTGCAAAATCTTTTGTTTCACAGTTTTGCAGGAATTCAAGGATGAGAATCTAACAGAATTTTTACATGCCAATTCTTAAACTCATAAATATGTACTAAATAGAGGTGTATCTAAAACAATTAAAATGGCATGGAAAAGTTCATTTATTTCAGTAATTCAACTCAAATTGTGAAACTAGTGTATTAAAAAAGTTAAATGCATACAGACTCACTAGCCTACACAATTATGGGGAAAACTGCTGATCTGACAGTTGTCCAGAAGGCAATCATTGTCACCCCTTCACAAGAAGGGTAAGCCATTGCCAAAGAAGCTGGCTGTTCACAGAGTGCTGTATCCAAGCATGTTAACAGAAAGTTGAGTGGAAGGAAAAAGTGTGGAAGAAAAAGATGCACAACCAACAAAGAGAACTGCAGCCTTATGAGGATTATCAAGCAAAATCGCAAAAAATGCAAATGAGCTGAAGACCATTGTCAAAGAAACCTAAGCCTCCATACCACCTGCAGTGCCACAAACTGATCACCTCCATGCCACGCCAAATTGAGGCAGTAATTAAAGCAAAAGAAGCTCCTACCAAGTATTGAGTACATTTACTGTAAATGAACATATTTTCCAGAAGGCTAACAATTCACAGTCCACAATTTTTTTTTTATTTTGGTCTTGTAATTTGTTAAGATGGGTTTTTGTTAAATGGAAGCCACAATCATCACAATTAAAAGAACCGAAGACTTATACTACTGCAGTCTGTGTGCATTAAATTTATTTAATACACGAGTTTCACAATTTCAGTTGAATTACTGAAATGAACTTTTCCACGATATTCTAATTAATTGAGATGCACCTGTATATTCAGGAATTGTTTTCCTACTTGAAAACCTCCTATGGATTTTGTAATTTATGTGGAAAATAACCTGCAAGTAGATATAGCAACCTGTTCTGATCAAAACAAGCCACTTATGTTCCACTGAGTAAATCTGAGTCCTTTGAGATTCAACCATTAAGGAAGGGATAAAAAAGTTCTTCTTCACTTTTATCCCAATGAGAATCCACTTCTGGGGAAGCTTGAATCCTGTAGAGAGCATGGCCTTTAGGAAGGCTGAATAGATGTTTGGTCCAAAGCAAGCCACCTGCAGTGATCAAAACAGATCACTAAAAAAACAAGAGAAAGAAATATCTTAATCTTTAAGATCAGAAACAAATCTGCAAATATTCATCACAGCATACAGAATCTCTTGGATAAATTATTCATTTGTCTCCATAAGTACAATATTGAAAGCCAAGGTGAAATAAATCAAATATATTAAAGATGTTGCTGAATGAAGGAAGACTAGTGTGATATTACAATTGTGAAAAAAACGGACAGAATGGGGGCATCATAAAATCTGGGGAGGAGATATTGTACTTCCTGTTCTAAAGCTGGAAATCAGTGCCGCACGATTAAAATGCTCCTTCTGCTTCATTGTCCTCCAGGCTGGTTTCTATGATTTTCCCATTGCCAGGAAGAGCAGACAGAGCAGGTAAACCGGCCGTGTGGAAACATAAAAATATTATTTGATGGATTTGGACAGAGGACGGGAAAAACTAGATGTGTGTGCCCATGAGTTCCACTGAACAAATAAGACTACAACTGGTACACAATATGTAAACATTTATCCCTGATGCTGGTCTGCTTCCCAGCAGCCTGTGATGAAAACACGAGCTGGGGACACTTCAGATTTTATGACGGATGTAATGGTAATCAATGTTCTAGAAGTGGTCTTTCAGTGTTTTTTTGTTTTTTTTAAAGTTTTTTTTAAAGGTTGATGCGTTTACATTACCATTCAAAAGTTTAATTTTTTTTTTTAAAGAAGTCTCTTCTCATCAATGCTGCATTTATTTGATGAAAAATACAGTAAAACAGTGTTAGTTTGAAATATTATTAAGAGTTTAAAATAACTTTTCTGTTTACTCTGTTTTAAAATTTGATTTATTCCTATGATGGAAAAGCTGTATGTTCAACAGCCATTACTCCAGTACTTTAATGATCAGATAGATAGATAGATGTGTGACCATGATTTATGTTAAATGAAATATACAATGATTTAGATACTGTTCTATCATCTAAACGCCTAGAATGACTTTGGCAAGCATGTGGGACTACAAAAGAAACAGTTTGTCATATATATATGCAACTCAGGAGATATAGGCTTCCATTTATTTAGAAAAGCCATCTGATACAAATGCTGTTTACTTCCTGACACTTATCTGTGAAACATTACTGCTCAGTGCTTATCACGAATCCTGGGAACAAGAAAGCAAGAAAATGTATAAAAGCCTAATGCAAGTCTAATGTGACTATTTTTAATAGAGGGTTAATGGTCTCAAGAGCACTTGACAAGTTACGGTGATTCACATCCAGTCAAATGATATTATAAGAGAACTCCTCATATGAAAGTGAATGAGAAAACAGTAAACCTGCTACACCACTGCCACCCACAGGCCAAAACATTTGCAGACCTGAATCCACACCAGGGACATTCAAAAACATCAGTTTGTGGAAGAGACACAAGCTCAAAGGACACAATGAAAAGACTTAAAGAGATATCACAAATGATCTATCTGTTAATAAGCAGAACACACATTTCACTGAAAAAAAAAGATGCTGAATTTTGATAATTGGGTGCTACTGAGAGACTGTTAAAGTGGGTGCTATATGGCGAGACTGTTGAAGTCTGAATATTTTGGACTAGACCAACAGCAGTTTGACTTCTATTCAAGTGACGCCCTTATCGCTCCAAATAAAAGCAGACAGCTCCCATTACCTGCACAGGGGATGTGGGGCACAGATTAACACTCCACCCTGGCCTCCACTGCAGTGCACCACCAGGGGGAACTCATTCTTGAAGCCATCTAATCAACCCTGGATAAGCCAGCCTACTTACGCATACAAATGAGAGAAAAGGTCGCACCAGTGTGAATAAACACAAGCAGCTTTGATTCATTCTGGTATTAATGCATTGTTGGCTGTTAATGTGGCAGGAATCCCGGTGGGCAACTCCACCAGGCAGAACTGTGGAGGTGAAGGACACTACTACTTCTACTATTATTACAAACCTGGCACCGTTCCAGATCCATTCATAATAGCAGATAGACTTTTAACTACTGAACCCCTTGAGAATTCACGACGGCCTGTGAGGAGAGTCCCAGAACTTCTTGGGTGAAGTAGCAAAAAGTGGTCTTTCCTATTACCAATTTATAGACCTTGCTTTAAAGGCTGGTGGTCGGCATGGAAACCAGGCCTTCCTGGTCCCAACGGATCACGGCATACATTACAAGTGGAAAACTGCAAATATATTACACCAACAATTGTATCGCATAATGACAGAAAGAAAAGCTAATTTATATTGGATCTTAGAGAGATATCAGAATCATCTTGGCAGACCTATATGCCGAAAAACCCATTGTTCTCTGGTTGTGTAGAGCAGAGATTTCCGAACAAGGAAAACAAGCACTTTCATGAAACCTAAAGGAGTGTGTCCATGCACTTTGAAAAACTCTTACATGCCGAACTTCCTCCAACAGCCATCTGCGAAGCTGTGGAAAGTGGTAAAGACTTCACATTAGGGACTTGTTAGCCTGGAAGAGCACTGTTTCCGAGATGTTTCCCAGCTTGACAAAAGCAGCGGAAACATGAAACATGGCAATATACTGATGTGGATGTGTCATATATATTTATATTATCTCGCACCTGACTATGACAGAATGGAACAAAATGTTGAAATACTTTATGGTCCTTTTACCTTAACCATCTTTACCTTTACACTTTTTCTTAGGTGCCACAGATAAAGAAAATATGATAATAAATATGGATACAATACTGCTTACAAGTCTTGGTCTGTAAGATTTTAAAAGTTACTTATGCTCACAGAGCCTACATTTTATAAATACAGTTAAAACAGTCACGTTGTGAAATGTTCTATTTGAATGTATTTTAAAATGTAATTTATTCCTTTAATGGCAAAGCTGACTTTTCAGCAGCCATTACTCCAGTCTTAAGTGTCACATGATCCTTTAGAAATATGCTCAAGATTTGGTGCACAAGAAACATTTCTTACTATTGTCAATGTTAAAAACTGGTGCTGCTTAATATTTTTTTTGGTAACAGTCATATATTTTTTTTTCCCCAAGATTCTTTTAATAATAAATTCAAAATAACAGCATTTATATTTTAAAATATTTTTTTATTATAGACATCTTTACTGTCACTTTTGATTAATGATTAATGTCAATGATTAACGTGAATGTTAGATAAGTATTTTTTTATTTTTTATATATTATATTATATTTATTATATTTTATTATATTATATCTTATCATATCATACATTTGCTCTTGTTGCTGACCAGGAGAAGAAATAACCGACTTATAAGTGATATTTCATTCATGACATTTTTCTCTTATGGGAAATGGAGAAAAATATCATGAGAGATGCATTTGAAAAAGATAGAAAGAGAGAATGAATCTTTAATCTTGCGAGTGAGTTTAAATCCCGTAAATGTCTCTCTCCAAAAGAAAACATCCAGTTAGCTGCTTAAAATTCCTGTCAGCACTAAATGAGGTATTTAAAACTTTGAGATTGGCAGAAGACGGGGATTATTCCCTTGTGATTGGCTCCTCTTTGCGGCTATTGCACTGAAGCTCCTTGATCATTTCACAGGAAATGACTTTAGGAGAATAGAGACACCACTCAGGCTCAACTCCTGAACCTGTGATACAGACCAGCACTAACACTCCAGCAATTTCATTGTTCAATCAATCACTTTTAAAACAGATTAACTGGCTTGCTCAGTAAGTAGTAACTAGAGAAATAAAAGACAAATGTATAAAACAGTATGTGGTATGTAATATTACACTAGAAATATCTATTACTGTTCCAAAGTGTGGGGTCAGTAAGATTTATTTATTAGTTTGTGTGTGTGTGTGTGTGTGTGTGTGTTTAAGAAACTAGTACTTTTATTTAGTGCTAGTTTAGAACTGCTAGTTCATAGCTCTAACATACATTTACTTAACTTAACACACATACATACCTTAATGCAAACATAGTCGACTGGAATGATTGGGTTTTCTAGGGAGGGCAGACGAGACTCGTCCAGTGGCTCACCCATGACCCTGGTGGCCACATCAATGAAGTCCACCCCAAAAGATTTAGAGACGAAAGGGAAAGATCGAGAGGCACGCAGGTTACACTCAATCACCTGAGACAGAAACACATGGTCTTGAGTAACCAGCAGACATATTTTATAAATTACAAAAATAAAGCTGAATAAAAACTCAACAGCTTAGCAGGATTCATTTCTTTCTTACTCTGACCAAATGTTGTTTGATGGAAAGCATAATTTACAGAGTAAATAAAGAAGAAAAATTGCAAATAGTTCTAAAATTATGATTCCGGATCAAAAATGCTTCTAAATGTTGTCGGTTCACTGGTCATGAAAAGTAATGTTTAAATTCATATCTTTTGATGTCACAGACAAACTTTTCATGAAGAACCATTAACTTACCATTACATCATTGCCTTTCACTAAAAATTGAGTGTAAAATGGCCCTGAACTCTCAAACGCCTTTGCAATTTTCTTTTAGGTCTTCACCTAAAAAAAAAAAAAAAAAAAAAAAATGTGTGTATATATATGTGTATATAAACTACAAGAATAACTCAAAGTCTTTACATATGCACAGGCTGAAAACATCAATCACAGTCTGGGTTATGCATGTCGTCTCAAATATACACCAATCTAATGTACAACATTTTAGGAAGTGCAGAAAACGTAATATTAATTCTGATAAACTGAGGCAGCTGAAAAGAGAAGACTTTGACGGACTGCTGGCCCTCTGGGAGACTGTTCTTGTCATATGTGTTTAAGGTTGAGCATTTCACAAACACGCAAAATATTTTTGACAGCTGGCTTTGATTCAGCTGGAAGGAGAATGAAACGTCACATCTGTGGTTCATGAAAAAGACAATCAAGATAACACCATTCTAAAGGGAAAGAAACTTTATATTAAAAGTGACACCAGTATTTTTTTTTTTTTTTAATCAACTGCAAGTTATTTGTAGCTAGATTTGATTATTCCTGTTCAGACTAAAGCTGCCACAAATTGGACGTAATAGTAACAACACAAACTTTAGTAATGGATGCTTCAGCATTATGTTCTTCACGAGGACAGAATCGCCAGTCAAAGAGGGAAAAGGCTAAATATTTTAAAGAAAACACCTGACATTAAAACTCAATGTAAAAAAGAAAAGAAAATGTCTGTCTGTGCAAACCAGCTTCACACAGCAAGCTTTGTTGAATGGAAATGAGCCCGGGACCTTCTCCAGAGCTCCCTGGCTGATGGTCTGGGTGGGTAGAATGAGTGTGGCGTCTCCTGAGTGCACTCCTGCATCCTCCACATGCTCTGTGATAGCATGAGCCAGCACCTGTAACCACAACCAGTGCTTATAACAGCTGTTTAGCTATAGTTTATTTTAGCTGTAGTTATATGATAAAGCAACAAAAAGAAAAGGAATATACTTAAGAGCTTTTTTTTTCTTGTTTTGTTATATGTGGGTGTGTGGGATAACAATGTTCTCAAATGTCTTACACAACCAGTTGTATCTTCTACACAAACCACAGCAACAAGGATTGTGTGTTCAGATTTCTATTTAATGCCTGATAAGTAATTTTACAAATTCTTACCCATTTCTACTGGAAAATTATTCCACCATCTCTCACCTTACCCATCCTGGCCACTGCATCCACCTCCACTTCTCTGGCACCTTGTACGAATTTGGTGATAACCACAGGATGATCCTGTTCCCCATAAAAATGCTGTAAATAGCACTATTGCTAAAAAAAGAAAAAGAAAAAGATATTTTAAGAATACTGCAAAGGGCATCAAAAACACTGTATTTTAAAAAAGCTGATTCAAAGGGTCTTTCAAGGCTATAGCTGTACATTAACAAGGACTGAGTGTTCATGAAGTGCTTCCCAGAATTGTAAACTTTCTCTTAAAGCCACAACATGAGCCTCATGCAGCTCAGGGTCATTCTTTAACTTACAGTAAGTGAATAAAAGCACAACTAAACCCTTCCATCCAGCACCTGTCTGAAAGACCTGTCTCTATTCCTTGCTATCTTATAACAACCATTATTAGTCATTTATCTGGCTTTATGAGACAACCTGACAGACACTTTGAGAATAATAATTTAGGTGGGGAAATGAAGCTTTAGGATTTTCATTAAATGGGGCACTGAGCAGATGCTGATTATTTCATCCTTTCTTCAGTTAGTTAACCTGTGTGGTGGTTGGTAAAGCTTTGGTGACTATAACATAGAACTAAATTACAATTTTATTTTATATTTAAATAGAAAACAGTAATATATATTATATACTGCCAAATATATATAAAAAGAAAATGTGAAAAAAAATTTGTCTGAACAAAATTATAAACGCAACACTTTCGTTTTTAGCCCCCATTTTTCATGAGGTATACTCAAAGATCTGAGGCTTTTTCTAGGTACACAAAAGGCCTATTTCTGTCAAATATTGTTCACAAATCTGTCTAAATCTGTGTTAGTGAGTGCTTCATCATCCACCTCACAGGTGTGGCATATCAGGATGCTGATTAGACAGAATGATAATTGCACAGCCTTAGGCTGGTCGCAAAAAAAGGCCAGTCTAAAATGTGCAGTTTTATCACACAGCACAATGCCACAGATGTCGCAAGTTTTGAGGGAGCATGCAATTGGCATGCTGACTGCAGGAATGTCCACCAGAGCTGTTGTCCATGAATTGAATGTTCATTTCTCTACCATAAGCCATCTTCAAAGGTGTTTGAAGAGAATTTGGCAGTACATCCAACTGGCCTTACAACCGCAGACCAAGTGTAACCACACCAGCCCAGGACCTCCACATCCTGCATCTTCACCTTCAAGATCGTGGAAGCTGAAAACATCCCAGTTCTTGCATAGCCAGCATACTCACCGGACATGTCACCCATTGAGCATGTTTAGGATGCTCTGGATCGGCGTATACGACAGCCTGTTCAAGTTTCTGCCAATATCCAGAAACTCTGCACAGCCATTGAAGTGGAGTGGACCAACATTCCACAGGCCACAATCAACAACCTGATCAGCTCTATGTGAAGGAGATGTGTTGCACTGCGTGAAGCAAATGGTGGTCACACCAGATACTGACTGGTTTTTGGACCCACCCAATACAGTAAAACTGCACATTTTAGAGTGGCCTTTTATTACGGCCAGCCTAAAGCACAGCTATGCAATAATCATGCTGTCTAATTAGCATCCTGATATGCCACACCTGTGAGGTGGATGAAGAGAAGTGCTCACTGACACAGATTTAGACAGATTTGTGAACAATATTTGAGAAATAGGCCTTCTGTGTAAATCGAAAAAGTCTTAGATCTTTTAGCTCAGCTCATGAAAAATGGGGGCAAAAACAAATGTTACATTTATAATTTTGTGCAGTATATATATATGTGTGTGTGTGAGAGAGAGAGAGAGAAACAGAGAGAGAGAGAGAGAGAGAATAAATTGTGAATATATCTCAACATGATGAAAGATTAAATAAGGCTAATTGAGTGCTCAAGAACATTGTTGTGTTCAGCTCAATCCAGCCTTTTTATTTTACCAGAGCCATAAAAGGGTTCACAACTCTTTATATACTGTATATATACAAACGTATCATTAATCTGCACCTTTATAAGACTGTGAAGTAAAAGATCAATGGAGTTCTGTGGTTGTTAGTCCACATCTTTTAGCTTGGAGGCTGTCTATATGCCAAAGTCAAAGTTAACAAATTTTACTTTTGGCTCACAAATTTACAAATTGACAATCTTTCACTTTTGGCAAAATGGATTATAACATTGAATGAATTAGCAGCAATGCTAAAATGCATTCAACCATTGATGAGGCACTTTAAGAGAAGTGGTAGAACCTGCTATGCTTTACAACAGTTAACAGTTGTTGTTCAGAAATTCATCTTGATTTGGTTTGAAGTAGAAAAAAAACATTGATTGTAGCGGTTTTGCTGGATTCAGGAAAACTATTGCACTCTTAAATTAAACAACTTTTAGGGTTTAGCAAGAACAGGAGATGAAAATCAATACTGGCTCTGAGGTACTGGAGCTGCTGGAAATGTGCTTTGTCTGCCTTTAAAAAATAAAAAAGCTCTTTAGGGCATATTTTCCTAAAGGGTAGGTTTAGATGTAATTTCAAGAACATCATTCATTTGTGATAATGGGTAAAAAAGGCTGCATGTTACATTATTCATGACGGAGCTGTTGCATGATTAATATGGCAAAACCAACACGCTTCACATTAAGTTATTTATGTTAACCAGGCCAAATGGTTAAATGTGCAGACCTCACCTGTGACACCTGTGTGGCTTCCTCCAGGAAATGTTTCATCTTATCTTCTCCATACACAACATTCATGGCTGAACCACTGGAAACAGAAAGATTATCATCATTCATCACTCTGACATTTAAATGAGCCCATCAGGAGACGAAAGCATTAGTCGAGGGTTGTAGAGTTAAACCTATCAAAATGGAAGATATGTAGAGTTATGTAAAAGAATAGGGAGAGAAAAAGCAAACTAGAGAAATATATTTGGGTCAGCTGCTCCTCGAGGCAATCGACACTGAATATGTTTCATATTGAGAAAAAAAAAAAAAGACAGAATTTTTTTTGTCATTTAATGGCATCATCCCTGGAGCTAACATTTGTGGCGTAGCCAGATGCAGTTGTAGAAAGGTACCGAAATCACACCTGATCAAGTGATCATCCATATATACATAAACAGTTTAAAAGTTTGGGGCTAACTTTTTGTTTGTTTGTTTGTTTGTTATGAAATCAATACCTTTATTCAGCAAGGATGCATTAAATTAATCCAAAGTGACAGTAAGACTTATATTGTTACAAAATATCTATTTCAAATAAATGCTGTTCTTCAGGTCTTTCTAAAAATAAATATTAAGCAGACCAACCATTTTAAATTAGCTTATTTTAAAATACAATAACATTGAAAACTAAATATTAAACTGTCAAATTTCACAATATTACTGTATTTACTGTATTTTGATTAAATCCCATCCCCAAACATGTTTCACAGCCTTTTTTTTTCATATACTTATCAACTCAACTAGCATGATATCACCTTATTTTCCATTTTTTGTTGTCCAATTTTTGTGAGCCAGTGTGAATTGTAGTCTCCTTTTCCTGTTCTTAGCTGACAGGAGTGGCACTCGGTGTGGTCTTCTGCTGCTGTAGCCCATCTGCTTCAGGGTTCAACATGTTGTGCATTCAGAGATTGTATTCTGCATACCTTGGTTGTAATGAGTGGTTATGTGAGTTACTGTTGCCTTTCTATCATCTCTAACCAGTCTGTCCATTCTCCTCTGACCTCTGACATCAACAAGGCATTTTCATTCACACAACTGCTGCTCACTGGATATTTTCTTTTTTGGACTATTGTCTGTAAACCCTAGAGGTGTTTGTGCGTGAAAATCCAGTAGATCAGCAGTTTTGGAAATACAGCCCGTCTGGCACCAACAACCATTCCACGTTCAAAGTCACTTAAATCCCTTTTCTTCCCCATTCTGATGCTCGGTTTGAACTTCAGCAAGTTGTCTTCACCACATCTAGATGCCTAAATGCATTGAGTTGCTGCCATGTGATTGGCTGATTTGAACAGTTGTACCTAACAAAGTGACTGTGTGTGTGTGTGTGTGTGTGTGTGTGTATCCATAAGTATTGGAACAGTAAAGACAAAATTGCTTTCTCTGCTGCGGAGTCAAGAAATTTGCAAATATGATTAAAAGATATATATATATATATATATGCTACAAAACTACAGAATGTAAATTTGTATTATTAGGTCTTTCCACACATACATGTTTTAGCAAATACAAAGGATAGCACTTTTAGATTTCATCCCACTATTTGATGTGAGCGTTTTGGAACAGTTGAATTTAAGGCAGATATAAAAGATTAAAAGCTAATATTTAGTTGCAGATCCCTTGCATGCAATCAGGGCAGTGAGTCTGCAACCCAGAGACATCACCAGACTCTTGGTCTTATGCTTTGAAATGCTTTTCTCCAGCCTTTAATGCATCCATTTCCAATGGTTTTGGGGAGTTTCTGTCTTTAGTCTCTTCTTCAGCTGGTGAAATTAATGTTCAGATTTAAATCTGGAGACTGATTTGGGCAATCTAAGACTTCACATTTCGTTGCCCTGATAAAGTCCTTGATTGAACTGGCAAAGTGTTTTGGGTCATTGTCCTGATCCATTATTAGGTGCTTTCTAATAAGTTTGGTGGCATTTTCTTGAATATTGGTAGCCAAGATGATGTTGTACCCTTCCAAATTCATTCTGCTACTTCCATCATACATTAAGTTATCATTAAAACGAAGATCTCTTGTTCTAGACACAGACATGCATACCCATGCCATGACACCTGCTCCACCAAGCTTTACAGATGAGGTTGCATCCTTAAGATCATTTGCAGTTCCCTTTTTTCTCCACACTTTTGCTTTCCAATCACTTAGATAAAGGTTTATCTTTGTCTCATCGATCCATCAACTCAGTTCCAAAACTCTACTGGTTCACATTTGTGAAGAATCTTGCCTTTTTTATTTTTGGTGCTGATCAGAGGTTTGCATCCTGCTTTCTAGCTTCTGTAATTCTGTTTCAAATTCTCCTGTAGACCGTAGATTGACAGAGCTTTCTGGAGGTTGTTAGTGATTTTATAGATATGTATTTTAGGGTTCATTTTCACAGCTTTTATGATTTATCTGTCATCAGCTAATGTTGTTTTTCTCAGGCGATCAGGTCATCGTTGGTTGCTGATGTCACCGTTAGTTTCCAAACTCTTGATTTCTCCATGCTCTTTGTTTTTCCTATAGTTCTAATTGACTTCCTCTTTTCTTTTAGCATCCAAATTGCCTGCTTTTCTTTCAGAGTCGGCTTCCTCATCTTCATCCTGGTTTGTGTGTGTCATTGTCGAATGCAAGACTTAGAATGCAGAATCAATGGATATTACTGATTAGACACATTTCTTGGTTTTAATATATGAAGAATTAACAGCTAAATGCTTAGTAAGACCTGTGAGGCAACTGTTCCAATACTTATGTTCACATAAGGTAAGAAGATGAGACTCTAAAAGTGCTGATCTTCTTAGCTGGTAAAACATCTTTGTTAAATCACCCCAAAATAAAATGTGACATTCTGTAGTTTTGTCTCATATTCACCTTTTAATCATATTTACAGATTTCTTGACTCCACAGCAAACAGAACAATTTTCTTTACTGTTCCAATACTTATGGAGGGCAGTGTATTTATTTATTTATTTATTTATATATTTATATATATATATATATATATATATATATATATATATATATATATATATATATATATATATATATATATATTAGGGGTGTAACGGTTCACAAAATTCACGGTTCGGTTCGATACGATACACTGATGTCACGGTTCGGTTCGGTTCGGTTCGATACGTTTTAGATACAGCAAAATGTAAAAACATCTCAACTTTTCAGAATGCCGCAAGCGCACCGCGGGTCATGTGACAAGAACTAACCAATCAGCTTCATCCTTTCCCGTAACAACGTTGAGAGCTCAGCCAAGATGAAGGATCAGCTGATCATAGTTGTATATGGATTGCAATTTTGAAATAAATTTAGTAGCAGAGCTACTGCAAGCGATTTTTAGAGCTGCAAATCCATTTATCCTTCGCTGAAATTTCCGCGTCTCATGGAGAGAGCACGTCATTGTTGCTTAGCAAAGACAGACGCCTCATGAGCGCTTCTGCCCAAGCGCTTTGGAAAGGAGGAGAAAGACGCGCTTAGCGTTTTCCATGCGTTTTTAGGCACGATATGTGAACGGCCCCTAAGGCGCTCGCTCACTCAGCACGCGCTGAAGGCTCGTTGCAAAATGTCGAATGCCTTTAACAGACCAGAAATATAAGATCCTAAAATAACCAACAGGTCTGGTGTTTGGGTTGGATTCCCTGTAAGCTATAGTTTCTAAATGCTGCAGGGATAGTTTGCTGCGTGCATGTTTCTCCTTTTTTTCGTCTTTTCCCAGATAGTACTGACGCATATATCCCAGATATTCCCGCTGGTGTTTTTTTTTTTTTTTTTTTTTATTCCCGCTGGTGTACCCTGTCATGTTGCAGATGCGACATACCGTTGTTTTTTTATCCACCACTCTCTTGCCATCACCATTATAGCTTATAAAGGGAATCCAAAGTGCACCCAAACACCAGACCTGTTGGTTATTGGAGGATCTTCTCATTTCTAGTCTGTTAAACGCATTGGCTATTTTGCAACGAGCCTTCAGCGCGTACTGAGTGAGCGAGCGCCTGCTGAGTAGCCTAAGATAAACATATAAGATGGTGTTTTTTTTCTTCTTCGGGAGTGTCAGGGGCGTTGCCTGTTACGTTGTTTGGGTTATTGGGCTACCTTGTTGAACGCATATCATTATATTTCTCTCTCTCTCTTTTTTTTTTTTTTTCAAATATAATTAATTACTCCAACGAACCGTTCGGTATACATAATGCGTACCGCGTACCGAACCGAAAGCGTCGTACCGAACGGTTCAATACGAATACGGGTATCGTTACACCCCTAATATATATATATATATATATATATATATATATATATATATATACTAGAATGATAAAGCACCCATTCACTATTGGCAGGTATGGCAAAAAGTTAATTTTGAACTCTGGTTGTATCCCATAATAAAACACCACTGCTTACCTTTACACTTTAATTGACAGTCAGCAATATGTTTCACTAACACATCAAAATACAGTGAACACAGAGAGACGAGTGGGAAATATACCAAGACAGCCCTAAGCGTCTCTTCACTATGAACCCTTCCACGGTCCAGATGAACTGGCAGTGTTTCTGTCAGGTTCTGTGTCTGGGCTGCAGTCCCTGAGAGTCTGAGCCTCAGGCATAGATTTAGTCAATATAATGATGCCAAACCACAGCTGGCACCAAACACCCTCAGAAACACAAAGCAAGACTCAAAACACGGCTCTCAGTTGAGCAGCTAAATGGTCACACAGGGCAGTTAATATTCAAACGAAAGAAAGAAGTTAAAAAGTCTTGGTTTTGGCAGTTGGGTTTTCTTGAAAACTAAAAACAAATCTGTCTCTACAAGAGGCTATTATATGTGGATGTTGATTTATAAATGTTAAAATAAAAGTATACCACTTTACTTTCTTTTAGCTTTAGTTTCATATGTTTTCAATCTGGTTCCACTGATAACTATTAGTTTCACACTTAGCACAATATGAGTCTCTGTATTTTGACTGCTGCAGTTCCAAAGGAAAAAACTCTAATCTTCTCTCAAAACAGAGAGTAACCTTTGAGGCAACACCAAATGAGAACAAATAGAAAAGTGCTCCACGGATAAAAGTGCTTTTATGATTGAGATGTGTAATGGGTAATGGTTAAAAGCAGTATTTTCAGCTATTTCTGTGTGACCTCTTGATGCACAGCGGACCGGCGCCTGGTTTAAAAGTAACCTAATTTTCTCATCTTAGCACTCAAAATAGATGCCTGCTGTCTGATTATGTACAAATTAGCTGTTCGAGTCCTGCCAATCTGAGATTCTTATAATGTGGGTGAAATTGCATCCTACCCAGGATTTCTACAGGCCTTCACTGAGAAGTTTGGAGTGACATTTCTCTGCTCCTCCTGTCAAATCCGCTTTACACTGACTGATGTCAACTTTCATTTGGTTCAGGGCAGTCTACAGTACTTATGAACATGGGAAAGCTATTAGTTGAATAAAAAAGAAAACATTTATGTTGTTGTTCCAAACAAGTATGCTGTGATATTATTATTAATTTTTATGTTTTTTTTTTGGTCATCTAAGGAATTTTGGAGAATATTCACTTAGGTCTTTTCCATACAATGACAATTCATGGTAGCAAAAAGGAACCATATTTATGTGAGGAAAATTTTATTTATCATTATTATTATTCTTACTGTTGTTGTTGTTATTATTATTATTAATTCAAGTCATTAATTCATGGAAGATAATGCCCTGTGGAGCTGTTAACTGATTTGTTAAGCTGAACTTGAGAACTGGATCAGTAAATCCCTCTTTTGAGCTGATTCTTTTGAAATACACCGTTTGAATAATTCATTCACCAATCAAATCGATTTGTTCACTAACTCACTGATCTGACTGCAGTAGTTTTCAATCACTGGAGGGAAAGATTGTTAGATAAATGTGATTACATTTTTGGCCCTTTCATTACACAAAAGCCTCTGCCAAAGAGACACAATCACATGGGAAGTCAGTTCCAAAACTGATCTCCTATACTGTGTTTGTGTCCTGACTTCACTGACTTTAACTCACCTCAGAACATAGGATGGCCTCGGGAAGCAAGGGTAGCCCACATTACTGGCAAAAGAAACAGCATCTTCCTGAAAAAGACAAGAGTTAGATATCTCTTTGCAATCAGCTGCATGACATCACCTAGTCTGTGTTTCAGATGAGGTCAGGCTATTGGTGTTTTCTCCATTTATATACCAGACTGTGGGCAAAAAGGGCCAGGCAATTACTGCTGACCACATCTATTCACCTTATTTTTAATGCATTGTAAACTGGCTACTTTGTCAGGAAAAAAAATTAAGACTGACCAACTGTCTATTGGAGCAAACCGTTATTAGCAAGTGGAATTCAAAATCATATTGGATACAATACTGCCTTACTACAGCTAAAACGCAACCATAAAAGCTCTCTTCTGATTCATACAAAATATTCTGATTCAATTTGAGAGCTACAGATGAGGGGTTAAAAAACAAAACAAAAAAAAGACTTACATTTTGTCTGTACCTCACATAAAGCTAAGGAGTGCTGCAAGGAGGCATGTTTTTGTAAATCAACCCAGGAGCATCACCCTCCTAATCTAGTTTCCTTCTAATCTAATCTACTAGTTAAAAAAATTGGAATTAGAATAGTTTGCAACAAGGTGAGTAGAAACACAAGGAGGAGATAGGGTTTCCTGTTCAGCGTGATGGACAACCTCTGTAGCCCCAGATAACCACTGGTTAGTAACTTTTTAAAAGCACATAAAAGCTTACTAAAAAAAGTATTACTGATGCATTTTTGTTGTATAATAAAAGTGACGTGACATTCAGCCAAGTATGGTGACCCATACTCAGAATTCGTGCTCTGCATTTAACGCATCCGAAGTGCACACAGACAGAGCAATGAACACACACACACACTGTGAACACACACCCGGAGCAGTGGGAAGCCATTTATGCTGCGGCGCCCGGGGAGCAGTTGGGGGTTCGATGCCTTGCTCAAGGGCACCTAAGTCGTGGTATTGAAGGTGGAGAGAGAACTGTACATGCACTTCCCCCACCCACAATTCCTGCCGGCCCGAGACACAAACTCACAACCCTTCGATTGCAAGTCCGACTCAATATGAAAATATTTTGAGCTTGTGTAATCCAGAGACCTTATTTCAAGTATTTAACCAAAACCCATTCCAAAAACCAAGTAACTTTCAGAGAATTCTAAAAGTTCCGTTAATACCATTAATAGAATTCTAAAATATTTTATTGTGCTAAGCTCATCCTTTTTTTTTTTAATACTAATTCTCTAATAAAATTCAGTTGAAGGAAAACCCATTGACTTTGGGACAATGGGACCAAACTTGCAAAAAACAGGTAAAGCCTTTCTGGTTTTTAGAACTTACTTCTCCAGTACTCTATTGTTAAGTTTTAAAAAATTTGGAATTCAGTGCATTTAGTGTTTAAGGGACACTGAGTAGGAATTACTCCCATCTAGTGGTGAAATTGTATTTTGCATTCAAACTAATTTTGCTCTCCAGCGCCTCGCTTTTTCAAATGCGCGTTGCATCTACGGTAGGCGATATGTACCAAAAAGCTTTAACAGGATAGTAGTTATTATTCTATACCTTCTGTCATGATGATTTATGACTTTGACCTTTGACCTTTTGACAGGTTGAACTTCCGGTAACCTTATGATGGATGGGCGGAACTTTCCGACTTCAAGGGTTAGCCTATGACCTTTGCAAGCATCGATCATGCGGTTTTGACAGAAAGTTTTACCCTATTGACCTAGTTAGTTCTAAATCAGGGTTTTGACGGCTAGTTTAAACGGAAGATGAAAGACTCCTCAAGCATCGATCATGCGGTTGTGACAGAAAGTTTTACCCTATTGACCTGTTAGTTCAAAATTAAAACGGTATATGAAAGACTCCTCACGCATCGATCATGTGCTTTTGACAGAAAGTTTTACCCTATTGACCATTAGTTTGAAGTGTGTGTCAGTTAGTTTGTTTGAAGTTTGTGTCAGTTAGCTTGTTTGAAGTTTATCACAGTTATAAGGTTATGTGTGTGTGTGTGTGTGTGTGTGTGTGTGTGGTTATAAGGCTTCTCCCCCCTCCCATTACATTTATGAGCGGTGTATAAATGGGGTCGGTGTGTTCTACATTTTATATATAAAACATCATATAATTTATTTAATCTCAAACAATTAAAGGTTGAAAACGCATTTTAATTATTTCACATTTATATAATATACATAATCTAAAAACAATTTAACTAAGGTTGAAAAAACATTCCGTTCTTTTAAAAAAAGGTTATAAATTAAACCGTATAAAAAAATATACTGAAACCGACTGTTTCAGATAAAACAAGATCTTTTTTTCTTTTTTTTTTTTTTTTATAGAGCAGGAAAGAGATGTTTTCACACACCTTTGATCCTGACCCTCTGTGTCCCCACTGTCTGCGTTTGCACGCCACAGTGCACACTCGTCGGAATTTACTACAAAATCATAATATCTTCAAAGCCATTTTTTTATTAAAACTAACGTATCTCACGCGGGAGTACCATGTTTTTGACAGTTTTCTGACCGGTGCATCTATGAATTACGGTGGGCGAGCGGCTAGCATCTCTTGTACCCCTCTCTCTCTCCCTCTCTCTCCCTCTAATGCCTGTGTACACACATTCGTCTCCAAGTCTTATTTTCTTCTTTTAATGAATATAAACACATTATACATTCACAAACAATATAAAACAAAACATTTACATTAGTTTTGTTCATCACTAAAAATATACATTTTACCAGGATCGGGGAAAAAATATATAATTGAACAGAATGAAGAATATGGTCTATTGAGGAACCCGGACGTGTCATTGACACAATTCAGTTAAATTAATTTCACATTATTTGTTGCAAGACATTTTCTGTATTATATTTAAAACCTTTTATATTCATCTTTATATCATATCTTTTTCAAAAAGCTGTTTAATTATTTATTTTAACCGTACACCTACAGTACCAGCATACAATAAAATGCTGCATGCACGTACACTTTTAAGCGATCTGAATTATGACTAGCCTATAAATTTCATCATAAGCCACACGTACCTTGTTATATCACTATAATATCCACGGCGCTATACAAATTTGTATTCTGATAAACCATATAAACAAGCGGACATACGCGTGGACATATCAAGTTAAAAAAGAGACTTATCTCTATTTTAAACAATATTAAATTATATATGACGGCATGTTACTAAACCGGAACATACATTTTAAACAAGTATTCATCGTTTTTATAAAACACATCGCAGTAACAGACATGTTACTAAACCAAAACAAATCATTTATCATTCATTTTTTAATCATGTATTCAATCAATACTTATACAACATATACAAACACATTTTAAACATATTTTAAACAAAAACTAATCATAAACGCAGCCTTCTCAAAATTACAGACATGTACAATCATGCTGATCACATATTATGGATATTCAGACTTTTAGCCATTAATACGTTTTAGACTAATGAAAAACACCAACGTCTGAGGGGTGTCAAAATATCTCCAGTCCCCAAAGCCCACTCAGACTCCAGGGGTTAAAGAATATGAAAATAAATAATTATATAATGACATCGGGCTACTAAAGCAATTCATTAAACAAAAAAAGGTATTCAACATTTAAGTTAATCAAACTTATAAAACACACCATACTCTTCTTTTTAAAAAAAGATAACTTATTTTAAATGTGATAGCATAGTATATACAATAAACATTTCTGATGATACATATAAAAAATTATCCCTTACAGTTTTAGACCGGTGAGAGATGTCCAAACATGAATGAAATATCCCCAAAATAAAATAATACGACTTAAAAAATAAAATAAAAAATGATTAAATCATAAACAGAATCTCACAGGTCCTCGTAGTGAAATGTATGTGAGACCCGAGGGGCTGCTTCACACACACCCCGCGCAGGCGAGGGTGGAGTTCCAGACCGCATGATCTAAGTCAATGGTGTACATTATTTCAAAGCTAACATTAATGTAATGTTTTTTAATAATCAGTACCCCCAGTACATCTGATGTCCGTTGATTCTTAATTCAACAAAATGATGATATATATTACCTAAAATATTTTATATTTTTATATAATATTATATAATAAAAAATTATTTATATCATATTATATCATATATCATATATATGATTATATTATATAAGATGCGTCATGCATTAATCACTTTAGATTCTTTAAAGTTCTTATTTTTAGCACCATCTTCAAAGTTTTCATACCATCTCTCTCTCTCTCTCTCCCTCACACCCACACACACACACCCACACACACACACACACACACACACACACACTCTCCCCCCTCTCTCTCTCTCTATCTCTCTCTCACACACACACACACACACACACACACTCTCTTTCCCTCTCCCTCTCTCTCTCTCTCTCTCTCTCTCTCTCTCTCTCACACACACACACACACACACACACACACACAATGAAACATGAAACCAAAGTCTTTCTGTATGTTTTTTTTTAAAATAAAACTTAAAATATTGTTTTTGCTTTAAATCTATGCTGAGGAGCTCATTTGTTTGTCACAGTATAGACTGTGAAGTTTAGATGAAGTTGTTTTATCTTTTAGAAGAAAGACCCTCGATCGTATTCAACCATTAAAGATGGTTCAGGAAAGACCCACGCGTCCTAGAGATGTAATTTATGTGCGTTGCTACGGTCGTAAACCTTTCACATATCCACGGTACTTTCAGACACAGAGCAGGAAAGACATTTGCAGGCCCTCTGCTTAGCCGTCCCAAAATACCTCCATTTAAAAGCAAAAATATTAAAATGACCGCCTGTACATCTAACAGGCTGTAGTTCTATTTTATATGTTTTGTATTAAAAGTACTATCCATATTATATTCCTTATTTAAAACAATATATTTAACCGACAGTATCCCCCCAACGTGTGTTTTCCATCAGTTGTTTGCCCTTCAGCCTTATTACGTAGTGCTTTTCATTTAGCCTACTGTAAGATCCCTTTACAATAGTGTAATGAAAGTTAACTTTTCATAAAGTTTATAGTTGTATTTTACTATATCCCCATCCTTCTATCCTGTAGATTGTATGCGTACTGTAAAATAACAAAAATACATCTTGCTTAAAGTCACTAAATAATTACACCCACAATTTGAAATGTGTTTAAACACGTTGTGTGTCACTAAAGCAAGGCACACCGTCTATCGTCTTATTTTTTTTTTTATAACCCGATGACCGGCATCGTCTCTTCATATAATTTATGCACCCGAGTGCTTTTCTCTCACGAGTAGAAAACTCTTTCTCTTTGGATATGTTTGGCAGAAACATAATTTCTACATCAGAAATTTTTTTAAATGTACAACTGAACTTTTCTCATTCGACAGAAATACTATTTTCAAATTATTTACCCGGCCTATAACACTCGGTGTAAATGTTCTTACCTAGAACAGAAAACATACGCTTTGACTGTTTTGTAGGCATCGTGTAATGTTAAATGGTTTACTAAAAAACACTAATCACCAGCAGCTGTGATTTTTCAAAAGGAAAGAAATGTACGAGCTAAGGATGTTTCAACTATTATCATCATTTCCCTTTGACCCGGATAAAGCAGTAATTAATTTTCTATGCGAGTGAAACAATATACAGTTCTCATACTATTTGTGTAAATAGCTGTGCTAAAACGTTTATGACTATTTTAGCGCAGGCCAGCAGATCATGTCAAGAGTGTTTCACATGTAAGAATCCAGATGTTTTGTAAATTACATTTTTCTTACACCTCGAGATTTAGCCGTATCAAGATTTTGGATGGCCTTTCGTGTATTCGAGCGACCAAATCACTAAGAAAGAGAGTATAGTGAGAAAACTAACGTTTACAACTCATATAGAATTCAGAATACAATTGTTAAAGTATTTTTATTTTTTTGTTAAATGTTGATTTGTAAATGATATTTTTATTACTCCGTTAGATTTAGTCATCGTGTTCGGATAGCCGATGACACAATTCACATTTTTATTTTTAAGACTCCTGTAAGTCCATGCTAACTCTCGCGTGGGAAAGAGAGCGGGGTGAGCGCATTCTATTCATTTAAGAAAAATTATTAAACATTTCCCCCGAACATTTTTATTATTTTGACAAAACACGTCACGACGACATTAAAGAATGTTATCAGTTCCTACGGCCATCTTCTTCGATTCAAATAAAGCAACATCTCTAGTGTACGTGTGTATGTGCTAAACATCTTTGCTTCTCCACTTCTCCATATTTGTTAGATGGGCTACCGTTGTAATACAAACACATTTGAGAACTACGACGTTCTCACTTTTGTAACGGTTATAGAAAAATGCCGTACACACTTTTGCATTTCATAATTCAGTGATTTTAGCTGTAATGGTCACATAAGACAAAAATTGTCAATGTGTGACTCGTAAACATGTATCATTTTATTTATTTATTTATTTTTACCAGAGATAGTCGACCGATCTGTTGACACGTTGTTTTACAGTTTTCTGATGAAGAGTTTTCTCTGACTGCGGTCAAACATACACTGGCTGTTCATAGGAATTTTACAGCATAACAATATCGCCCCCTACATCTAGAGCTCTTGTTCATATAGCCGATGACCGTATTCGAATTGTTTCAGCATTTGCCGCTTGACATTAAAGAGTAGGCCTATGCGTACTCCCCTCTGGTCGTAAGCATTATCATCTACCGTGCGCTGAGATTTTTCTGCTTTGTCCACTGTTGACGGATTTGCTAGAGGGACTATGTTGCCTTGTTGTAACGTGATTACGTTTAAGATCCATAAGATTGCACTACATTCAGCTGAAAAGGTTATACTCTTTTATACAGGAAATGTGTATCAGAATAACAATTACCTAATAGTGAAATCCACTCTTCTAAACTATTGTGAAAACTTTTAATGTTGATCTGGCCCAACAGCCGTGTATCTTTTTCATTGTTTTTTAGATAAAGACTATTCTCAGAGTTTGGCCAACAGACAAAACGTGAACAAAATAGAGTACAAGATGATTAAACGATTGTCAAGAGAGTGTTTAAACTGAGATTGTGATGCACTTTAGAGCTTTTTTCTGGTCTACCTGTGTCACAAAGACACATAATAGCCACTACCTCGACTTTTAAAATGAGCCTTACCATCTTCTGTTATGACTCTTATACTTAATACAAACCCATCTACTACACTAAAGTTAGACATTAAAAGTCATGGATGTCATGGATGTGGTATTTTCATCGTATGCATCTCTTAACAGTACTTCAATAAATAAACCGCTGTTGATAAGTCGTTCATTTTAAGTGAGAGGCGGGATGATTTTGACCGTTTTAGTCATTCATCGTGCTTAAGGTCTGATCCGGGAAACCGCGCTACGACTGGAACGCAGTTTCTGACAGCTATCAATTCACTTCATTTTTTTTTTTACCACCACAAATATTTTGTTTAGCATACATATTAGTTTTAGTCAGTTACATAGGTGTCACGCATGAAGTTTATAGTTATTTTAAATAATTATGATAGAGTTACAGGTTTAGGTTAGTGGGGTGCCTGTAAGCGGTGACAACTTCGAGTATCGGAGACGACGGTGTTACTCAAACAGCCCATATCTTTATCTTTTAACAAAAACTGTCGTATTACGCGTTACTAAGGCAAAATCTGTAACAGCGTTCATTAATATGTTGAAATGAAAATAAACATACAAAACTTTATAATGACCGTGAGTCCAATATAGCCTAACACCGCATTGACAAATGTTTGTTCTAACGCTTTCGCCCAAAATTTGCGAGATTTCTTAACGGACGCTAGAGCGAACTGTAAACCACACACTTCCTCATCGCATTACGCTAAGAAACTGCACATGGTTAAAGCTATTACACCATAAACTGTCTAAAGTTGTTAATGTACAAGCACAGTAAACTATTTCTACAAAAAATATCATTGCACTACTGTTTTTGCATATAATACATCGTTCAACAATACTTTTGCACACTCATTCGACTGTATTTATTACCGCCGTTCTCACGTTCCTGCTGTTCATAATGTATATATAATCCTTCATTGCTCGGTTCATCATGTACATACGATCCCTACATTGCATTCATATTTATATTCTGTATATACTCTGATCAATATCGTATATAGCAACTACACTTTATATTCTGTATAGCTTTACTTACTCTGCACTTTTATGTATATAAAACACTATATTCTTGCACTTCTGGTGAGATGCTAACTGCATTTTATTAGCTCTGTACTTGTACTCTGCATAATGACAATAAAGTTGAATCTAATCTAATCTAAACAAGTACAATCGTACGCTTCCAGGACTTTGCAAATTCTTTCTGTTTAAATTAGTTTAAACTGACTTTCGCATTCTTATCTTATTTTCACCAACTAAGCGTTATTCCTAGGCCTCGCGGATTGTTTTCTAGTTTTGCCGTCAACCTCTTTGTTCATACGTCGCGATATCTCTGTGAATTTGCTTGATTTCATAAAATATCTTTTACGTTATATCATTATACTATCCTAGTTTATATCAGATACAAGTGTGTTTCTTCATATTTCTCTTACATCTACCCCCGTTAGAGTATCCGCGACTGTATACTCATTGTAATGTGCTAAATCATTAAAATCCAAAAAATGAACTCTGAGAAAGAATATCCGATGAGAGGATTCAAACTTTTATTTCAACAAAACAGTGTTGAATTTACAATGAAGTAATGAAGAAAGTGATTAAATTGTTATTACAAACAATAGGGATGACATGACATCACAAGTTATCTAGCCAGAAAAGAAAATCACGGCAGGCCCTCAAGTTTTGTTCTACTATGAAATCAACGACGGTTTCAATAATTTCAGGTATGGCGAAACCATAATGTTTAGCGACTAACATCACACACAAATCCGTTATGCACGTACACAGACAGAGAGTCTCGTTAATGTACATCTCGCCGCTACATTCGGCCGTCACATACAGAATTTTTCTGGTCGTTACACAAATCGGCGTCTTGCTGGTCGTATACAAGCTCGTCAAATCGGGCCACGGATTATTTTTCAGTCTTCTTACAACGTCCATTTCTTTCTTGAGATTTGTTACGCGCTTGGAATCCGTCGTACAATCAAGATTCGGATCAGACGCATCGTCTATGATTTTACGCATCAGATCAATCATTCGCTCTCTGTAACATTGTTTAAACATAGAGTCTATGTTGGCTTTTACAGGACACATCTTTCCTTCGGCACAGCCGCACTCCACTCGACCATCCGCAGCAGCGCTGGTAGTGGCGGACATCCTTTTCAGAATTTGTTCCAAGACGTAAACCGAGCGCTTTAAAATCCACTACGATCCAGTGTTTTTTTTTAAATCCACAACGATCCAGTGTTTTTTTTTTTTTTTTTTTAAATGGTTCAGATCCGTCGAAGCCTTATTATTTGAAAATTTGAGAGTGCGTCAGTTTCAGACAAATTTGATCGTTGAAGCCGATTCTGTCAGTCCATGTAGATAATATTTTGATTGAACCCTTGTTCGCGGATCATAAGAAAACCTGCGATAACTGCAGAGTTTATGAGGTCAGCGCTCACAGGGGATAAAGACTAGCCGTAGTCACGAGGAAGTAGCGGTGGATCTTCTGTACATTCTACCAAAAAATAGTTTGTGGGTGTTGCGCTCAAAAAGCGGAGGAGGGTGAAGGGCCCTGGTTAGGGGTTTGACTTTCGAGAAATATGAAGAAACACACTTGTATCTGATATAAACTAGGATAGTATAATGATATAACGTAAAAGATATTTTATGAAATCAAGCAAATTCACAGAGATATCGCGACGTATGAACAAAGAGGTTGACGGCAAAACTAGAAAACAATCCGCGAGGCCTAGGAATAACGCTTAGTTGGTGAAAATAAGATAAGAATGCGAAAGTCAGTTTAAACTAATTTAAACAGAAAGAATTTGCAAAGTCCTGGAAGCGTACGATTGTACTTGTTTAGATTAGATTAGATTCAACTTTATTGTCATTATGCAGAGTACAAGTACAGAGCTAATAAAATGCAGTTAGCATCTCACCAGAAGTGCAAGAATATAGTGTTTTATATACATAAAAGTGCAGAGTAAGTAAAGCTATACAGAATATAAAGTGTAGTTGCTATATACGATATTGATCAGAGTATATACAGAATATAAATATGAATGCAATGTAGGGATCGTATGTACATGATGAACCGAGCAATGAAGGATTATATATACATTATGAACAGCAGGAACGTGAGAACGGCGGTAATAAATACAGTCGAATGAGTGTGCAAAAGTATTGTTGAACGATGTATTATATGCAAAAACAGTAGTGCAATGATATTTTTTGTAGAAATAGTTTACTGTGCTTGTACATTAACAACTTTAGACAGTTTATGGTGTAATAGCTTTAACCATGTGCAGTTTCTTAGCGTAATGCGATGAGGAAGTGTGTGGTTTACAGTTCGCTCTAGCGTCCGTTAAGAAATCTCGCAAATTTTGGGCGAAAGCGTTAGAACAAACATTTGTCAATGCGGTGTTAGGCTATATTGGACTCACGGTCATTATAAAGTTTTGTATGTTTATTTTCATTTCAACATATTAATGAACGCTGTTACAGATTTTGCCTTAGTAACGCGTAATACGACAGTTTTTGTTAAAAGATAAAGATATGGGCTGTTTGAGTAACACCGTCGTCTCCGATACTCGAAGTTGTCACCGCTTACAGGCACCCCACTAACCTAAACCTGTAACTCTATCATAATTATTTAAAATAACTATAAACTTCATGCGTGACACCTATGTAACTGACTAAAACTAATATGTATGCTAAACAAAATATTTGTGGTGGTAAAAAAAAAAATGAAGTGAATTGATAGCTGTCAGAAACTGCGTTCCAGTCGTAGCGCGGTTTCCCGGATCAGACCTTAAGCACGATGAATGACTAAAACGGTCAAAATCATCCCGCCTCTCACTTAAAATGAACGACTTATCAACAGCGGTTTATTTATTGAAGTACTGTTAAGAGATGCATACGATGAAAATACCACATCCATGACATCCATGACTTTTAATGTCTAACTTTAGTGTAGTAGATGGGTTTGTATTAAGTATAAGAGTCATAACAGAAGATGGTAAGGCTCATTTTAAAAGTCGAGGTAGTGGCTATTATGTGTCTTTGTGACACAGGTAGACCAGAAAAAAGCTCTAAAGTGCATCACAATCTCAGTTTAAACACTCTCTTGACAATCGTTTAATCATCTTGTACTCTATTTTGTTCACGTTTTGTCTGTTGGCCAAACTCTGAGAATAGTCTTTATCTAAAAAACAATGAAAAAGATACACGGCTGTTGGGCCAGATCAACATTAAAAGTTTTCACAATAGTTTAGAAGAGTGGATTTCACTATTAGGTAATTGTTATTCTGATACACATTTCCTGTATAAAAGAGTATAACCTTTTCAGCTGAATGTAGTGCAATCTTATGGATCTTAAACGTAATCACGTTACAACAAGGCAACATAGTCCCTCTAGCAAATCCGTCAACAGTGGACAAAGCAGAAAAATCTCAGCGCACGGTAGATGATAATGCTTACGACCAGAGGGGAGTACGCATAGGCCTACTCTTTAATGTCAAGCGGCAAATGCTGAAACAATTCGAATACGGTCATCGGCTATATGAACAAGAGCTCTAGATGTAGGGGGCGATATTGTTATGCTGTAAAATTCCTATGAACAGCCAGTGTATGTTTGACCGCAGTCAGAGAAAACTCTTCATCAGAAAACTGTAAAACAACGTGTCAACAGATCGGTCGACTATCTCTGGTAAAAATAAATAAATAAATAAAATGATACATGTTTACGAGTCACACATTGACAATTTTTGTCTTATGTGACCATTACAGCTAAAATCACTGAATTATGAAATGCAAAAGTGTGTACGGCATTTTTCTATAACCGTTACAAAAGTGAGAACGTCGTAGTTCTCAAATGTGTTTGTATTACAACGGTAGCCCATCTAACAAATATGGAGAAGTGGAGAAGCAAAGATGTTTAGCACATACACACGTACACTAGAGATGTTGCTTTATTTGAATCGAAGAAGATGGCCGTAGGAACTGATAACATTCTTTAATGTCGTCGTGACGTGTTTTGTCAAAATAATAAAAATGTTCGGGGGAAATGTTTAATAATTTTTCTTAAATGAATAGAATGCGCTCACCCCGCTCTCTTTCCCACGCGAGAGTTAGCATGGACTTACAGGAGTCTTAAAAATAAAAATGTGAATTGTGTCATCGGCTATCCGAACACGATGACTAAATCTAACGGAGTAATAAAAATATCATTTACAAATCAACATTTAACAAAAAAATAAAAATACTTTAACAATTGTATTCTGAATTCTATATGAGTTGTAAACGTTAGTTTTCTCACTATACTCTCTTTCTTAGTGATTTGGTCGCTCGAATACACGAAAGGCCATCCAAAATCTTGATACGGCTAAATCTCGAGGTGTAAGAAAAATGTAATTTACAAAACATCTGGATTCTTACATGTGAAACACTCTTGACATGATCTGCTGGCCTGCGCTAAAATAGTCATAAACGTTTTAGCACAGCTATTTACACAAATAGTATGAGAACTGTATATTGTTTCACTCGCATAGAAAATTAATTACTGCTTTATCCGGGTCAAAGGGAAATGATGATAATAGTTGAAACATCCTTAGCTCGTACATTTCTTTCCTTTTGAAAAATCACAGCTGCTGGTGATTAGTGTTTTTTAGTAAACCATTTAACATTACACGATGCCTACAAAACAGTCAAAGCGTATGTTTTCTGTTCTAGGTAAGAACATTTACACCGAGTGTTATAGGCCGGGTAAATAATTTGAAAATAGTATTTCTGTCGAATGAGAAAAGTTCAGTTGTACATTTAAAAAAATTTCTGATGTAGAAATTATGTTTCTGCCAAACATATCCAAAGAGAAAGAGTTTTCTACTCGTGAGAGAAAAGCACTCGGGTGCATAAATTATATGAAGAGACGATGCCGGTCATCGGGTTATAAAAAAAAAAAATAAGACGATAGACGGTGTGCCTTGCTTTAGTGACACACAACGTGTTTAAACACATTTCAAATTGTGGGTGTAATTATTTAGTGACTTTAAGCAAGATGTATTTTTGTTATTTTACAGTACGCATACAATCTACAGGATAGAAGGATGGGGATATAGTAAAATACAACTATAAACTTTATGAAAAGTTAACTTTCATTACACTATTGTAAAGGGATCTTACAGTAGGCTAAATGAAAAGCACTACGTAATAAGGCTGAAGGGCAAACAACTGATGGAAAACACACGTTGGGGGGATACTGTCGGTTAAATATATTGTTTTAAATAAGGAATATAATATGGATAGTACTTTTAATACAAAACATATAAAATAGAACTACAGCCTGTTAGATGTACAGGCGGTCATTTTAATATTTTTGCTTTTAAATGGAGGTATTTTGGGACGGCTAAGCAGAGGGCCTGCAAATGTCTTTCCTGCTCTGTGTCTGAAAGTACCGTGGATATGTGAAAGGTTTACGACCGTAGCAACGCACATAAATTACATCTCTAGGACGCGTGGGTCTTTCCTGAACCATCTTTAATGGTTGAATACGATCGAGGGTCTTTCTTCTAAAAGATAAAACAACTTCATCTAAACTTCACAGTCTATACTGTGACAAACAAATGAGCTCCTCAGCATAGATTTAAAGCAAAAACAATATTTTAAGTTTTATTTTAAAAAAAAACATACAGAAAGACTTTGGTTTCATGTTTCATTGTGTGTGTGTGTGTGTGTGTGTGTGTGTGTGTGAGAGAGAGAGAGAGAGAGAGAGAGAGAGAGAGAGGGAGAGGGAAAGAGAGTGTGTGTGTGTGTGTGTGTGTGTGTGAGAGAGAGATAGAGAGAGAGAGAGGGGGGAGAGTGTGTGTGTGTGTGTGTGTGTGTGTGGGTGTGTGTGTGTGGGTGTGAGGGAGAGAGAGAGAGAGAGATGGTATGAAAACTTTGAAGATGGTGCTAAAAATAAGAACTTTAAAGAATCTAAAGTGATTAATGCATGACGCATCTTATATAATATAATCATATATATGATATATGATATAATATGATATAAATAATTTTTTATTATATAATATTATATAAAAATATAAAATATTTTAGGTAATATATATCATCATTTTGTTGAATTAAGAATCAACGGACATCAGATGTACTGGGGGTACTGATTATTAAAAAACATTACATTAATGTTAGCTTTGAAATAATGTACACCATTGACTTAGATCATGCGGTCTGGAACTCCACCCTCGCCTGCGCGGGGTGTGTGTGAAGCAGCCCCTCGGGTCTCACATACATTTCACTACGAGGACCTGTGAGATTCTGTTTATGATTTAATCATTTTTTATTTTATTTTTTAAGTCGTATTATTTTATTTTGGGGATATTTCATTCATGTTTGGACATCTCTCACCGGTCTAAAACTGTAAGGGATAATTTTTTATATGTATCATCAGAAATGTTTATTGTATATACTATGCTATCACATTTAAAATAAGTTATCTTTTTTTAAAAAGAAGAGTATGGTGTGTTTTATAAGTTTGATTAACTTAAATGTTGAATACCTTTTTTTGTTTAATGAATTGCTTTAGTAGCCCGATGTCATTATATAATTATTTATTTTCATATTCTTTAACCCCTGGAGTCTGAGTGGGCTTTGGGGACTGGAGATATTTTGACACCCCTCAGACGTTGGTGTTTTTCATTAGTCTAAAACGTATTAATGGCTAAAAGTCTGAATATCCATAATATGTGATCAGCATGATTGTACATGTCTGTAATTTTGAGAAGGCTGCGTTTATGATTAGTTTTTGTTTAAAATATGTTTAAAATGTGTTTGTATATGTTGTATAAGTATTGATTGAATACATGATTAAAAAATGAATGATAAATGATTTGTTTTGGTTTAGTAACATGTCTGTTACTGCGATGTGTTTTATAAAAACGATGAATACTTGTTTAAAATGTATGTTCCGGTTTAGTAACATGCCGTCATATATAATTTAATATTGTTTAAAATAGAGATAAGTCTCTTTTTTAACTTGATATGTCCACGCGTATGTCCGCTTGTTTATATGGTTTATCAGAATACAAATTTGTATAGCGCCGTGGATATTATAGTGATATAACAAGGTACGTGTGGCTTATGATGAAATTTATAGGCTAGTCATAATTCAGATCGCTTAAAAGTGTACGTGCATGCAGCATTTTATTGTATGCTGGTACTGTAGGTGTACGGTTAAAATAAATAATTAAACAGCTTTTTGAAAAAGATATGATATAAAGATGAATATAAAAGGTTTTAAATATAATACAGAAAATGTCTTGCAACAAATAATGTGAAATTAATTTAACTGAATTGTGTCAATGACACGTCCGGGTTCCTCAATAGACCATATTCTTCATTCTGTTCAATTATATATTTTTTCCCCGATCCTGGTAAAATGTATATTTTTAGTGATGAACAAAACTAATGTAAATGTTTTGTTTTATATTGTTTGTGAATGTATAATGTGTTTATATTCATTAAAAGAAGAAAATAAGACTTGGAGACGAATGTGTGTACACAGGCATTAGAGGGAGAGAGAGGGAGAGAGAGAGGGGTACAAGAGATGCTAGCCGCTCGCCCACCGTAATTCATAGATGCACCGGTCAGAAAACTGTCAAAAACATGGTACTCCCGCGTGAGATACGTTAGTTTTAATAAAAAAATGGCTTTGAAGATATTATGATTTTGTAGTAAATTCCGACGAGTGTGCACTGTGGCGTGCAAACGCAGACAGTGGGGACACAGAGGGTCAGGATCAAAGGTGTGTGAAAACATCTCTTTCCTGCTCTATAAAAAAAAAAAAAAAAGAAAAAAAGATCTTGTTTTATCTGAAACAGTCGGTTTCAGTATATTTTTTTATACGGTTTAATTTATAACCTTTTTTTAAAAGAACGGAATGTTTTTTCAACCTTAGTTAAATTGTTTTTAGATTATGTATATTATATAAATGTGAAATAATTAAAATGCGTTTTCAACCTTTAATTGTTTGAGATTAAATAAATTATATGATGTTTTATATATAAAATGTAGAACACACCGACCCCATTTATACACCGCTCATAAATGTAATGGGAGGGGGGAGAAGCCTTATAACCACACACACACACACACACACACACACATAACCTTATAACTGTGATAAACTTCAAACAAGCTAACTGACACAAACTTCAAACAAACTAACTGACACACACTTCAAACTAATGGTCAATAGGGTAAAACTTTCTGTCAAAAGCACATGATCGATGCGTGAGGAGTCTTTCATATACCGTTTTAATTTTGAACTAACAGGTCAATAGGGTAAAACTTTCTGTCACAACCGCATGATCGATGCTTGAGGAGTCTTTCATCTTCCGTTTAAACTAGCCGTCAAAACCCTGATTTAGAACTAACTAGGTCAATAGGGTAAAACTTTCTGTCAAAACCGCATGATCGATGCTTGCAAAGGTCATAGGCTAACCCTTGAAGTCGGAAAGTTCCGCCCATCCATCATAAGGTTACCGGAAGTTCAACCTGTCAAAAGGTCAAAGGTCAAAGTCATAAATCATCATGACAGAAGGTATAGAATAATAACTACTCAGGATGTCTTCTAATAGCACTTCGTCGAGTTTTCCTTCAGGTGAACAGGTGTGTTATTTCAAACAAACTGCAACATGACAACTAACAAACGAATGTTACAGTATGAATTACTGACTGTGGAAAACATGAAATATTGTAATTAGTAGTTATGTCTAATTTATTCGTTATATTTTCTGAATTATATGCATTGTTAGATATAAAAAAAATATTATAATATAGACTGTAACACTGACTTACCTGTCGAGAAGAAAACTGGCCACTTCAGCGTCTCTTTTGAAATCTTTATCAAGCATTAGCTCTTTCCACCTAGAAAAAGCTTCCCCGACATTAACTCTTGTTTTCTGTAATCTACGGTCACGTTTCCTTTTACGTTCTATTTTTGACTGTTTTGGCGACGATGTTTTCTTCTCCTGTGGCGCAGCATATGTATGGTCCATAATAAGAATGCAATCCAGACTTTTAAACTTGCCGGTGCAGTTTCAAGCGCCTCTCACTGCTCTGCACCTGCATTTCTGGCTCTGACCGAAAACGCGCTGTGGAAACGCGTTGGCTTAGTACTTTTTGTCCCTCTCTGCTATTATAGTTTTGCAAGATGGCGGAACTACATGGAAGCCTCCGTCGACCTACCCGTCCCATGTATATAAAGATAATAAATTCTTCATTTACAAGGATTAGTTTAAACATTGGCATAGGTATTTGTACACCATTGAGGGCATATTTATGAATAAAAATATTGATTTTAGATAATAAAATACCTAAAAAGTTACTTATTGTCCCTTTTAGATTGGCAATTTATTTTTATTTTTTGTAAATATGGATAAGAAGCATGCATATATTCTGCAAAATGTCTCCTTTTGCATTAGAAGAAAAATTATACAGGTTTGGAATGACAACGATGACCAAACGCTGATTCAATTTAAATTTTTTGGTAAACTATCCCTTTAACCAAGCAGGAAATGCTGTGTGATATAAGGAAGCAACTATATCCTCTCTCCTCACCTTTCCTAAGCACTGCCCTTCTAGCCAGAAACAGCACACTGAGTGAACTACAGAATCCCTGAAGATTCTGCTGATCTCTACTGCCTTTCTGGCTTGTTTTAACAACAGGGAGACCATTAAAATGCTGGATGTACCCTCAGCATTGAGACTGAGACTAGCAGAGGTGAGTGGGCAGCGCCGTGGGGCTAATACCCTCTCTCCCCTTTTCATCACACCAACTTCAGCTCTTCACTTCCAAGGCCCGAGGCAAGAAGGCTGGATGTAGCTAACGGACGAGCGAGCATGCTTCCAGTCAACATGTTTCAGCACTTCTAATGTATGGTGTATGAAAGCACTCCGACACCTCTGGAGTATTTGGGGTGAATGCAGCATTTGTAAAAGTGAAAAGTCTGGAAATGCAACTATATTAGGAGAACGTCTGCTAGCTGCACGAGTGGGTGATTTCTTAAAAGCCTAGGATGACGGCAGCAATAAATTATTAATTTAACAAGAAAATGCATAAGTAAAGTGGGTGGTTCTTACGATTACTGAAAAATATAAATCAAATCTGTATTACTCAAATGACCTAAGTCAACAAACTCCAGCAAATCCTTTCCCTTTTATCCCTGAACATGATGTGCTTCATCAAGATAACGGCGTACAAAATAATTATTAAGTGGTTCAATTAAAAGCATTTAAAATTAAGAGCCAGTAGCAACACCCCTTTCATCTCTCCTGAAATAAACCACAGATGAAGTGTGTTTGAAGTGAAACTGGCCTTACCAGCGAGCTGAGAGCCATCCATGTGGCCTGGCCTATACCCAGATCATCTAGTATGGAAGAGAATACAGATCTCTCTCTTCTGCACAATCTATTTGAACAGGACTGGTTCCCAGAATCTTCACTTCGTTCAGATGCAGAGTCATGGCCAGGTTATTGGGGATCTGCCCACCCACAGATACTATACAGTCGGTGCAGTCCTGTAGAGGGAAGGAAACTCTCTGTAGTCTTAGTCTTGCATGAAACACTTCTGACTATCACAATGAATCCTGATCCACACTGCAATATATTCTGGTCAAAAACAGCCCACACATGATGGAAGAAAACATCTGACTGGCATGTAAAGTGATCATGAAGTGAATAACAGAGCAGCAAATAGCGAGGAGAAGCAGCAAAAAATAAAATAAAATTCAAATAAATGTTTTAAGGTCTCTTTTGAGAAACTGCATAAAATATACAGTATTTATGGCCTGTGTACTGTGCACACTCCAAAGTTGCATTTATTTGATCAAAAATACAGTAAAAACAACAATATTGTAATAATATTACTACAATTTAAAATAACTATTATATCTAATATATTCTAATTAATAAAAAAATGTATTAACATTCTTTAAAAATACAGAACACGGTCTTAGAAAATGTTATATATAATTCATATTTTAAGATAACATCCTCAGATTTGAAATGAAGCATGAGCAGACTTGTCCCTTCAGCCTCATTATGTCAATAGATCATTCACAAAGCCATTTTTTAATTAATATTTGTATTTTTTTTTTTTTTTTTTGATGTTTGAGCTAATATACCTCCATAACAATAACAGTCAGAGTAATTCTTAAACCGTAAACTTTCAAGTGTTGGCTATTTGTCTATCCAGAATTACTTCTATTGTGTCATTGATGTCTGCCTTTCCAAAATATGGGTAACTTAAAAAGGTTAATATTATTTTTGTTTAAAGCAAAGCTACATTTTCAGCAGGTATTAGTCCAGTCTTTAGTGTAACAAAATGTTTTATAAATATAATTTGCCGATTTGGTGATTAAGAAATATTTCTTATTATTATCGCAATTGGCAACAGTTGTGCTGCTTCACTTTTTTTCAGGATTCTTTGATAAGAGTTCAAAAGTTCAAACATACAGTATATATTCCAAACTGTTTTTTTTTTTTTTCTAACAGTGTAAATGTCTTTACGGTCACTTTTTGGAAATGTAATGCATCCTGACTGAATTAAACTATTTGTTTACAAAAACACCTTACTGACAACAAACATTTGAACCATAGTTAGTTATTATTTACATGGTGCAAAAAAGACCCACCTTAGTCTTTACAACATATAGGTGTTCATCCATCAAAAACAGTCAAAACGTCTATTTAGATAAACTTTCTTTACTGCCTAATTGATGCACTTTATCAAAAAATCTTCACATTTTTCTTTCATTATGTGTGTTGTAAATGCACTTCCTGTTCTGTTTTTTAAACTAAGTGACTACATTTTTTGACAAAATTACTGGAAATAGGCATTCATGAAATATTCCTTCAAAACCTAATTATTCCTTTCAGTAAACATACATCTACAAAGCTTTTTATAATTACAGTTTCAACTCTACAATTTAACATATGATTGATTATATCTGTCCATGACCGAAGACTAAAAAAAATTCTACTACTTATGAATTAAAGCATACTTCATCCTCATCATCCTTCATGACAAAAAGTTTGTTTCAAGCAAATAATGTTTTCATCAGAGTGCTATTTTGACAGAAATGACTATAATCAGTTCTCATTCATTGCATGAATCCACTCTTTATAGAGTTCATTGCTCAATCTAGACTTTCATCCACTGGTGCTGTCTTTATTTCTCTCTCTTTCTGTTTCAGAGTTGAGCTGTGGTCCCAGGAGCTGACCCTGGGACATGACATGGCATTATTTTATGCTCTCATATACCTTCTGATCCCATTCATAACATTCCTATAGCAACTACATGTATGCCCTTTTCACCGTTCATACACCAGCTCTGTGGGAACTCCATGTGGATCTGAGCACACTAACATGATTGTAATAAACTGCTGCACAGCACCTGGGAATTCATTACAACCTCTGAGCAAAACAACAAACACCTGATCAGCCCATACTTTAATCACCACTTTAACTAGCTTATAATGTTTCTGAATGGAGAAGTCAATGGCTGTTAGAGAGGTCAGGTTTTGCATCATCAGTGAAGACTTTAGTGGCTCCATCTCTATAAAGGCAATAGAAATGAGCTCACCACTCACTGCTCAGAAGCTCAGAGGCATATCCTGGTTAGTCTCTTGAGATAATGGTTTCTAGGACTGGAGCTGCATAAAATCCCCATTTATTATCTCTATAGAGAACATTCTAGCAATAAAATGTTAATCTTTTCACTCAGAGGTTGTTAAGTGATGGTATATGATTCTGTAGCAGTGTGATTTTACCATAATTTACTTTTTTTGTGTGCCAAATTCCTGTTTGGAATTTGCTCTACACATTATACTGAAGAATGACCAATCACAGAAGCTTGTTACCATGGAAACAGAAATTGAGGCAAAGGAGCTCAGCAGTGACTGCTCATTCCCATAAAACTTTCCACAAAAACATAAGTATAGGGCGGCTAGATCAAAATCCACTAGAAGATATTTTGTATAAAATGCCAGTAAATTTTTTCATGGAATTTTCAAAAATGGGACCATATCATAATGACCTTGTAAAATATGAATAATACCTTTCAGTTTCTTAAAGGTGCCAGGTGCATAAGCTGAATTTTGACCTTACACCTCCTGCTGTGTGATGTCCAGGATGCGCTCCTGAGTTAACTCCTCAAAGTACAAACGGTCACACTCATCAAAGTCCGTACTGACCGTCTCTGGATTATGGTTCACCACCACTGTACGCTTGCCCATCTGTCTGAAGGCACAGAGCCTTGACACGGCGCACCAGTCAAACTCCACACTGCCTGTGGGAAAGTAGAGCGAAACGCTGCCCTGACCCACTCTTGCACTAATTGCTCATTAAAACTAATGAAGATATTACATGAATGGGTTGGTGTGAAATGAAAATCATAGGATGATGATTATGGTAAAAAAGATTTGAGCTCACCAAAGTGATACAGACCACATTCATGATAGCATGATCCTTAAAATCCAAGTCACGCTCCTGTTGAGAAGGACAAAACAAACACATCAGCAACAATCTCCAATCTCCCCAATGAATTGTTTTGTTTTGTTTTATTTTATATTATTTAAATGTATTTATACTTAATTTATAGATGTTTTTTATTTTAGCTTGTTTTATTATGTATGCCACAAACTCCAAATCCCACAATGAATTTTATTTTATCTCACTTTCTTCCATTCCGTTTTAGAATTTAGGAATACAATTTTATTTTTCCCTTTTCAACTTACATATTTATTTATTAAATCCCCCTTTTTTATTTTCTGTATTGTGCTTTTAGGTACTCTAATGTATGTGGTTTGTCAATATTGTAAATGTTAACAATCATGCTGACAAAACTTTCCTTCAGTTTTTCTTGTGTACTAAAATTGTCTTGTATAATTGTGCTACTCTGAAAAAGTCTAGACGGAGAACAATGGCAAAATAACAATACATTTGGTTTACCTGACCGTGATAAGTACAATACAAATAGCTGGTGGCTGCAGGGTATTCAGCAGCAAGCACAAAACCATTTATCACAAAGCAAATGTCATAACCACTGTATCTCAATCATAAACAGATATTTCTGCCAGTGGGTTCAAACCTGTTTAACCAAAGGTCTGATGTTCTGGTTGAGCCTGAGTGTCCGAGCTTCTCCCTCTGAGATGTCCAGAACCTGGCCATCCTGTCAGTCTGAGAAACCATCCATCTTGGCCTTCAGAAGTAGATCTCTCTGCACTGTGGCACTGAGAGTGGAAACCGCATTAAGAAACTCATCAAGACACACATTTTCTGACCCAAAAAGTTAGCAGATTTTTGTTACTTTTTTTCTTTTATAAATACATGCAAAATCATTAGAGGAAAAATGTTTTTAAGATAAATAGCAAACTGTGGACCTTTGATCATCAGAGAGTTCAAGCTTCGGTGTACATGGAACGAAAGAAAATCTAAAAAAGAAAAATCCTGGCTAAAGATGCTTAATACTTATTTTAAAATCAATACAAAATTTAAACAAAGATAAAAGAGAAATGTGAACAAAGCTTGCTAAAACAGAAAAATGAAATCAAAACTTAAAACATCTGATCTGTATTAATGTAAAAAAAATAGGAGCTCTAAAAATTCTTTAATTATTTTTTTTTTTATGTATACAG
This sequence comes from Carassius auratus, assembly GCF_003368295.1. Classification (NCBI taxonomy): domain Eukaryota; kingdom Metazoa; phylum Chordata; class Actinopteri; order Cypriniformes; family Cyprinidae; genus Carassius; species Carassius auratus. The sequence continues at coordinate 7,169,567 of NC_039276.1, forward strand.
CAAGCCCTCAGTATATGTAATGGTCCTGGTTTAAATCTGGCCTTTGTTTATTAATAAGGTAAAGAGCATTAAAACCAGCATGGGGCAGCAGGAGTGCGAGACCGCAGAGTGTCAGTCGCAGTGGACAGAGACAACCAGTCCTCACTATCCCACGCACCAAATGTGAGACTTCATATTATACTTAAAAAGGTCAGCGCTCACCTGAAAGTAGTCTAGTGGTGAAATATCAGAGTTCCAATAACTGAAAACCTGAAGCTTCAGTCTTAAATTTTGAGTCCTTATTTTTGTCTGTTAATATCAGTTATGAGTGTCCGAATGTAATTGTTAACCTCTCTCACCTGTTATGCTGACCCAGGAGCTGCTCCATTGTGCAGAAACCATCTGTCTATGGCAGTGAGGTCATGGATCTGATCAATGGTCACACCACTGTGCAGGGCCTTCATAAGGCCTCAAATCAGCAGACGATACTATAAATGGCATGAACATAAACAGGCTTTTCTAATAAATGATTGTGGTCTACAAGAAATTGTTGGGTCATTGTTAAATGAGAAATAATGTCTCTTGATTGTTGGCTGTTAGTCTGTGGTGTCCCTTGAATACAGAGCAGAGGCCAATGAGCTGTAACTGGCTACTGCTGTAGTGCTGTTGGGTGGGGGGGGGCTCCTGGCCAATCAGGACACAGCACACTTAATAGCCTGTCTGCTTAATAGGAGGCATAACCTGCGCTGAATGAAATGATGTGCCTGGAGACTGACATCAAACTCTAGTACTACAAGAGAGACTAACCTTGAGAGTTACTGATGTCTTGATAGGATTTTCCCTATTATTCCTTAATAAATCTGCCAGCATTAACAGCATGACACATTTTTCTGATGAAAAGTAGGCTGTTTTCTCTTTAGGCAGACAGGTCATTTTAAACTTTAATGAATGCCCAGGAGATATGGAGGGGTCTTGTATCACCCTGAAGGAGTTTGTTTTGCAAAATGGCTGGCTGGCTGACTGTACACTACTCTACTAATGCACAGCTAATGCACCAAGGCTGCATTATTATGCTTTTTTTTTTTTAAACATCACTACAATTTAAATTAAGAGTTTTCTATTTCAACATATTTAAAAATGTAAGTTATTCCTGTAATGCTGAATTTTCAACATCCATTTTTCAGTGTCACATGACTTAACTCTTCATATATATTCAGTATATAATGTCCTTATTAGGTGCTCAAGAAATATTTATTCTTAGTACCAATATTGAAAACATTTAAGCCGCCTAATATTTTTATGGAGACCATGATACATTTTTTTTTCAGGATTCTTCAATATTAAGTTTATGAGAACAGCATTTATTTCACATAGAAATCTTTTGTAACAAATATATTTACAGCAATTTTTATCAATTTAGTGCATTGTTGCTGAATTAAGGATGAAAGTATCAATTTCTTCATTTAAATTTCATTTTTCTACTTAAAAAAAAAAAAAAGTCTTACTGACCCCAAACTTCTGAATGGTTGTGAATCTAAACTGAACACAAAGGTTTAGGACTGATTCATAAATCATGAGCCTGAATTAAACATGGCTGTTACATTGACTTGAACACAATCAGAAACTATCATCTAGACTCTAATGCACTTCTCTTAATGCTCTGGGTCACACACCTTGACGAGGGAGAAGAGACGAGTACTTATAGGCAGAGAGAGCTCTCGTTGAAGGTCTTGCTGCTCTGCCCAGGCTCTTTTCAGAGGCAGACATGGAACAAAGCCGTCCACTGAGGGGTGGCAGATCTACAAAGCCTTCTGGATGCTCCCCTCGAAGGTTCGGCCAACTGCCATGACCTGTGAGGAAATAAGAGGGAAAAAATAAGAGGATGGAGACGTCTGTCTATTTCTGTAAATCAAGAGAACTGAATTTACTGTGATACACACTAAAATACTGTAGAATTGGCAATGAAGAATCAAAATCATAATTTGGTCCTGGATTAGTTTTAAACTGTGTTAGAAAGCACCAGTGCACTGTCACCATGGCAACTCGCACCTCTCCAGCGCTTTTCATGGCACTGCTGATCTCCCGGGACATCCCACGAAAGCTGTCCAGATCCCAGCGAGGTATTTTGGTTACAATGTAATCCAAACAGGCCTTGATCTGCTCCGACACTGCATTCTTTATGTCTGGCAGTGGGATGACCAGTGCTACTTTAGCAGCTACAAATGCTAGCGGATACCTAATGAGGAAGTGTCCGAAAGTAGCCAGGTTATGGTGAATAACGTTTTCAACAATAATAGAACAATTAGTTTATATTCATTAGAGGTGAACAATGTTTTGAATATCTCAACTGTTGCTCCTCGACAGCAATTAAATTTCAGGGAGAGCAAGTTGTGACTTTTTATGATTTCATCTCATACGTGTCTCTCCTGGAGTTTCAGAAAGAGCTCAAAAGTGAATCGACCATGTTCCAAATTGTCAAGATACCAAAAATGTCAAAGATCTCCAAAACCAAACTAAGTAATGATATCTATAGCCTATATTCTCATACTGCATGTCAACAGTTATCTCATTTGTGACTTTTGTATTTCTCCAAAATTATTTAATAAACATTTGAAAAAGTGAAAAATGAATAAACTTAAAAATGAAAAAAATATTAATTTAGTACCTTTTCTCTTGCAATTTAGAAATGACTACTAAACCTGCCCTTAGCACAGTTTAAATAACTACGCTTTCCAAAAAAAAAAAAAAAAACTCTGCAATGATTTTTAGAAAGGGAAAAAAAAAAATATTTGTCCCACAAAGTATTACAACTATTTCTTTTTTTTTTTTTTTTTTTACCTCTTCACACTGATCTTTTTTAAGACAACAAAATCTGTTCCGTTTGTTCCACACAGTTTGTTTGTCTTTGCTTTCAAAGGATATGGATTCATTTCACACTGAACAGACAGAGTAGTGGGTGGGTGTTTTTATTTTATTTATTTTTTTATTTAAGAGTCTGGCTGTCAACATACACAGAACTTTGGCTGCAGTCAGTTCTCAATATTTTGGTGAAGAAGAAAAAATCCAAACCCAATAGTTGTGTGAAACTGATAGTTTCAGCTGATCACAGAGAAATGTCTGTTTTGCAGGTAAAACTCGAACCAAGCCAAAATAATTACACTCTTAAATCTGTATCTTGCAGCATTAAATGAACTCAAATGCAATGCAGTGTGGTCCCTAAAGACAAAACAATAATGCCTGGATGACTGTATACTTACAAAATACTAACATATTATTAAATAACACTGCAAGGTAGTGCAGATCTTACCCTGTGGCTTTGGACGCCAGTGCTGAGCTTCTGTAGAGACGGGCATTCACCTCAATAATACAGTACTCCAGAGAGGACGGATGCAGGGCATACTGGATGTTACACTCTCCCATAATGCCCAGATGACGCACTACTTTAATATGGGTCTCTCTTAGCATGTGGTACTCCTCATTAGAAAGAGTCTGGCTGGGTGCATCCACGATGGGGTCACCTTTGAGATAACCAGAAAGTTACAATGCATGTCCTCGTGATGTACTGTGGCATTTAAATTCACATGGCTTTATACTGTAGGTTGAGTATTTGCATGCATGTATGAATGTATGTATGCAAGGATTAATGACAAATGACTTCAAAGACAATGAAAAGCAGAAATCCTTTGAAAATCTATTTTAGCACACATGTACCATGTTCTTAAAAATATAACAGTTAACAATTCAACAGTTTTGAATGAATGACTACATACATTAAAACAGGTCAATTATTGCAACCATTGAAGTAAAAAGTAATAAAATGCTTTCCTTACACCCTGTTTACTACATGCAAGCCCTGTTCAATATTTTCTAAATTATTTCATTTAAATTTATTTTTTATTTTGAATATCACTGGAGTTGTCTGGATGGAAATTGAAATCCTTTTGACAGCCTAAACTTTGTAATATCCTATAATTATATGCATTTCAAATTTTACATTATATAGTTTAAAAAGCAATTAAAAAAATAATAATACACATATATGATTTTTTTATAATTAAATATTATTTAAACCTTAACCCTTTATTTTATGAATAACAAAATGTAACAAAATAATGAGCATAACAATACAAACAAGATTGTGTTCTGCATAGACAGTAGTACCTCTATGGATTGGATGCCTAGAGGGTCTAAGTTCTCCATATTGCAGACAGTGCCACAGTTATCAGCAACATCTCTAACCACCTCATACTCCATTTCCTTCCAGCCCAGAAGGGTCTTTTCCACCAGGATCTGGCTGCTCATGGCCAGAGCCTGTAGCACAACAGAGCGAGAGTGAACAGACTTAACCCACTTTCATCAGGCCAAACCATCTCAAAAGCAGACATATCAAGAGGAATCAAATTGTCTTTGATCTTCTAGAGATCAAAGACTGTGCTATGACCACATACCATAACTTTCTGAACACAACTTCATACCCAGTGAAAAAAAGCTATTGAGTCTCTAAAATTCGGGTACATATATTTCAAACATTAAACAACCTTTAATAAAAATCTATCTGTACAGAAAAATTCAGTGTTTTAAATTCAGAGCGTCAGAATTAATGAGATGAATCAACATCATGTTATGTCATGTTTTACAGTGCTTACCTTGCGAGCAGTGTCCTTTAGCTTCTCTCCATTAGCACACAGGCCTGATCCAAGGCCACCCAGGGCATAAGCTGATCTCAACATGACCAAGGGTAGCCAATCTGATGCCAATCCTTCAAGGCATCTGCCACCTTCCAGACAAAGATGATCATCAGTAAATAATAACTAACAAATATCTATTATAAAGTGTCCAAACGTAGCATCTACAATGAAGTTTTGGAATCTTTGAGCAGTGCCAGAATTTGCAAATGTTCAACTCACCGTTCTAACAGTGATACTGGGAGAAATCTTTTCGTTGATCTCCATTAGTTTATCTGAAAAGAGCTGCCGGTCCTCAGTGGCCATAATAGACTCCACAGGTGTGCCCAAAACTTGCACTCCATACTTCCAAAGCTCCACCATCATCAATCAAGCCTTTCAGTGTTGGTGACTTTGGTAAAGTTTGATGTTGAATGCTGCTCAGCACAGTTGAGAGCCGTCTATCGTCCCATGGTGAGCAGGATGTCATTGGGTCGCTCTACTTTGATCACCTCCATCACAAACTCAGGAGTGATGGGCAGGAAGTACACAGAGACTGCCTGCTTGGTTCCAACTTCGTTAGTCTGTACCGAGGCAATGTTGGGGTCAATCAGCACCATTTTTACGTTTTCCAGAAACACAACATATATATATATATATACATACATACATACATACATACACATATATATATATATATATATATATATATATATTAGAGGTGGGCATAGATTAATTTTTTTAATCTAGATTAATCTCACTGTGATCTTGAAATTAATCTAGATTAAAATGGCTCATTCGAATTCTGCCGGAGGCATTCAGAATATATGTTACCCAAATAAAATTGACAAACAGTAAGTCTTTGAGAAGGGGTTTATCAAGCTAGGTGGTGCATTAGAAAAGGGGCTCATCTCCTGTTTCCAGAATGCATCACAAAGTGCTTGAAAAAGCTGTAAACTAATTCCACATTGCACGTGGCAAACAATCTGACACCTGTTTCGCACCACTGTTTAAGTTTTTTTCAAGTTTGTAGGTGTCAAGGTACAGAAACCAAATAATTAAATGTAAAATAGCACTGGATAGTCTTCAATGTAAAAATGAAATATACAATCAAACCTACATTTATTCAGACACCTTCAACATTTCTCACATTATTACAGTTTTGCTATATATATCAAAAATTATGATTTTCATTTTCATTTTCTTGGATTAACATTACAGCAGCCAGTAGCTAAATTAGGCGCGTCCATTTAAGAGAGGATGAACGCATCCAATATAATACACATCCCATTTTTTTCCTCAACTGTTTACTTTCACCTAAGAAATAACTGACAGTTTTTTCGAGCATAATTTCCAAGGTGAATATTTTGACATATTTGGTATGTATTTGTCGGCACAAGAGCAAAAATAATCAAATTTGATGTTCAAGTGTTTTGAGACGCCTTTCTCTGCGTAAGCCCTGAACACCAGAACACCGCGGTGCTAAATTGGGCTCTTTCACATCTTTTTGTTTGTTCAAACTGCGATTTGTATTTGTTCGTTCAGGAGCAGGAGGGACTTTGAGGATAACTTCGAAGAAGAGAGCTCGGTTCAGTGTCGCTGTCCGTGATACACAGCTCTCTCTCTCTCGTGCGCACCTAACACGGCACGCGCTACTCTGTTCAGCTTTTCCGCGTCTTGTTTTTGGATGCTTTAATGTTTAAATCGACATGCGGTAAGGCTTAAAAACATGTGAAAAAGATAAGCTTTCGTGACGATGCGCAGCAGTGGCCCGTCAACTGTCCTGAGCATCAATTTAGGCTGGCCTCAGCCAGTCGGTTATATAAAATATCAAGGTGAAAGTCATCATAGCTTGCTTAGTATAGACCCAGCTCCCAACCCAACTTTGAGAATAGATTAACGGCGATATTTTTTTTTTTTCGCCCGATAAGAGTCTCGCATTAACGCAGCACGATAACGTAGTTATAAAAATTAAAGCTAAATCTAATAAAAATGACAAAAGCACAAAAAATTACTAAAACTTCAAATGAAAACTGAAAAATATAGTCAATTCAAGCTTTATTATCATTCTGCAAAATGTGGGGACATACAGTGAAACCAGGTGTCGTGCCTCACAGGACCTGTGCTACATAAATAGCAGACATACTGTATAACAATGGACTGTAAATATACTATATATAAATAATTACCTATACATTAACTGGAGAGTACTAACTGTACAAATGCTTCACATAAATACTTTATACGTGCAAAGGGAAAGTCAAGCAGCTGACTGGGTAACCGTGCAAGATGATTTGTAGTGTTTGAGCATGTAAACATACATACAGTATGTTATTGAGTCTTTTGCGGGATTATGTACACAACAGTGTGTGAAAAATAAAAATAAAGAAAAGATGTAAATATTACTATAGTAGCTATAGTATTATAAAAATACTAATAAAATATCACTGAAAAAAAGACCAAAAAACTTATTTTATTTTTAAATTGACTTTAATCAAAATATGGCATTGTGTGCATGTTACTAACAGCCCTTAAGAGCTCCCCGCTTTTGTATTTTGGATGCTTATGTGCTAGTGTCACAACTCGCTTAAAGGGTTAGTTCACCCAGATAGCAAATTTATGTAATTAATAACTTACCCTTATGTTGTTTCAAACCCGTAAAACCTCCGTTTATCTTTGGAACACAGTTTAAGATATTTTAGATTTAGTCCGAGAGCTCTCAGTCCCTCCATTGAAGCTGTGTGTACGGTATACTGTCCATGTCCAGAAAGGTAAGAAAAACATCATTAAGTAGTCCATGTGACATCAGAGGGTCGTTTAGAATTTTTTTAAGCATCGAAAATACATTTTGGTCCAAAAATAACAAAAACAACGACTTTATTCAGCATCGTCTTCTCTTCCGTGTCTGTTGTGAGAGAGAGTTCAAATCAAAGCAGCTGGATATCCGGTTCGCGAACGAATCATTCAGTTCACCAAATTGAACTGAATCGTTTTAAACGAGAGCTCTCGGACTAAATCTAAAATATCTTAAACTGTGTTCCGAAGATAAACTGAGGTTTTACGGGTTTGAAACAAGATGAGGGTAAGTTATTAATTACATAAATTTGCTATATGGGTGAACTAACCCTTTAACTAGCTTTACCAGCAAGACTTTAGTTAATCAGCTTCACCACAAAAGCATTTTTTTTTGCTGGTGAACAATGCATCTAAGGATATAACATCAGCAACAAACTAGGATAAACTAGCTTACAATAGACCATTGTGAATATGCTGGCTTAAGCTTGTTTCATCAGCAAGATGTGCTCAAAAAGAGTCAATTTGCTGCTGATGGCTATATATATATATATATATATATATATATATATATATATATATATATATATATATATATGTATATAAAACTAATGCATTTAAAAGAGGCACAACCAGCAAAGTTTAACAAAACTTCTCACCTTCATAGCTTTGACAGCTTGGGATCCGCAGTAGTCAAACTCTCCCGCCTGACGATAGACATGCCTCCAGATCCCAGCACCAGCGCTTTAGACACCTGGGTAAAAAAAAGACAGCAAACAAGTATCTATCTGTAACTGTACTCAACAGATGGCTTCCAACTTATGTAGTTTGTCTCCCCCATCTGGATTCTCTGAGGAACAACAGGTTTCTTTGGCATCACAGATGCGATGCTCCCCTCCTTTCTCTTCCTTATCAGAGAGATGAAAGCATCAAACAGGAACTATAAAAGATAATTGAAGAAAGTGCTCAAGTACGCTGGCTGGTTTTTAATTAAATAATCAGCGGCCTTCTGTTTAGGGCAGCCATGTATGAATTAGGGGTGGTGAAAAAAATCGATTATTGATTAATCGCGAGTATGTTATGGACGAGTATGAATCGATTATTACATTTTCAAAAATCGATATTTTTTTTATTTTTTTTACATTATTTTATTTTGTAAAAAAAATTATACCGGGAGTTGAACGTCACGAACGCGCCCAGTTCCAGTTAGCAAGCAGCCAGAACAGGTGTGTAAAATGGAAAAACCAGGAGCGAGCAACCAACCGAACCACCCAGCTCCATCTGGGCTCAAAGCAAGCGTGTGGATTTATTTTGGTTTTCATGGCAGGAGCTCTAACCCTCTTGGCGCCATGGTCGAGTTCACTCGACAAGATGTGGCACTGAATAAAACGGCCGATTTTGTCAAATAGGGTGTCAAATTTCACGCGACCTCCCCTGCACCAGATATCAGACATGTAATACTTAATCTCTGACTCAAAAAAACGTAATGCTCCTTAACAAAATCTTCGAGAGCGCATTGAATCAGTGCGAAAAAAAAGCGGAGCTAGTGTGAGAGTGAGCCATTTTATTTGACCAATGTTGTCAACGTCAGCGAGTATTGGCATTAGATTATTATTATTATCATTATTATTTTTATTATTATCTAATGGCATCAATAAAGCTTCAATAAACCCGCAATGAAGTGTTGGGACTTCTATTCGCGGACACTGATTCTGAAGGGGAATATCTGTATCCAGAAGATGACGGTGATATTGAAAGTGAAAGTACACCAAGCACAAACGGTGAATCCTTTGCCCAATGTAAACGGTCCTTTGCCAAATGTCAGAGGTGTGAACAATGTTTGCAGGGGTCGGAGCGTTCATTGCGAAATTAGCAGGCGTGTTAGTGTTGCGGGGACAAAGCGGGAGATTTTTTCCGCGCTAGACCTGTATATTTGTCTTCTGACCGCACCTCTCCGCAATCGCGGTGACAGTATTGTAGTGGAAACTTTGTCCAATGCCTCTGGGTATGTGAGGAGACAAGGTGGGGAGTCGCAATGACCCTGACAGTAGTCCGAGATGTGCACACTCGGCGCGTGCGCGAGGCAGATCTGGCCGCGCTGCTCATAGCAGAAGCAGAGGCGATGTGACACGGGGCATAGATTTTGAACTAAACAGGTCTTGTCTACTTGTTTTTGTGTGTCATATGTATAATATGTGCCCCATACATGGAATCAGAGTGCCTGCTGCATGTAGTAAACTGAAAATCCCAACCGCTACATGCATTCGGTTTGTTTCTACCATTTATTAGTAATGATTTACACAGTTTGTTTACTACTTACTGTTGTGAAATGGAAAATCAATAATCGTTAATCGAGAATCGTTAATAATCGAAAATCGACTGTAATCGAATCGGGACTTCAATAATCGTAATCGAATCGAATCGGGAAATCAGACAGATTAACCACCCCTAGTATGAATCTCTACAGAGGGTTCAACACAACATGATCAAGAGAGAACATTCAGCCATGAAAAATAAAAAGATCAGACTCTTCACAATCCTTTGACAGTGCTGCAGGACCTCTGTGTCTGTGGGTCCTCCCTTGGCCTCGGGGTGGAACTGTGCTGTGAACACTGGCTTGGTACGATGCATAATGCCCTGAAAGAGAAGAGAGAAAACAATGTTAGACTTTAACCCAGATTCCACTAAAAACAAAACAAAGATTTTAACAAATATAAATCTTTTCTAAACAGCCTAAGAGTTAATTCGCAATAATGAAATATGCCATCATATGTTTTGTTTGTTTTGTTTTTTAGTGCGAGTTTACCTGGTTACTCTCATTATATAGACAAGCCAATCCAAAGATTTAAATTTTTACCTCTATTCCATGTAAAAAGAGAAAGTCATACAGGTTTAGAATGACATAAGCGCAGTTAACTTATGAAATATGAAATCCAGACTTCATTGTTTCCATCATTTGCATTGATAAAGAGAGGACTCCAGCCTGGAAGAAGGGGTTCCCTGTCTGTGCCATACCCATGATTCTGAGCTGTGATGAAGGTTTGGCCCATCATCACATTCACAACCGGCTGGTTTTGGCCTCTGTACAAAATGAGAATACATTTTTTAATTAGTCTAAGGAATTAGGAATTATTATATAAGGAATTATATTTAAAGGCAACAAATGTGTGGATTCATGAAGTACAACATCAAGCGAAGTCTGCCAGATTTCCAGGATTTCTGACTGTCAACTTTTCTATCACTCCACTAACCAATTAACTCAAAGTTAACACACCTTCACACTGAGCAATCTTGTCTATGCTCTCCACCCACATAGCAAATGTCTTATGGCCCAGATCCGGGCCACACAATCACTTTTCCCTCGGCCCAGGTACTGCAAAGGATGACAGACCTGGAGTGGCCCAGAACTGGATTAAAGACTCGGGCCACAACTGGCCCGAATCTCAACCAGTTAATCAGCCTTAGCTGGCCCTGAACTGGGCCAAAACAGGTTTTATTATTGGTACCAATTCTCAGCCTTAAGTAAACCAGAATCCCCAAATCTGAGCCACACCTGAGCCTTATATAGCCCGGACCCAACCCAGATAGCAAGCAGTGTCGGTCCAGATCCTGGGCCAACACAATATTGCTGTCTGGGAATTATAATATTTCATATTATAACCTTGTATATTGCAATTATTCATTTTGTGACATGCTTTGATGTAGACACAAACTATGCCAATAAAGTTCATTAAACTGAATAGAAACTGAATAGAAAATCAGACTTAAAACCCACACATCACGTAACTGTGCAATAAAAAAACGTATGGCATTGGTTTTTCTATTTATTTTTATAAAGTACATATCAACCAATAACGAGTGAGTGTAAAAAGTATACAGAGAAACGTAACAGATAGGCACATGTAACTTAATCATAAGAATGTATTACAGATGTGTCAAAGAGCAGTAACCTACCACAGTAATCCAAACGACGATGCATTGCAGTTGCAGTCCACTCTGGCAGAATATAATAGTAGTGCGAGGAGCAGGGCATAATTTAAGTTGTTAAACGCTGAAAATACTATGTCGATCCACTCCCTCAAGGCGCGCGTTTCTCATTCAAAATACGCATCACCGGAAACACGGCATGTCGCAATCTCTGACAAAACCGGCGAGAGCGTTTGAAATCGCTGCCGTAAAACTTGTTGTAAAACTTCTTCTTCTTCTTTTTTAACGGCGGTTGGCATCCAGCTTAATGTGTTGTAAAACTTCAAACTTAGGCACATTTTTAAATAGTTATTACAGCTACAGAGGAAGGAGATACATATCGCCAATGAATGCGGTTTGAATTTGGATATGTGTCACATGGATATAGGATTTAAATAAAAAATAAAATACTTTCATGAACATTTTATTTAATGCTTGTGCATGACATCATACTAATAAAAATTATGTGCCCCCACTCTCTATTATAGATCGGTGTGTAGTAAACCAAATAAATATTACATGATAACGGTTAAATACTCTCTCCCTTTCTCTTTCTTTTCATGTAAGGATTCTAAGATTATTTGTACCAAGAATAATAATATAACATTTTATAAAATTATATTAATTGATCATTTTTAAATGATAATGTTTCATTCTGTTTTGACTTGCCATTTCAAAGACTACATTTTAACAATACTTAATTTCATTAAAATCTATGTGATCATTTAACCATTATAATGCAATGTTGTATTTATCTTGTTTATCATGGGTCACATAATATGCCGCCAGATCTTAGCCTGATTTGGGCCACATATCACCTGACTGATCGGATCCCCGCCGTGCCGTCATTGCCACCATAGACAGTAAAAGACATGGCTCAGCTCTGGCTGAAAGGGTACATGGCATTGCCAACAGGAGGCCAGCAGTGCCACCTTGAGGCCACATGTGGGCCAAGTCCGTTTGCAATGTGGGCAGTTATGTCATCCAAGCCTCTGTGATTTCGCAGCTTCAAAGACCGTTAAGATTTTTGACACATTCTGTCCAGAGGTGTTCTTTTCTCCTTTATGATATACACTATTATCAAACTACTTTGATGGGGTTTTATCAATATTTCCACGCACACAGCGTGCTCTGTTGACCTGTTGCCGCTGTGTGTAAAGTTGTAAATCGGCTCTGGAGCGAACATCTCTGTGAGAGATGTTCATTCTCTCATCGCTTACTCAACACTCTGTGCTCTGGTTGGTAAATTTGATTTCGAGGGCTTAAGACGATGCACAATGATTGTTGAACAGCTGCTGCCATAATCAGCGTTAAAATATAAATAAATACTGTAATATTGTGTATTGTGGTAACTGCATGGCATCATGAATGCACATTATAATATATTTATAATAAGTTTCTTTGAAAATAACATCTATTTAACTTAAAATATCACCAAAAATTGTTATAGAAAAGATTAATAAATCATAAAATATAATGAAATTCTGTCTAGTAGTGAGATTTCATTTGCACTCTAACAATGTTGTGTCGTCATGAGGGGGAGGGGGGGTCACGTCATACCGCATTACTGGGATCTTTCATTTATGCAATTTTAAGATAATCCATCAATACAATAGGTTGTATTTTTACACAGACATCTGATCAGATTGCAGTGCTCCCCAACCATGCATTCACATTTGCAACTCAGATTAACAGTTTATTACAGTGAGCAAATCCCTGCTCTTTTCCTTTCCTTATGACAATAGTGGGCACCTCTATCAGGGGATTAATACTGGTGCAGGACTTTTGCTGAGCATGCTGGTAGGGCTCAGTGCCAAGGCCGCCACTCTGGTGGATTCAGCAGTCTGTCAGAAACTACACATAATGTGCAGCACCATTCAGCAAGGATACAGAGCTCAGACAAAAACTACATAATTTCTGTGTGACTTAAATAACCCCGAGCTTACATCTCGAGGTCATAGGTCAAATCTGTGGCAGGTTGTGCCCAGTGACAACTTGACCACAAATTAGACCATGGTATGTGTGTGTAGTGCAATGCATAATAAAATCCACTGATCCTACTAACAGTTATGTGTTACACTATAATTAAATAATTAATGTAGATTTTAAACTCTTTCAAATCAGCCTACTTTCTATTTTTGTGGTTTTTCTGTTCACTTACTCATGTCCAAATCAACTCTTAACTAAGGGAGTTATTGTAACATTTCTAGGTACAATCACAATTTGTTTTGGCTCTGGCTTCATGCCACACCACAAGTTAACTGAATAATACCCTTTCAAGTCAGAAAAGATAATACTGTAATTTGTGTATTAGTTTAGTTATGGTTAAGTTTGTATATTTGTGTAATTATCGTGGACATTATTTAGAGCTATGTAGGCCTATTTCATTATGGAATGCTGTTTTGTAACACTATCCTATATGTGTGTGTGTGTGTGTGTGTGTGTGTGTGTGTGTGTGTGTGTGTGTGTGTGTGTGTGTGTGTGTGTGTGTGTGTGTGTGTACTAAAATAACACTGGTCAATGAAGAAATATGCTATCGTGTAGTTACGGCCTCTACCAGCAGAGGTTTACTGTAGAAAATAACCAGCCAAACCATGAACCATCGTTTTATACAGTCCACTCCACTGCCCTCTAGTCGTCATCCTGTGAAAACTCACCTTCTGTTGAGATTCCTTGAGACAAATCTGTAAAATGAATTCTATGTTATGATTAAAATGAAGTCAGTATTTTTGAGCTGGCATTGTTATAATGAGGAAAAACTTAAAATCAAGAATATGTTATCCACTGAGTTATTATAATGATGTTCACTTAATTTACATATGTAAATATATATTTTGTGTCATAATGTACAGTAGCACAGTGCATAAATTCAGCATTGTGCTTCAGTATCAGGGTGAAATATCTTTAATAGCCATGTGTTATGGGATCAAACCATCATGTTTACATTAACAAATTCTCCTGTAATATGATCCTTGTGTCTACAGTACAAAAGAAAATGAATGGAAAAAGCATTCCGGTCTTAACAGCCTCTGATTCTTCTGTGCTCCTTTTCTATTCTAAGAGTCTGTTGGCATAATAAGACGGAAAATTGCTAAGTGATTAGTAAGTATGGTGGTGCTTTAGAAATGCATAGCTTTCTATAACAGCTCGGCTCTGCATCCTTACACTCTAGAGGCATCTTAAACACAGTGAGTTTCTTCTTCTGGATTTTGGTGGGGATCCCATTTGCTGTTTTCAAAGATCCACAGCCATATACAAGGGTCCGAAAATAACCAAGGCCATGTTGGTCTCTGTCTAAATGCTTATAAGGCATGTCTCCCCTCCTTTGATAACAACAGAATAAAATAAAAGACAAATGTTTAATACCAAGCAACAACTTAATTAATATGAACAATAAAATAATGAATGTATTCAAAATTAATATAGCCATTTAAGAAGATTCCATTTCAGAAACTAAATAATAAATACATAAATAGTTTATATTCATTTCTTATTTAGTTGTTTAGATTTATGAGTGAGATTTTGGGCCTCACATTGTAATAAAAAATAAATAATTTTCATTTCCATTTTCCATTTTTTTTTTTCAAATTTTTGTTTTCTTTCATTATGCTAAAGAGTTTATCCACATCTCATAACCAATGCAGAACATTCTAGCAGCCTCAAGGATATGCAAATGATTACTTTGTATTTCATTCCATCTCAACACTTGAACCAGGAGTGATGGGGAGGCCTTTTTAATGACGTGTGTTTGTGACTTCAGCCATTCCAGGGAACTATAATAGATATTCTTTTACAGCAAGGGTTGCTTGGAGACCCTAACTGGAAGTTACAGCCACTTTCCAAGGCTGTGTGCTGCTTTGTTTAGCTTTACCCTTTATAATCTGTCTGATATGGCTTTAAGGGCATAGGCAGGTGACGCTGAATCAAACCCCTTAACCCCTCCCCAGAAAGATGCCAAGAAAACTCTGCACCTCTTCAGGAAGGGCTATAAATAAGGCCCATCTGTCCAAGGGCTAAGTTACAATCCCATTCCTTATGGAATTAGTGTGGAGTCCAAGAGGGTGAGTGGCACTGTTAGTTATGGGGGCTCACATCAGAACCACTGAGGTCTGAACTATGCAGAATCTGTGACCTCTAAGTCAGAATGCTTTTATTGCTCTGCCTTAAGGTTATCTGAAAATAACGCCACTCACTTCCTGCTCTATTCTTAAGACAGCAGCACCACGTTTGCTCACCAGAATGCAGTTTGTGCTTCAATATCTCTTATTCTAATTCTTAGTTAGAAGTCATAAACTAAGGTAAATATGTTTTCACACTATTTTTTATACAGTATGTAGGATTTGAGAAAATATCCACATATGCATACTTGTATCTATCAGCGCTATATCAAATATATCTGGTTATACACTGTGAAGGACAAAAGCGCTTTTCAGGGGAAAGTTAAAGGCCCACGCTCAGCTGTACTTAACTTTAAGTTGTCAGAGGATTTTTTGTATAATTTTGTGTCACTTTGAGTCACACTCAACATGACATCATGAGAATATTAGACTTTTTCCTGATCTAGACAGGAAGTGACAGCTTTATCTCTGAACCAATTACCTACAGTATATAAAGTCAGCTGATACTGTAGACCATTACTCATTTAGACACAGAATAACAAAATAGGAAGACTGACACACAAGATAACATGCAATCAGAATGCGCAGGTATTTTTACAGATGCTACATGACTGTTTTATTTACATATTTATTATTTAAAATTATTTACATATAGTATTTAAACATTACACATAAATTCTATTACACACTGTCTCTGAAATATGTGAGAATGTACTGTAATTTATGAGGCTTTGTCAAGGAGAGAAAAGACCTGTGGGAAGAAGCATATTTAAAAAAAAATCTCTCAGGTTCCCTGAGAATAGGGAATGAGATGCTGCATCCTTTAGAGGGCGCAATGGGAATGCTGTTAGCGAGCGTGGCCGGTGTCTGAAGCATGAATTAAAAAACATCAATGATCTTGACATTGAGAGACGAACAGGGGCGTTGCACAAGATCCGGGGCCCTATGCATAGGCTGTCCTAATGCCAATATTCCAGACTTTTCAAGGGCCATCTCTTCCTTTGGAGACCTGGTAATCAGTACTGGTTTTACCCCCAGTCCGACGCCCCTGGAGACGAAGCCTATGACGTAAGAAAATGAGCAACTGCAGATATAAAAGGGCACCTGTAGAACACATCATCCTCTTTTTTTGTCTGAGGAGATACAGGCATGAAATTGAAGCATGGCACAGGGATGCAGGGTGTCGTACCCTATTCTCTGGGAACCATGGTTACATGCCTAACCTGAGATGTTCCCTTTCGAAAAGGGAACTCCACACTGTGTCCTCTAGAGGGTGCTATGGGAACAATATACCAACACCGCCATGCTGAAGGACAAGCCCAGGTAACTGTTTCCCCAAGTCAAGACTTAAGGAACAGCATCTCTGCTAGTGAAACTGCTAGGCTTTATAGACTAACTCACCCGACAGAGTCTGGAACTCTAAGAGTGGAGGTCTCAGCATAATGACTCTCTAAACCAAGAGGAGACCTAGCTAAACTCAACGGCAGAGGTAGGTAGTGAGGCTCAAATAAAAATAGCCTACTACTTACATTACTGCCCATGACGGAGCTCTGAAGAGCGGATGCTTCAGCAGGAAGACTCTCTTAATAAAGAAGAAGACTAGCACTCAACCCTTTTAGAGAAACTCTTAAGATTGAAGGCATGACGACTCTCTAGAATGAGAGGAGACCTGACTACACTCATTGCTAAAGACAGTTAGGGAGTCTAACAAAAAGAAGAGGAGCCTACCTACCAATAGTACTGTCCAAGCGGAGCTATGAAGAGCAGAGTCTTCAGAATGACTCTCTTGAATAAGAGGAAGCCTATAACTCAACCCTATTAGAGAAACTATTAAGAGTGGAGGCCTCAGAATAACGACTCTCTAAAGCGAGAGGAGACCTAGCCACACTCAGTGTCAAAGGCAGTTAGTGAGGCTCAATTAGAAGAGCCTACTACTGCCTAGGCAGAGCTCTGGGGAGTGGCGACTCCAGCAGGATGACCCTCTAAAATGAGAGGAAACCTATCACCACTCAACCCTGGTAAGGGAGCTCTTAAAAGTTGAGGTCTCAGTATAATGACTCTGTAAAGCGAGAGGAGACCTGACAACACACAACGCTAAAGGAGCGACGCTGCATAAAAAATTAGCATGCATACCAAACTGTCTAAGCGGCGCTCTGGAGAGTTTCAGCAAAACGACTCTAGTAATGAGAGGAAGCCACAACACCTTCACCCAACAAAATCTACTTATAATGAAACCTGGTTCCCGACCTTCAGACTGGATTCTCATCATTGGTCAAGCCTCAGGGTCCCTTCTCTAAGCCCTTCTGCCCCTGGCCTTATGTAGACTGGAACTGTCCCTTTAGCTCCTTCCTTCTATTTCTGCACTCACCTCTTCTCCTTTGAGGAGGACCGCGAGTAGCCACACTAGCCACCTGGCCCTGTCTCTGACCCACAGACCAGGATGGGCAAGGTCCCTCCTCATGCTTGGGTGCACTTTGCCTACCTGAATTTACCGACCACCATCTCAATGTATGTGAGAGGGCGAAACCATTGTATCAAGAAGAAAACATTTTTCTATCTCCCCCCGATGTGCACCAGGTTCACCCACTGGTGCCTCTCTGTTGGCCCAACAGAGCTCTGTTGCAGCGCAACTCCACTACCGCCTTAGGGGAGAGCCCCTGACCCTGGTCTAGGTCCTTCAGCAAATCAGCCTGTTACGCCTGCAGTACAGACATTGTATGCAGGGGGGGGGCTAATTGATTGTCCCAATTCCCTTGAAAAAAGAGACAAATGAGATCAGAGCTTCCTCAATGAGAAATGCTCAAAACAAACGCACTCTGTTCCCTCGAGAGCAGAATGCGCATGCTCCTCATCCCAAATACATAACACAAAGTTTGTGTGCGTCATCTGGTTTCAAATTGCGCAGACACTGATCTGCACACTTCCTAAAACATCTAAGATTAGACATTTCTATTCTTACCATTCACACTTCAGAAACAAATGACCCTGAAGACAAAAAAGAGGATGATGTGTTCTACAGGTGCCCTTTTATTTCCGTAGTCGCTCATTTGCTTAGGTCATAGGCTTCCGCCTGCCAATGTCAAGTTCATTGTCATTTTTCGTTCATGCTTCAGACATAGGCCATGCTGACAGCATTCCCATAGCACCCTCTAGAGGATGCAATGTGGAGTTCCCTTTCGAAAGGGAACTACTAGAGGAGCTGTTCTTGAAAACACTGACCCATATCTGTGTCTCTTAATGTAATAAGACACCCATGACTAATGCCTCAAATAGTTTTCAATATATTTAGACACAGGAAAGACACTCTGTACTAATCAGTTTAACTTTTTGTGTTTTTTTTTAGCCATGGATACGATTTGAACTTAAGTTAGGATCAAAAATGACTCCAAGTGATAAGTTTAACCAAAAATCGTACAAACTAATAAAGCAGCATGTTATTTAGCAGCTAGAAAACATTTGCTGTTATAGAAAAACATGATGATTTCCTCAGCCAAACATGGAGAAGTGTTTCACCGTAGACCTTTTCACCTTGGAGTGTCTCCTCCCTCACGGTTGGCACGTCTTCCCTGTTGCGTTCTTGAAAAGATAATCATTTTAACATGACACCCTGCAGGGTTTTAACTGTATGATGGGCGAAAGGACGCTTACCTCATTAGTATAGCTTGTGTAGTCTGAGGAGAGTCAGATGAGGATGTTTTTATATATGAGTTGGAGTAGCATGTTTATGATGATGCAGAAGTTTTATATTGATACTCCACTGATGTTTGGAAAGCTCCATCTCAGGTTGCTGTGGAAAACAGGATATTCTTGTGCAGATCACATGTTACACCTTCACCAAAAAAAAAAAATGGCTTTCCTGATAGATTTGAACATCCTTAAAGTGATAAGTCGACCCAAAAATTTAAAAATCAACCCAGGTAAATCATACAAGTTGGGAATGAAGGCCAAAAATCTCTGTTACGCCAAACCTTACGCATACTAGAAAAGTTATTTTAGGACATGTTTCGTCGTCCATCATATTTAATAGTCATTAAATGGCTCCCCACCAACAAAACAACCATACCAAATAACCAAGTAGGCTAAAAGTAAATTAGCTGCTAAAATCATTAAGAGCTGAGGGGGTTGTTACTTCTGGTGGGCAGGTGGATGGGACGGGAGGGGGTAGGTTTTTAGAGAAGGTGCTTCTAGATGGCAGGGGTGAGCCCTGATGACAGCTGGGGGGCTACAACTGAAAGGGGGTCAGAGAAAGCAGGTCCAAGGGGAAAGCAGGGGGTCAAGAAGGGTGAATGAATATCTCCAGTCTCTCTTACTGGCCCACCTCTGGGGGTGTGGAAAGGGCCTACAACACATATTTAGATGGGAGAGAAAAGAGAAAACAAACTCTGTGCGGGGTAATGGGGGGTAACGGGCATCAGCA
Source organism: Carassius auratus (assembly GCF_003368295.1). Classification (NCBI taxonomy): domain Eukaryota; kingdom Metazoa; phylum Chordata; class Actinopteri; order Cypriniformes; family Cyprinidae; genus Carassius; species Carassius auratus. The sequence goes on from NC_039276.1 coordinate 7,189,504, forward strand.
GCTGAGGTCTCCTCAAGACTTCAAGACTCCATTAACTCCCTTTCCCAAGAGTCCAGGCTGAGATGAAGAAAGACGTTTTATCACTCATTGTCACTATCAGATTTCATTCACTTCACAGTTTGATTTCTCAAACTGTCTGCACTTTGCTCATGCACTTCCACGGTCACCACATGATGATGAACACTGACACATTTCGATGCTGGAAGAGTTCCACTCTTTGACAAACATCTCTCTCTCTGCTCAGATAACCCAAAACTGAGAAAACCCCTGGCCTTTGAGCATGTAGTCATGGATAAGTCGGATGAAACATAGTTTGCATTCAGTAATTAATACATCTTAAAATAATATATAATAAATTCAGACAACATAGATTGAAATATGTAATCTGGACACCCATACAATGGATTTACATCACCAATTAAAGTTTGATTCTATTTATTCTTTATTCCATATTTTTTTTATGAAAGTGAAAAATGGAACAAAAAGAAGAGTAGAATATAAAATATCCACAATATAGTAGAACAATGTTATGACAAAAAAATTAAGTAAATGAGAAATATGTATAGCAACCAAAAAATTGAAAGAAATTAAAACTTAAACAATATAGTTTATATCTGTATAATTTATATCTTATATTTTAGCATCAACAAAGAAACCACCTTTCATTCACTCTCATCAAAGTTGTAGTTTTTAGAACATTTATATTAGTCCAGCAATGATGCTTTGCAGAGAACTTCCTTGTTTGGTTTCTGTCATGTCATTTTCACTGGGATGACCAACCATGTGTTCAGCAATGACTGCATCAGTTTAAAGACAATATGGGAAAAGGACATTGGGAATGTAATCGGGGACGAAGAGTGGAAAATAATTTTGTCAAATACAGGTAAGTTTATAAGAGAAGGGTTCGACATTTTTTTATTTAAATAAAACTTTGATTTAGCAGGAAAAGTCAAAATCAATCATCAAGTTTCAAACAAAACACTATTTATGAATATGTTATAGAGAATATATTACTATGAATATACAGCAGGTGATGGAATCTTTTTTCTTTCCAAAAATAAAAATAAAAAGTGTTTGTTTTGTCAAACTTCAGCCAGATGATGACTCTAAAGAAAACTGCTGTAGCGTCTCGCTATTGCTATGGTTACATCCAACGTTACACGGGAACTCATGTTTACGCGTTTACCCAAAGATAGAATATCCTTAAAGTGACTTTCGTTTACCTCAACAGGAATATGACTACAGTAAAATAATAATAATAATTTTAAAAAAGCAACCTGTAAACTGTGGGCACGTACGTCTCCAAGGAAACGGCGCACGCGTAAAAAAAATATATATATATATACAATACAATCAATATTAAAGAAAATACCCGGGTTGTTGTCTCGCCCTGAAGTTGAAATGCGGTTTACGACCCTTGGCTGTCCCCGCGCTTCGCCCCCTTCTCCAAATGCGGCGCGCGAGCCCTCCCCTCTGAAACCAACGACCCAATCCGATTGTGCATCAGTCTGACATCAACTCTGAAGTAAACTATACGCGTATATAAACGTCTATACTTACCCTGAGAATGCCGAGTATCCTCCAAGCCGTGGTCCACTCCCTGTGTTGATTCCTTCCCGGCGGACAAATAGACAAAAAAATTACATAACAAAATGGCACCTAAGAAGGACGCTAAGAAGCCAGAGCCTCCCAAGAAAGCAGAGCCCGCACCTGCCCCAGCGCCCGCGCCTGCCCCCGAGGCCGCACCGAAACCCGCAGCAGTAGATCTGTCCGGTGTGAAGGTAACCACTGTGATACATGACGTCAAACAGATAGATGTGCTGTGAAAGTTAATGGAATTTTCCCTCAGACTTTAAAGCGATTTTTTTCCGTTTAGCTGAAATTAAAGATTTACAGTTTTTACTAAATAACGAAAAATAATAAAAATAAACAGGTCCTGAATTGCTGTCTGGTTAGTAAGCTACATAAATTCCAACTCTGCACCAGAATAATGCTTTGTTATCATCCACGTCAGGTTCATTATAGTTCATTATATTTGTATTCTAAAGCCTCTCGTGTATTATTGCTTTATTTATGAAAATGTCTGCATGAAGGTTGCGTTACACTTTATAATTGCTTTCATAATGTGTTTTGCAGATTCGTTTGGAGCTGTAATAAAAGTTTGAGCCATATATTTGAATGTACTTAACCTACTGATGTATTACGCATATTATAATGGTTAATTACTTAAATCCTTATAATCAGTTGCCTAAGGTTGTTCTGTGTCCGATGACTGCAGAAAATACCTATTATTGGCGGATGATTCAGCACCACGGATAGCTCAGGATGTTTTTTTCTTCTTCTTCTTCTTCTGCGTAACTACAATCGAACGTCACACCCCTTTTCTGATTGGCCCAGATAGCCAAAAGTGGAGTAGGTTCACATGGCCAAACATGGAGGTCCTTACTGTTCTGTAAGCAGCAGAGCGACTAAATTAAGCATGCCAAGATGGGGCTCTTATTTTTCTATTAAAGCAGCTGTTTGTGAATGACTCACCTGTCATAACGAAGTTAGTGATGTAATGTATTTTCTCAGGTCCAGATAATAATTCATCATCTTCAGGCCATGCATTAGTCTCATTGTTTTATGTTGTGGAAAATTAATTTGCATTACTTAATATTATTTTACAAAATTGGTATTTCTTTACCATTGACAGTATATTATTATAATTATTTGACTTTGATAACTACACTTTGTAGTATAAAGCAGATTCAAACAAAGCTGTCATGAAATGTTGATCCGTTTATTTGAATTGACATAATATACTATGTTAAGCATATTATGATAAGTTTGAGTTGTAGGATAGAATAAAAAGTACCTCTGTTTCCCTGCAGGTCGATTTCAACCAGGACCAGTTGGAAGGTAGGATTATTTTTTATAGATTCCATGACCCGTGCTTACAAATTGTATTGAATTTGCATGGGGTGCGGTGCTTAAAATAATGAAGAATAAAATAGGGGAAAAAAGAAGAAAATTTTGTTAAGAAATATTCTAACTATGCCTTTAGGCTTGAATGTAATGGCACTAGCAATATTAATTCAAAAGCTTAGAACGTTTTAAGTGGTTTGAAGTAAGCAACCTGTGTCAAATTCCCAAAGTGTTCTGGGATTTACTTCCTCTGTGGTATAAAGGTCAAGCAGTTCCATGCAACTTCACAGTTAACTTGCACCATTGTCCAGGCCTGCGTCTTATGTGGAAGAATGTGGTCATTGCTCAGTGAGGGGGAGCTTTCAGCAGCCTGGGTGTGAGTTACTCTGCAGTCAGCATTCTGGCCTCACATGGTACTGCCTTTATATGGAGGGAGTTATATTCTTGGGAGAGCATATCAATTCCAAGATGACTCTTTGAATGTCTCCCCCCGCCCCTGTCACATCGTTGGTGGCAGCTGACTTTGTGCGGAAATCAGATGAAGCTATTAATCTTTTAGCAGATCATCTTCCAGTGAACCACTAGACTCATTGCCATGACGTCCATTGAAATAGTGAGCACTGATTATTATTCAGTCTGCTCATTTTTGGTTTAAATTAGCAGAATTTAATAAGATTGATATGTAGTGATTAACAAGGGAACCTGATATTTTGTAACGCATGTTAGCTTGAGAGATCCAAATAAAATATATGGTCTACAAATGCAAAACACAATAACTGTACTTTTTTTTATTATTATTGTTGTATCAAAAAATCTCAAATAAATAAAAACTGAGATAATCTGATTAGACAACTTTATCTTAATATTTAGAGTAATAGATCTAGATAAAACTGAGAGTGAAAACTTACTTCAAATCAATAAAAAAGCTATTTTTCTCACTTCCAAGGTAATGAGTTTCGCTATAGGCAAAACTTACATGATCTTTCATTTAATATGAATTATATAATTATATGAATATGATTATACATTGAAACTACCTCGTCAAAAGCAACAAATAAAAAATAAAATAAAAAATAACTAAAACAGACAATTAAAAACAACAAAAACTAATAAAAATGACAAAAACTTTATATAAAGTTAAAAAGTGGAAAATATGAAAATAAAATCTAGTTCATAATATCAACAAAAATTATACTACAATAAAACTGATCCCTAAAATGCGTAAAATTGTGCAGAGAAGTAAGCTTTTTTCATGTGAATGTGTGAAACTTCAGACTCATTACCACTATAAGGTTAGGCAAACAACTAGAAAAAAGTGCAGCAAACAGACAAAAAAATAATAATATGATAACTAAGACCAGCTTATATGATTACAGACTTTTTTTGTCCAACTAAAATAACTGGAAGCATGGGCGGGACTATCGGTTTGATCAACCAATAGCAGACAGGGATGTGTTCATGAAACATGTCTGAAAGTAGTGTGTTGAGAAATGACCAGTTTTGGGCTAGTATTTACTACAATTGTAATTATAATAACATAATTTATATGGGGATCAGAGAGATGTGGGTGAGCATGCCAGAGTAAAGTAATGCTACAACCTCCACATCTGTGTTCAGATCACCTTTTCTCCTGACAAAATTGGTGTAATGGCAATATTTCAATCCCCTGAATGTAAGCTTTTTCATACTCCAAGCTTTCCTGATGCACTGGTGACTTCATGTGCCTGTTTGAGTCATGAAAATTATGAAAATAAATCTAGGATTTATTGGATTGTTGGATTTCAAATCAGTGGGGGTTGAGGCACCAAAAGTAACTAAGTAACTAGCTGTTTTATGGATGGTAACTGTAATATTATTACTGAAATCTTATTAGTAATTAGTCACACTACTAGTTACTGCAAAAGGTAATATTATTACAGTAACTAGTTACAGCACAACACTGGAAATGACACACTTCACCTTTAACTAAAATAGTCTCTTCACAATTACAGATTACAGGGAAGCCTTCGGACTTTTCGACAGAGTTGGGGACAGCAAAGTAGCCTACAACCAGATTGCAGATATCATGCGTGCACTGGGACAGAACCCAACCAACAAAGAGGTTACAAAGATCCTGGGCAACCCTACAGCTGATGGTAAGCGGATTTGTTTTTCCTTTTCTTTAAACTTTTAATTAGCTTTCCCAAAAGTACCTTTAGTCAACATCAGCACTCTCAGAAGCTCTCACCATGACATATTTCAGATGCCTGTTTCTTTAACTGTAATTGGTAGAAGGTTGATGTGGTGACAGGTGCTTGTAGAGCATCTGCCCTCTGCGACCCCTCCATTCACTTTTGACCCCGTTTACAGATATGGCAAACAAGAGAGTCGACTTTGAGACTTTCCTGCCCATGCTGCAGTTTGTGGTCAACAGCCCAAACAAGGCCACATACGAGGACTACGTTGAGGGTCTGCGTGTATTCGATAAGGAGGGCAACGGAACAGTAATGGGTGCCGAGTTGCGTATTGTCTTGTCAACACTGGGTAAGGAGCCAGAAGTGTTTTTTGAACTGAATAAACCATTTAATTTAGATGCTACAATTTTTTCAGTGTAGTTGAGAACCATTAATATTATGATTCTAATCAAGTCTATTTTCAAGCTATAATAGTTTAAACAGTATCTGTCATAAAACATTTTGGGAAAATTAGGAGAATTTATTCAAATTTATTTAAAATGTATTCACTATTTGCACGGTATCTTTCAACATAATTTTTTCATGCTAGAAATTGAAAGAAAAGTCTTTGTTTATTCAAAATTATCACAGTAAAAATGAATTTTAATATATATATATATATATATATATATATAATCTTGTTTCCCCCTCAAACAGCTCATTGACTAACCTATATCTGAGTTTAAATGCATTTTTATGGCATGCATCAGTTTTCCATCTATTTAATGACCTGAACAACCCATTTTCCTCTCTTCTCCTGCAGGTGAGAAAATGAATGAAACTGAGATCGATGCCCTCATGCAAGGCCAGGAGGATGAAAATGGCTGTGTGAACTATGAGGGTCAGTTATGATCCTTTCTTTTTTGTCTCACTAAATATATATTACAGTAAATTGTTTTAATGGCAGACTGATTTATAGAATTAATATTTATTTGTTGTCCTGTAATTCTAAATTCCAGTTGTACTTTTTCTTTCAATCTCTCCATTCTGAACAGCTTTCGTCAAACACATCATGTCTGTGTAAGAAGTCTGAGTTGTGAGGAAACTGAAGCGTTTCTCCAGATTCCATGATGTCAGGACATCCACACAGTATTTCCAAAACCAACTCAGAAATGGATGAAAGGGACATGGATGTTAGTCATAAACAGTTATTTAGTTTTTGTGTTTCCTATTTTTCGTCCACTTGACTCCTATTTCTTTTGTCTATTCTTGGAAGCCATTGATATTTTTTTCCAGCTAATTTTCTTGGTGTTGTTCGTGCCGGGACAAGGCTCTCCGTAGCGGAACAGTTGGTGGGGGGTGGGTCATCGTAGTTACACAAAAGTATAAACCACCCACCTTGACCCCTCACTGTCTGGATCATAAAGTCAAAGGTGCTAAATATACTGCCATTAATAGACTGGCTGAAAACCCTCCTTCCCCTTTCCCCAGAGTCTTAATTTATTTTTTGCCTCTGTCAATTCTCATAATAAACATTTCACAAAGTATGTGTCTTCTTGTGATTAATGTTCTCATACTCAACACTCGAGGCAGTAAGGCAAGTGGCACAGGTAGGTTAACAAGACTGGATAATGAAAAATAAAATAAAAGTTTAACATAAGTCCAGAAAGGTGTACCAAGAAAGTTAAAGGGTTCAACTGCTAAGAAACTCAAATATGCAATCTTGTCACATTTTGGCCTGGATTAAAAATGCAATACAAGACAACAATCATGCATTTAAAAATCATCAGTTTTCACCAAAATAAAATATAGATTTCCCTTCAGTTTTTTATCAAAATAAAAAGTTCAATTGTTTAACACTGATAAAAGCAAATATATTGAGACAGGCATAAATATTATTAGAGTAATCTCACTGTTGCTCTGCTAAATTATATGTATGTATATAAATATATTAGCCATATCCTGATGCTAAAATTGACTGTAATTTCACCGGACAAACTAAGAAAAAGACATAACCTTTCAACAGAAATTTATTAAACACAGAGTTCACAACATGAGGTCTGCAAAAAAATGATGAAATGTTGTAAAATGTCAATTAAGTCTAAAGAGATTTTATTATTATTATAGCTAAGGAGACATTTTTGTCCTGGACACTTTCATTCACACAATAGATTTCCACTTTCCTAAAATCACTAAAATGCACAGCTTATACTGTAACTGTTATTGCTTTTTTAAAACCTGTAACAAGGCAATAATTCCATAACTATAGGTCATTACACATTTCACAAGCACAAAGTCCAAAAAAATAAAATAAAAATAGATCACACTAATGTTTTGTCCATTTTCTGTATTTTTATTGTCATAACTGTTAAGGGCATTTATAATCCATATCATACCAACAGGAGAAAAACTGCGTACATCTATGTGACCTTTTAAATACATTTACAGCAGCTGAAGGAATCGGGGAAAGGGTGGGCAAGGCTCAGAGGGGCCGAGAAAACACAGAAGCCTACGAATGACAGCTGTTCTAGAGGAAAAGGGGCAGGGGAGAACCACAAATGACGAGAAAAAATATACTGGAGTACAAACAGATTCAAGCGAAGTGAGTAACCTTCTTAATGTTGCGATTTGTGTGTTTCTTTTTTTCACTTCCTAAGACAGAAAACTAAGCATCCAAGCAGGAACCGGCAAACAAACACAGGGCCTAACACACCGACAGATTCCCAAGAATCAAATGAGGGCCGCAGGACCACCCATCTTGCTCAGACAGATCCGTCCCAACTGAAAAATGGCCGTACGTTTCACATTTCAAGACTGAGCAATTTTGAGCAGATCTTGCATGATTCATGTATACCTGGAGCCCTTGAATGTCTTTGCGTAACCGTAATATCATTGTTTTGTGTAAGTCGCAACACAAATCTGCTTAAACTGTGTACCGACAAAGATCCACGGAAGCAACGGTTTCTTAACTACAGCGAAGGTCATCCGAAATAATGTACAAGCTAAACATCGTCGCTAGTATCTACAAAACATGATGTGTTCTTTTTATTCAATGTTACAGCAAATAACTTACTAAAATCCCTTGAAATAGAAAATAGCCTCTTTTGTGTACTAGAATACATGCTCGCCATATTACCTAGTTTCATTTTTATGTAATTTTACAGGTATAAGTTATCTAAGGAGTAATCTTTTCTTTTCTTTTTTTTTTGATTGAGCATGAGATGTTGAGACAAAGAGCTGGCATATTTATAAATATATTCCCTTATAGTGTATTTCGTGTTTGATCTTACGTGACTCTCCGTTGAGATGTTTTCGAGTCCATGCACTGAATGGGCAAAATAACACGTGCAGCATGAGATTGTCGCGCCACATTCCCGAATATATAAAAAATTCTGATTGACAGACTTTTACGCAACACACCTGACGCTGACCCTAAACCAGAATTTGAGGCCACTGTCTGTACACAACCATAAAAAGTCACACGTAACATGGGTAATAAAAAGCACTGGTACCTCTAGCTAAGTCATTATTCATTCAAATGAACAACAACATCAAAAAAATCTATTTTTTCCAATTCAGATAATCACAACAGGGCTCTGCGAGATTGTTGGTTGATGAAGAGGGAAGTGTGAATATGGGAAGTGAATCTGTAGTCTTCCTTAAATACCAGAGGGAGAAAAGGTGAACTGTGACACCACTGATGGGGACTACTGAAGACAGAGCAGAGGGGAATGTCGAACGGAGGTGTTTTGGGGAATTCACAAGCCTTGTTTGGCCAGGGCAGCGGTCACATCATCGGCCAGCGTGGCCAGCTGCGGGGACTCGAGCATGTTGATGCTTCCGGACGAGGACATGTGGCTGTGCCTCTGAGGGGAGGTGCCACCCGACAGCCTGAGCGCCTCCATCACAATCTCTGCTCCGTGATCCACACGTGCTTTGGCCACATCGCGGAACATCAGCTTATGGCTTTCGATCTTAGGAAGCAGGAAACAGGAAGTTGGAGACGGTCTTCATGTATGATGTGGGATAGTATGAACATCTGCTTTTGTGCACTCACCTGTACATGTCCTCCTCCAGGTGTATGGTGGGCATTATCCAGGGAGCCAACCTTCGCATGGGCTTTTTCTCTGAAGCCAAGCTTCACACTCTCAATGCGTACATTACCACCGCCTGAGACACAGACAGAGTCATTAAACAATCAATCAATTTCTAATTTTGTCTGCTCAAAAAAACAAAACAATTGAACTTTTTATGAAGGTAAAGATCTAAACTACAGTTTTAAATGTTTTTTTAATGCTTTTGAAAGAAGGCTTTTATGATCACCAAGGCTAGATTTATTTGATAAAAATCCAGTAAAAACAGTCAAATTGTGAAATATTATTACATTTATTTAAAGGAACTGTTTTCTATACTATAATTTTTTTAATGCAATTTATTCCTGTGACAGTGAAGCTAAATTGTTAACAGGCAACCATTGCTCCAGTCTTCAGAAATCATTCTAATATGCTGATTTGGTACTCAAGAAACATTTCTTATTAATATCCATGCCGAAAACAGATGTGCATGGTTTATATTTTTTGAGGAAAACATGATACATTTATTTCAGAATACTTTGATGAATAGAAAGCTCCAAATAACAGCTTTTAACACATAAATAAAATCTAAATCACTTTTATAAATGTAAAAGGTATAAATGTAATGCCGTAATCACTTTAATGCCTCCTTCATTACTTTAATGACAAAAACATTAATGACTCCAAACCTTTGAACAGCAGTGTTTTTATGAAATCTTTATAAAGTCTAAAAATAGACCTATATAAAATCTATGTTCTTTAAAATTCAATGGGGGAATGCATATATATATATATATATATATATATATATATATATATATATATATATAAATTACAATCGCTGTCCAGTGTTCATCATTGGAAAGGTCTTGCAAGATTCACATTCACAAATTCACAAATTTCACATTCATAATCTGAAATGGCCGAATTACTTTGGCAAAGGATGGCATTAACTACTTAAAAACCACAAGGTGGCACTGATGTATCATCCAATATTCTAGCTCAGGCATTACATGCTTTACAAGCAACCTGCATGGCACTGCAAATTTCGGGTCTGTGGTTAATATTTCCAGAACTCATTAGCATGCTCACCTGGCCTGTGGCGGATGTTGTCCAATGATCCACACTTGGAAGTCACATGACTAAGATCAATCTTCTTAGACTGAATTTGAACCTGTGAGAAACACCAGAGTTTGAGAACAAAACATAAAACAGAAACTGAATATCTTCTTCACATATCATGCTATATATATATTGATTTTTGAATTTTTATATTGAATTGATACATTTAAATGTAAATTTGCTGGTTGCACCACCTGACCATTAGACCATAATTTAAAGTTGCAATTGTTTTACTACCAATGTTGATTATACAGTCCAATATTTTTGAAGAATAGGACTCATACCATAATAAAATAAACAAATATATATATACATATGTAGATTGTATCTTTAAACAATTTAAAAGCTTTTAATATTTATTAAAATGTATTAAAACATTTTCAAAAACATGAATTAACATGACTTTTTTTAGTTGGTTTAACTGTAACTCTGGTCGCGACACCTGACATTTCAAACTCAATTCAAATCTAACAGGCATTAACTTGGATGCCTATAGAAATGTTTGACCCTGTGCTCATGGTTATAGATACATTTTTTAAATCAAATACACATTTTTATAATAACACATTTTCAAAGATTTCCAGGGGTCATACCACCTGACATGATTGTTTGAATCAACCTCATCATTACTCAAAAATGTCAAATTATCTAATATTTATGGGAGGGTGACTAACTTTGTTACTGCAATAAGGGGTCATCAGGAGTCTTCTGTGTGTCATATGCTATCACATGGCTTTCTTAAAGGAACATTGCATAAAATTGCATTTTTATGTCAGTCGCTCTCCCTGACATTAGTAGAAGTAAAATTTCCGGACCAAAGTTTTTAAAGTAATAGAATAGCTTTGAAATAACACCGATACAGTATTTCCCCTCGTTTATAAGGAATTTAACATAAAATCATGCCAAAATATTTGATTAGGAATTTAACTGAGAAAATTAACATTTATTTATCAGTTTTGTTCTCTGCTTGTATGTTCGGACGGTCTCACCACCTGACATTTTTGGTCTTTCAAACACCAAAACTAAAAAAATCTATTGAATTTCAATAAAATGAAAAGGGTTTCTTATAAAGGACATATTGTAGATCCATTTGATGTATTACATGTATTTATTCAAATAATTTTTAGGAAAATAATGAATTCGGACACAAAAAATACACGTCATGTCATTGACCCATATATATATACACTGAGCAATAAATGATGAGTTAAAAAGTCACAGAGAACTACACTGCTAAATGTGGTTCACTATGCCAGACATTCCAACTTTTAAATTCAGCTTGGATTGAGATCGTCCTCCCCCAGTGTTGGCAATCCTGACTAAGCTGCAAATCAAGCAGAACTGATCCATATGCTGAAGATGCCATAACATTAAGGAAATCAACGTACAATAAACTAAGCAGACAGCATAAGTAACGTTTTCTGGAAACCAAACCCATGACCTTGGTGTTGCTAGCATCATGCTTTACACCTTGTGGTCATTATTGCTTTGTTGTAATAGTCACTCACAGTGACTGACTGCTGCTGCGAGAGGAAGAAAAAGCAAATCTGATTGAAGCACAGACATGACTCAGCACATACGAGCTCTGACATTTAGAAAACACCAGTTAAGTCATTTGTGTTGGCAATAAGCACAATCGGAAATAAGAGAGAGACTACAGCGTGAGCTGACTAGGTAGCACCAAAGCCCTTTGGGATATTTTAGGCATAATTATACAGCTGCCTTCGTCAAATTGTGAGTCAGCAAAAGCAATCCCATAAATTCACTGCAACATACTTAGTAAAAAAATTTAAAAAATAAAAACAAAGTAAGAGGATAATGTCAATTATTAACATGCATGTTGAAAATTACTATGACACTCAAATTTCTTTCAAAACAGTTAAGGGTAATAATCTTAGAGACCCCGAACTGTAAACTGCAGTCTACATAGTAGACATACAGTTAAGAGTTTCCATCTCAATTATGTGGGCAGAAGACAGGAAGGTAGCTTATTAGGTTATGAAAAAAATAAAATAATAATAAGTAAGTATAATACAGGAGACCTTGAAACCTAAAGAAAACAAGAATGAGAAGCCATGAAGGTTTTTGGAATTACTCCATGGTACAGTCTGTTAAGCAAAACTGTAAATATATAAATTAACAGTTTTTTTACTCTGAGAAATTGGAAATATTGAAAAGAAGGGCTGATGATGTGTTGTCTTGTTTTGATATGACTTCTATACAGTTGACACAAGTGTTGATAGGTCAACATAAAAACACCTGCATTACAGTCTACAAATAAATGCATATGGGGTGTATATATTTTCACAAGATGAACAACAAGAAGGGACTCCAGTTTTGTATATTATCCCATGTACAGGTTTTTTATATTATATCTGATGTGTGTGTTCATTGAGATTTCATCTATATGATGTTTGATTCTGCCAGGGTAGGCATCTTTTCCTATCTGTAGCTTTGAGCATCCCGTTCATCAGAAATTAGTCCGGAACATTTATAAGTTGGAAGTCTGGGATCTTCAGATCCAGAAGAGAAGCAAAATGTTCATATTTAATCCTAATGGACAGAGTAAAGGTTCAAAATTACGGAAGGTCTATTGGCTTTGGAAAAGACATTTGTAGAGAGGAAGCAGTACACACATTGACTGTATGTGACTGTAAGTCCAGCTTCTTGTTTTAAAATTTCAATCTAAAAAATACAAAGATATGTGTACATGCACACGCACATACAGACAACTGATAGCCATGCACTTATGAGACAGATCAGTATTCAAAGACATCCCATAACTCCAACCGAAGATGGACCTGATCCCACTGACGATGTGCTCACAGCACCTGTAGCCAAAAATCAACCAAGAAATACCAGCAATAAAAGTGAAGCACTGACGAAGCAACAAAGTTGAGCATAGGTCAACTTTATGCAAATGTGCAGTAACACAATGCAGCGACTACCATTTAGCATTGGAGAGAAATGTCTGCCTACAGTACCAGCAACCAGCAGTGCAGAGACGTTGTGATTTGATCACTGTCACCATGAACACCCCACTGAAGGGTCAAACTACAGCAGTACTCATTGTTGGCACTCTTTCCAACAGTTAGAACCCCATATGCTGCTTCAACACAAATAACAAATTATTTGACAAAATAGATTAGTAATAGTAACTTTTTCTCTCTCTTCACATCATAAAATAATACAGTGTGTAATTGTATGACCTGTCAAATAAAATAAAAGAAAAAATCATTTAAATGACATTTTAACGACAATGCTCGTCAAGTCACCAACAGACTCTTTATTTATTTATTTCTGGTTATAAACTAAATTCCTTAAGTATGATTTAAGTCTTATATACTACATTTTAAGAATTTAGGTATGATATTATCTCAACAGGAATGTCCAAATAGTATTTATTAAATATCATCATTACATTTATTACAGTGGGGGGGAATCAGAATCATTCTTAAAATTATGAATTAAATTATAAAGTTTATTAGTTAGCATATATGTAAAGTAAAAATATTTTAGATGTGTTTGAAAAAGAACAGATGCAAACATCTACATAACACAGCTTTAGAATTTATGTAGCTTTTAGATATTTTAGTATATCAATTTTAATGAAGAGTTCTGACATTATTAAACAAACAAAGAGTTTTTTGTTTTTTTGAGTTTTCAGACTGTCCTTGTCTGCTTCAGTGGCCCACAGTAGACATATTATGTCACTAAGGCACAGAGAAGCACAGCACCCTCACCCAGTCTCACCCTTGGGCAAACACAGACTGGCAGTGGCCGCTACATGCCCGGTCACTCAACCCTGAGAGATTGTGGTTCATGTCACTGTCTCTTAGACCTTTTCTGTGAGTGACTATGCTGGGGAGACACCGGCTGTCATCCAAGGGTGAGGGAGCATTTGGGCCCAGACAGATTCAGGCCATTGCAGAGGTTATACAACACTGCTGAGTGCCCTAAAATGAACTCCAATGCCATTTATTACTAGATGATTCATCACTGTAGAGTCTACAGGAATCACAAGGACTTCATAAACTATAGCGACAAACTTAAAAAGTGAGTATGATTTCAATGTTGCCTTTTAGTATTTTTTGTCATTGCTTACAAGGGGTGACACATAATTTACATTTTGTGTGTGTGTGTTTGTAAAGGGCTTTTTAATTATTATGACTGTTCTGATGAAGAAGAAAAAAAAACATTATTAAACATTATTATTAATATTATCATAATATTATCTATTCACTCTCTGAATTTATTTGACTTTTAGAATTTATTTGGACAGAAATTAGCTTTTCTTTATTTATGTATAAATTCAATATGAAATCAAAGTTGTACACACTGTACTAAGTAAACATAACTTAATTATATATATAAAAAATATTTGGAGGAAAAAAAAACTCCACTAACATTATAAATGGGCTTCAATGGGGGGAAAAGACTTTAAAAGTAACATAACAAATACACACTCAATAGAAATTTTCTCAAATGTATATGTACAAATTTTCCAACTTATCCAAATCTAATAATTTCATGATAGAAAAAAAGTCCTGACCAACATTTATCTTCATTTAATACTGCTGAAAAATTAACTTGTTTTAATATTGAGCTGCTTTCTCAAAGTTTTTACTTCAAAAGTACAAGAAAACCAGAGTTTCCCCCATTAAAAAACAACACACATCAGTTTCTCAAGAACTGAAATCTTACACAGTGTCTAAGACAAACACATCACTTAATGTCCTTCCTTATTGTTTCTCATTGCAGTCTCCCACCCCAGTAATCTCAAAATCTCATGCACCGCTGCACTCTGCCACAAGCCAGACATAAATATGTCACTCCAACACGCAGCCTACACCCTGGACATTACAGCAAGCTTGCATGAAATGACATAAAGACACAAGGAGTGTTTACATCACAAGCATGTCCTCATTGTCCCGGCTGAACTCTGTTCAACCTGGAAAACAAACTTTCCCTTAGAGACCATTATGTCCTAGACATAAAAACCACCCTGGTGCATATCTGTACACATGTATTCTCCACAATCCCAGGATGCAGTCCAGTTGTTCTACATATAAGTCTGGGGTCAGTAAGATTTAATGGTTTTGAACTCTCTTTTATTTAATCAAAAATACAGCAAAAACAGTAATATGGTGAAATGTCTTTAAAAAAATAATATAAATATAATACAATCATGATGTTAATATTTTTGCTGTAACATTATAAATATCTTTACTGTCAGTTTTGATCAATTTTATGCATCCTTGCTAAATAAAACTATTAATTTATTGAAAAAAAACCTTACTGAACCAAACTTTTGAACAGTAAAAATATGAGCAATATAACATAAACTTACACACATAATTTAATATAATGCAATAAATGACACATTTACTGTATATATTGAAACTATATAACTTTAATATATATTTAGGAGTGTCAATTTAATAATTATTTATAATAAAAAAAGAAAAATATGCACTTAATTGAATCGTCTTGCCATATATATATATATATATATATATATATATATATATATATATATATATATATATATATATATATATATATATATACACAGATGAAATATAACATTAAAGATAAATGTAATGTCATGATTTTGACAAACTAATGTATAAAACAAATGAAAAGTGTTCTAGCGATTATCTCCGATTCATTTCAGAATGAAATTTTGCTATTTAGAGTAAATATTTAAATTGATTTAAAAAAAATGAGGTAAAGTTTTGTAGCATGCTTTGTGTCATGTCATAAGAATAAATGCCATGTCATAAGAATAAATTACCTTCCAGTCAGGGAAGGAACAAGCCATTCTATGATGAGTGAACTGGCCTGACAGCTATTATGTGCCTCCATTAGTATGCACACAGTGCACTGGCAATAGTGATGAGTGCGAGACACAGTAAAGCACACTTGAAAAGACAATGTGTCCACAAGGGACAGAATCGACCCTGAAGGTGCATTACAACAGCAAGAAAGACAGATGGGGAGGGCAAAAGAGAGTTGGCTATATGCACCAGCTGAGGTGAAATCAGAATGAATCATGAGCATTTGGACTTGCCTGGCCCCCCTTGGGCTGGTACTTGATGTTGTCAATAGAACGGATCTTGGATTTGACGTTCTTGAGGTCAGGCAGTGGCTGGTTAATGAGGCGCAGCTGTTTGGGTGTAGTCGCCGGGGATTTTGGAGGTGTTCGGATGATGGCCACTTTCTTTTCCTGGGACAGCAGGCTGAGAGATTTGGGGGTGCCCGGTGTGTGGGGGGTGCCTGGAGTACGGCAGGAGTAGCTGGGAGGGGTTCCAGGGGTGACGGCTGTGGACCCGGGCATGCGGGGTGTGGAGGTGCCACTGCGGGCCGAGCGGGACCGAGTAGTCTCTGCGCCTTCAGTGGAAACAGAACTTTTCAGCTTAAACGCTCAAAATCAGGAAGTGCAACAACAAAAAACGAATGTGAAGATGACGTGTTCATATGTCCTCACAGAAAATATACAGTGGAGTCTAAAGTCCATTGGCATTTGTTATTTTTTTATTTTTTATCCGCATATCAATTTGAAAAAAAAAAAAACGATAAAAAAGACTGTTTCCACAAAAAAATTAAGCAGCACTACTGTTATCATTATTAATAATAAGAAGTGTTTCTTGAGCACAAAATCAGCAAATAAATAAATAAAATAAATATGATATTTATTATTTAACATATATATATCTATAATGAAAATAAGTCTGAGTCTTAATAAAATAATAAAACTGAGTTAATATCTTATGCAATGTTGCTTCTCATGCAAGTGCATTTTTCTTTAAAGATTTTTAGATCTGTTTACTGGAAAACAAGTAAAAGAAGACCATTCATAGGATCATTAAAAAGTAATTTGTTGCATTTCTTGCAGGCTTTTGGTCCCCACTTTATATGATGATGATAATGATAGATATGAAATCGTATTACTGAATTTTGAATACAAAAATGTTTAATGGGCCTAAAATGGCACAAACACAAAGAAAAATGAATTATACTCTCATGCATAATGGGAAAGGTAAGGTATAGACAAAAAAGTGAAAATATAACAGTACCCATAAAAATTTATTCACCTTTTTGGATTAGTAAGTTTGGATGTGATTGATAAACATTGTGTTCCTAACGCTGTAAAAATATGCAATGGAGGTGAATAATATTCTATGGCACTGTATTTTTTATGGTGACTGTATCCTTGCACAGGACGGCAAGTATGAAAGACTGGCAACAAACAGATCGAAACATTAGGGACTAATACTCTATACCTGTCATACTATGAGACCTGCCTGTCCTGTGCTGTGCTTTGACTTCAGTACGGAAAGCTACAGGAGCAGGGGGAAGAGAAGGGGTGAGTATATAGTAAGATTGAACGTGTCCCATAATAGATCCAAATGTGTCCGGAAAGCTTTAAGGAAATTCTTCAGGCACTTCATGAAAAGAGTTTAGATTAGTGCTTCCTTCAATAATTTTGCCAGCACATACTGGCTTTTGCAATAAAAACATGCAATATAGATCACATTTCTTGGATTAATTTGATTCTACAGTAGTAAGTTGTGTACAATCAAATCAGCCATAATTAAGTCCGATCAGTGTCAAATATTATTATTATTATTATAAAGTGGTTGTACTTGTATTAAAAATTAAAGATGCATATTGCTTATCTGCTAGTTATTTTGACTTATAAGCCACTTTATTCCAATTTTAGAAGTATTATAGATGCCAGGATGTGCATTAAACAACCTGTTAAGTGTCCATTACATTTCTATCATTCTATCTAGAGACAGAAACAATAAAAAAAATACATAATGATTTTACAGATACAAGAGAATGCCTCTCACATGTGGGTCTGCGTGGTGCTGTTGACCCAGAGCTGGTAATGGAAGTGGAACTCTCCTCATGATCAGCCATGTGTGGGCGGCGGGTTCGTATGGATGCTGGCCGTGGAAGGGACGACCTCTTCTCTGGGCTCCGAGAACCACCATCCTGAGGACAGAGTCATTAATCTTGCTGTAATCATGGTAAACTTAATAAGATAGTTCACCCACAAATTAAAATGTACTGTACTATCCCTCATTATTTTTTCCAAATTATCAAAATGTTATGGAAAATAAGTCTTTATTTGACATGTTCTTTGAAAGTTCTAGATTAGTTAGTATTGTGCAGAACCAAATAGCTTTTCAAACCTCACTCCCTGCTTACCTTTACAGCACATGAATATAGCAATACTTTTGGGTCTGCTGAAGAAGGGCGGGGCTCATAAAGATCTACCTCCACCAATGGGCTCCTTTTATTGGAGGAGCTGGCCGAGTGCGGCCGGGCTGGCAGCAAAGCCTCCGCCCGAATTTTAGAGGTGGGGATCTTTGTTAGTGTTGTGGGATTGGAGGTCTATGATGAGAGGAACACGGACAGATGAGTGATTCATGCACAGTGAAAATGAAACCAAAAAATGATATGAAAATCAGCATGACAGCATGTTTAACCAAATGAAATGAGCAACATATGGCCACACATTCGGGGATACAAGGGCATTTACCAGAGTTTTAACCAGGCATTTAACCACTCAGGAATTAAAAATGAGCAAGTAAAAAAGAATAAAATGTATCTAGATCTTCTAAATGTAGTATTAGTACATGGGCCATTAAACTGCTTGGGGGGGGGGGGCACAATGTATCAATTTAAAGTTAAAAGGAAATAAGGCAAAAAGGTCATGCAAACTTGTAAAACAAACACAAAACAGATATAAGATGGGATGTGCAGGCAATACAAAGAGTGGAAACCAGCCAGGCATCTGAGGTCCAAAAATACATCTATATATTGAATTCTTGGTACCACCAAAAATTATGCTGTTACAAATGACAAAAATGTAAAAGAGGACCTTTGGTATGTTTGTGTGTCGTTTGTCAATATTATTGATTTTTGTGAAAGGTTTTGAAGTTGATTAAAAAAATGATAATAATGATTCCCACTAAAACAAAAACCAAGCCACAATTTGTGTCTTTCGTCATTAATGCTGTTATTTCTGAGTGCTTGAGCAGGTCTCTATTATATAGATTTTACTATCTACTGACAACGTATTGATAACCTAGATTTAGACTTGAATAGGGATCATCATATTTGTACGATTGAAATCTAACATGATGCTTACAGATGCCCGGTCTCTGGAGGGCCTGGCCACACTGAAGGGCAGTCGACCATCTGCAGACACTGCAGAGTGAAAGAGAAGAGAGGCTGAGAATGATTAAGAAATACATACTGTGACTATGACCAAGACCACTGAGTTATATGCTCTCCAATTAAAATAAAACCAAACGAACATTACACACAATCAAATACACTGCAGAAGCAATCTTGTATAAAAAAGAAATTAATTGTATTACATACGAGGCTGTTCAGTAAAGGCTAACTGGGCCATTGCAGCAATGTATCAGATGTCTACCATAAATTCAAGCACAATTCCCTGAAAGCTAACACTGGAACTTGATTATGGCACAGTAAGTTCCTTTCCTCTAGATTTCTGCACACGGAACTCACTCAAACCACCAGTTGCCTGGCAACCAGTGCAGTTAGTCCCTTAATATTGTATATAACAAAATAGAAATATTATAAAACGAAAGGAAATAATGATGACTTGAATAGTGATGCTGCAACTCATAAATTGTCTAACACATTTAGGTCAAGATGACATCCCTAAAAAAATATTCCACACACACACAAAGAGTGATTGGATGCACCACATTTTCACAATATTCGATAAGCAGCAACGCTTTGAAAAGAAAGCTAAGTGTAAATAAGCATGGAAACAGAGAATACTGTACATGCAGAAAACAAAAAGAAAGGTCAAGCTATAAGAAACTGAAAACAAATGTATTGTTATAAACAAATGTATTGACTAAAACACCAGTGGGCCTCATTACGAACACTGCACATACAACTTGCATAACTAATACAATCTGCTATACAAAATACATAAAAAGAAAAACAAATCCGAATGACAAGCATCATTCTTAAAATAACATGCCACAATGCCCATGTTTGCCAGCCACATTGCAAAACAGCTTCTTGTGACAGAGATCACCTGTGGGTTTCCGCTTAACACACGGGTGATGTTGGGTAGGTCTAGGATGCCTTACGGTAGACTTTAAAACACTCTTCCGGGAAGGAGAGCATGTCTGAATATCAGATTTTTTTGTGAGCTCAGCCTTCTTAATCACAGCTACAAGAGGGAGACACAGAATCAAGGACAGGCACAGCAGTAATACAGTTCAGGACAACAGGCGATACAGTCACTGACCTTATCAATGAACAAATAATGTTTTACTAAAAGACTTATTTAACATAGATGTAATGAAAAAAAAGTTGGTTGAAGCATGAGAATCATGAATCATAATATATCTAAAATTGCATGTACTTTGCATGCACACTTTCATTTGCCTCAAAAAATAATAATAATAATAAATAAATAATAATAATAATAATAACAAATTAATTAATAAAAAAGTTTTAATTTGACTTAATACAAAGTTTTAGATTTGATGCATGAAATCTAACCAAAATGGAAATAAACATTTAAACATAAACATTTAAACATTTAGTTTGCTGAAAAACATTAAAGGGCTATATGGAAATGTCATAATAGTAAAAACAATACAGAATATGCAAAGAAAATGAACATATAAAACAAAACTAAATTTCACTTCCAGCAACAAAAACCTTTTTTCTTCTTCATCTCATCCTTCTGGATGGGTACTGGCTCCTTGCGAACAGGTTTGCGTTCAGGCGTGTTCATTCGTCCTCTGGCCCTGCCACCTTTGGCCCTCTGTTTCGCTGATTTCTCTACATGTGGTTTCTTGACAGGGCTCATCACTCTGGGTAGAGGCTCAATATTCTCTGTGGCCATGCTCTTATCATCATCTACATAGTACATGGGGTAAAACAGGCAAGCTACTCTTATATCAGGACATAAACATACATTTACTTGCCCTCACAGAAATGAAACAATCTGACTGTAATGTTTTAACTATCTTAAAAAGATAGGAAACAGATTAAGCTGAAAGGTTTTGTCATTTGCTGAGCAAATCTCATGCAAAACAGATATTAAAATCACACCTTGTGTATCCACCCAGGAGCTGTCTAAGATGGAGTCATCCATGGTAGTTTCATCTTTGTAGTCATCATAACTTTGAGTTGGGGCCTCACTCTCTGGTACTTCTATCTCTTTAGCTGGACATACAGGAGGCTCAACAGGCTCTGGAACATCTACGACTTCCTCCAAACTGGGAGCCTCTATCTCTACTTCCTGTGCCATTTCCAGAGCCGCCTCCTCCTCTTCCTCCTCTTGGAGGAGCTGTGGATGTTGATCCTCAGAGGGAGCTGAGAAACGTACACTGTGTCCAGAGACTTCGCTTTCATCAATGGTCTGCACTACCGTAATAAAATCATCTTCCACTGTCACTACTGACTCAATCGCAGCTCTAGGCTCAACAGTGTCTTCTGCAGCCTTGGCCCCTTCCAACACTTCCTCGTCTTCCACTTCTTCTTTCTCAATCACTTTTCCCCCTTCATTTTCATCTACATCCTCATCTGGTTCAGTTGTATCTACAACTAGCCTCTCTTCCACATTAAGAGCTGGTTTTGGTTCTGGCATGATCTCATCCGGCTCCTTAGCAAGCTTTACCTCTTCCTCTACTTTTTGAATCACCATGGTATCAAGAGGAGCCTCGTCTGTCTTTGAAGGAGATGGCTGAGGTTTCTCCTCAGCAACTTTATCTTTAAGGAGTTGCACTGAGTCTTTCTGCTTTACCTCTTGCTCAGAAGGTCTCTCCTCTCTAAAATATTTCTCAAAAGACCCAACAGGAGATAGCCTATTGGGATCTGTTTTAAGAGACTCTTTCTCACCTGGTGATCTAGGTTTTTCAGTGTCACCAACATGCATTTTCTCTTCGTCAGTAGCACTTTCTACAGAAGATGCTGGGGATGGTCTGATAGGCCGAGCAATTCTGTCCTTTGCAGCTCCAGTGAGCTGGTAGGCATCCTCTGCATCCACCTCTTCATAAGCTTCCTGATGTACAAGGTCTGGTTTATTCTTCACCTTCTCCCTGAGTTCCTGGAGCTCCCGTTCCTCCTCTACACTCAAAGGTCTGTCCTCCATCTCCAATTTGCGAATTTGCCTCTCATAGTCAGCTATTTCAGCTTCAGTTTCAGCTGCAAGTTTGGAACCTGAATCAATATCAGGCTTTGCTTCATCAAGAGTAACCGTCACCTTTGGTGTGATAAAGGTTTCAGCTTGTTTGTCTAACTGTGCTTTCTCATTATCAGGTAAAGTTGGACTCTTGGTTTCTTCCAAAGTTTCGGTCTTCAAAAGATCAGACTCCTCTTGATTGGTCTCTCTAGAAGTTTTTTCAGAAGGTGCACTTTCAATTTGAATGGAATCTTGATTCCTTGGCTTTCCTTCTTCTGGTTTTGCCTGTGGTGTAACAACTTCTGTTGCTTCCAAATCTTCAGTTGATAGACACTCCTGTTGTCCAAATGCAACAAGACCAGTTTCCTTCTCCTCTGATATCACAGTGTTAAATATTTGAGAAGAAGAGTCCATTGGACTGTGCACATCTGCAGGCGATGGCATGGGACCAGAGTATTCACTAAAGACACAATATCCTTGCTCCTCCAACTTCATTTCTCTCTTTGTAGCCATCTGGCCCTGGTCACTTTTGAACAAATGTGCAAAAGAATCACTTACTAGAGAAGACATGTCCATTGGGACGGACTTCCTCCTCATAATCTCTGAGTCTGTGTTGTCAGACGTCAACCTTGATGGGGTACCT
The DNA here is from genome assembly GCF_003368295.1 of Carassius auratus. Taxonomy (NCBI): domain Eukaryota; kingdom Metazoa; phylum Chordata; class Actinopteri; order Cypriniformes; family Cyprinidae; genus Carassius; species Carassius auratus. The sequence goes on from NC_039276.1 coordinate 7,212,601, forward strand.
GCCAAGTCCAGCATTTCAGGTAGGTCGGGGGCCATGACAGTGCCGTTTTTGTAACAGCTGTTACCTTGGACAGGTGATTCTGGAGACTCCGTCTGTGGACTTGTCTTTACATTAGTGACTGTTGTCTGGGGGGGTGAAAATGATGGAGTTGTGGCAGAGGCAGTTGTCTCCAGAATCAGTGGCGGAAACTGAGGAAGCTTCTCTACTGAGGGAGTGGTGACAGG